>NC_143012.1:311659224-311984938 GCF_055824585.1 Amblyomma mixtum | reverse complement strand
TTCTATTAAAAAAAATATTTCAAACTTAAAACCTTGTCCGGACACTGTGCTTTGTTGCTACACGTACACGACAGTGTTTTCTTTCTAAATGCCCACAGACCAATGCGGCCTTTCTGGTTCCAGAGTTTCGGACTATTACATTTTTCCTCTAAAAGTCAGTTAAAAACAGTCTTGCTCGAGCTCTTTCATATAAATTACGACCTCGTGTGGGCGCAAGCGACAAAATACAAGTTTACAGCGCTGCACCTGAACATTACTTCAATGAAATACGAACATGAAAGGCATGATAGTGTCCTGAATGACCCCCCGGAATGTTTTGATTGCAATACGTTTTGTGAAATGTACTCCGATCAAGGATAAGATTTTATTAATTTGGATTTGTTATCCCTGTAGTTCTTAAATACGAAGTCACGAGGAGAGGGAACTGTCATATGTCTAAGAAATTGCTACAAATGTGAACACATTGACTGATTTTCAGATAGAAGAAAGCACTACAAAATAACACGACGTCGTCATAGACTCATTGTATCTGTTGTCTATCGGCCTCCAAGCGAAAACCGAGATCGCTTTGCAAGGATTTCAATCGACTTAGAATTTTTTAGATTAAAGCTTAGTTCACGGCGGATATTTCAATGTTAACACAAATCAAAACTCTACGTCATTTACGTGCATAAACTATGCGGCCCTTGGATGCGCCGAACGGCATGGACAGGGGGACGGTGTCATCACATACGAGCAGCGTCTCTGGTCGGTGGGGTCAGTAGGTCGAGTCAGTCATGGCGCGAGTTCCGGTTCGTCGTGTCGGGTTGCTCGGGCGGTTGAGGAACGGCGAGGTCTTTTAAAGTCTTGCAGGCTGGGGCACCGCCGGACGACGCGGATTAGGAATCCGCAGCCTACGGACGGATGCAGACACAGGACTCCGAAGAAGGATGACCAGGAGGACGAGAGTTGGGTGGTACCCCGTAGGCTCCACCAAATGTTACGTGGCGGCAAGCCGAAGAATGGGGCGCGATGAATGATGGTCAAGCGATGATTTAATGACCCCTGGCATAGAGCGAACGCTCCGTCCCAAACCACCACCAAAGTCGTCTTCTTCGTCACAATATTTTTACTGGTCTTCTGATTTGTGCGAAAAATGGCAAAGATTTGTAGAGCCACAGCATCGCGCCAGGTATGGCTGTTACTAATGGCTAGTAAGAAACCTCTAATTGCAACCAAGTGCTTATTTTTAATAGTTAAAAAGTCAACTATTGGAAATAACCATCGAACTAGTTAACGTGATTCATCTGTGTTCTGATGTCCACAAGCACCGGTTTTACTATGCCAGAGAAGCGACATTTATACCTCAAAAAGCCTCTTGTTGAAAATTCAAAAATTAATGGCGGGCCTTCCTGAAACACGCATTATAATGACTGCAGGCTCTTCTCAATTTTTCCCGTGTTGCACATAGGCATCAAACGGAACTTAATGCAGCATTACCACATGATTCTCTCAAACCAAAGCTAAGCACGCCTGGAGCACATACATGCCAGTGCTACCAAAAAATGAGAAACAAAATGGTTGAAACGACTGTTCCTTAACAAATTTCGTTCTCAGAGACAATGTCCTGCCAGAGGCAAGTACTATAATATTTTCCGCTTGTAAAGGACAGCGACGAGTCCCATCTTGTAGCCGATGGGGCGCTGTCTGCAATACATCATTGCGTATAGGGCGGGACTTCTAAGAATGTATTGATGAGCCCAACTCGGGAGATCCCTATTTCACTGGTGGTATATCTTCATGATTGGCCGAGTTTCAAGTGACAGCTAGCCAACGCACGCCAAATCACCGATGAGCTCTGCATCGGTGGGAAGTGCAAACAGCGACAGCTGCCTAGAACTGAGACTGAAAGGTCATGCTTCGGCTCACTTGTAGGTGTCGAGGAACGCCTTAGCCATGCGCTCGAAAGGGGTTAAGTTTCTGATGCCTTTGCCCCTCTTACTTCGCACTAACACAGAGGGTGTGCGTATGTGCATATAAGTATTTGTCTTAGTGTGGGTCCGAACAGTGAAGCACGCAGGGCTACTGAGAGGTTCGCTAACATACTGTGATGTGTAAGCCGTGTTTCTATTACTGCGGCCAAATAACTTCCGAAAGGGCATGTTTGCACATGCTCTCAACGTTTGCAGGCGAGATCAGAGTGGCAGCTTGAAGTGCTAGCGGCTTGCAAGGGTACATTTTTTCGCTAAGGGCAGCGAAATTTCCGCCGATGCTATTCACATGATTACAAAAACGGAGTTAGAGAGCATGTAAGGGAGAAGCAAGAGTGTAAACTGTGCTTCGCGTTAGTATCTTAGCCAGCTCACGGTGAAGAGAGAGAAATGACAAAAAAGCTCACGTGCACAAAAATGAGCATGCGAACGGTTCATAAGTGATGTGCTAGAGCAGACTTAGGGTACTCTGCCAGAGGTCGTGCAGACATCAAGGATCTTGCACAGAGAGAAAGGGAGCGAAGGAAAGAGAAATTCGGTCTTTCGTCGAGCAGTCTTTACGTAAGCGTGCCTGGCCTTTTGGTTGACTGAAGTCTAAGGTTGTTCTCATTCTAATAATGATTACCTCAGTAAATACTTTACAGGCAACGGGCAGCATTGCTGATCGGTTTGAAATTTTTTTCGAGTCTTTGACGCCACCTTTCTTATGAATTAAAATGACGTCAGCTTTCTTCCAAGATTCCTGAACGCTCAAGGTCATAACGTTTTGCGTATAATAGGTGAATACGTTTTCTAGCACAATAACCTCACCATCGTTCAAAAGGTCTGCTGTTACCTGATCCTCAACAGCTGCCTTCCCCCTTTTCACTACTCCAAGTCTTTTCTTAGTTCCTCTTTACTGGCGAGGTGTCAAATCGCTGTACACGGCTGCCTCTGTCATTACCGTCCTGATTACAGTGGCTACTCTATAGATTTGAGAACTCTTCGGCTACTTTAAGTATATCTTATTCATACTGCTAATGACATTCCCTCCTTGTGTCTTAGCGCATACATCTGACTTTTCCTCTCAACCCCTTTTAGGTCACCTCCGATCTTCAGAGCATGCTCAATTTTCTTCATATTTTACTTACTTATGTCAGTTACCTTGCGCTTATCGATTAGATTTCATAGCGCTGCCAGTTCTGTACTGTCTGTGGGGTTAGGTACTTTTATGCTTTGGCGTTTCTTAAGTAGACCTTTCGTCTCCTGAGAGAGCTTGCCAGTTTCCTGTCTAATCATCCTACCACCTAGTTCTGCGCACTCTGTAATGACAGCCGTGAGATAATCGTTGATTGCTTGAGCATTAAGATCGTCATCCTAGGCAAAAGCCGAATATCTGTTCCGTAGTGAGTTCCTGAATTCCTCTACTTTCCGTCTTCCGCTTCTACCTCACTAGTTTCATCCATTCCTTCTTCTAGCCTCTGCGAATTCGAGGCCTTAGCATCCTATAGTCGCGA
Organism: Amblyomma mixtum; assembly: GCF_055824585.1. Classification (NCBI taxonomy): domain Eukaryota; kingdom Metazoa; phylum Arthropoda; class Arachnida; order Ixodida; family Ixodidae; genus Amblyomma; species Amblyomma mixtum. Next base: position 311,981,472 of record NC_143012.1, on the reverse strand, counting down.
CATCGTCCCTTTCTGACGATTTCCGCATCCTGCACGATAGCAGAGTTAGAGTACAGCAGAAATCTATTTGAGTTTCAGTCTCGCCGTTGGGGCGCTTCTAAGTCGACTTCCTGTTTTCTCGTTCCTATTCCTAGAGACACTCGTTAGTATTCCATCGTCACCCACTGCCTGATCTGGAACGTAGTTCTTGCCTACCTTGGAATTTAGTCGCACATCGAATTTATTCGCATTTTTACTTTGCTCATTGCCAATTTCATGTTTTGATAGAAGCTTTCATCGATCAGCTTATCCACGACAACTGCCACCCTCTCGTTAACACTATAGAAATCTTTTTTGTTGCCAGGTATATACTTACGGATGAGGAATCCCATACCTAATTCTCGTCTGTCCGCTGATCCACGAGAGTACAGAACGTGCATGCCCGTTAGCACTCCACACGCCTTATCTGTCCTCATAACCTGCCTAAGCGCTATGCAATTCAATACATGGTAGTCCCTCGAACAGTACTGCCAAACCAGCCATTCTGGATGTGGGTCTCGCGTTAAACGTTGCTAGGTTCACCTTCCAATGGTGGCCTGCCCGGAGCCAAAGATTATTTGCACCCTTCGCTGGGTCACAGGCCTGGGCGCCGACTTGGTCAGTTGTTCCGTAGCCTAGGTTAACTGGGGCTGAGGGCTCAGGGTTAACTGATGTATTCATATAGAAGGTTGTGTCCGAGTACTATATCAGAGTGGTCAAATCCTGTTCTGGCGAGGGAATGCATTGTCGGTTCTGGTTGCCGAGATCAGGCCTCACGGAGGCCTGGTGGATAATTGTGTGGCACACGGGTTCGAACTGCGGTTCTCTTGTATGCGAGGAGGTCTCTCCACCTCTGCGCCATCGTTCCTATTTATACAGGGTGTTTAACTGAAGACTTTACGCAATTTCTAAAAGTAGGCTTATTGAGTTATAAGAGCGCTTTTTTTTCGGCAAAGCGTTGTCTGCGCAGAAGTACATCAGAATACAGCTAAGATGTGCTAACTAGCAGGTTCGATGACTAATTTTCAATAGTTAACTTTTACCTATTATCGTTAAGCTCCTTAATTATTGAGAGGCGTGCAATCCACCGTAATAATATCCATGTCAGTTTTTATAATTTCGAAAACGCGTGTACCCTTGGCGCTATGGCCCAACAAATTTTGGCTATTTCGACGAGTTATATACACTGGAGAGGTTGCTTTGCCTGCAAGCTTCTCGAAAGCGCATGTATTTTGGTGCGACGTAGCCAAAATTTGTTGGGCCACAGCAACAAGGGTAACCGAGTTATCGAAATTCTAAAAATTGATATAGATATTGCTTACGGTTGGCTACACGCCTCTCAATAGTTCAGGAGCCTAACAGTAATAGTTAAAAAGTTAGCTATTCAAAATGAGTTAACCAGCCGAATAGTTAGCACGTCTTAGCTGTATGCTGATGTACTGCACTGCTGACAAAGCTATGCCGAAAAAAAGCACTCTTCTAACTAGAAAAGCCTATCTTTAAAAATTGGCTAAAGTCTTGGGTGAAACACCATGTATCTATATCAGTCACCATGTGCAATTTGAATCAGGTTACACCCTAGAAGGTGGTTACTGCGCAGTTAACAGGTGTTCGCCACCTGCCAAGACGCGCAGGTTGTGATGACGTCACAAGGCAGCGTGACCGAGGTAGCAGGTGAGCCTCTTGTTTTTCTCCTCAACGTTACCGATGACGCCGGATTTTTTACAGAACGGGAGCCGTGACTGATATTCATGCATATAACGACTGCACTGAAGATTGTGTTAGTCATATGCTGCGCTTTATCCGTGCACCGCTAGCACACACGACACACAGAAAACACGTGACATACCACTTTAATCTCATTACGATATCACGAATCACGATAAACACTGCAAAACAGTGGTCACACAGTGCCAGCGCACGTAATTCGCATTTGGCGTAACTACACAAACCGACCGTCGTTTTTTTTATTCTCCAGGACGTAGCCGCTTTTGCGAAATAAGAGAGTTTCACAGTAAAGCGTTCTTTCTCCTTTTTCCGCTGCCATCTTCTGGTGACACTTTGGTTCGTGAAGAGGCAGCCGAGCGTACTTCCTCTTCTCTTTCCTGCATTTTTGTTGCAAACGTTAAAACCAGACTTGGAATTCTTTCAACTGCGAGGATTGCGAAGTATTTCCATGACAAGAAAGCCATCAAGGACAGGTAAAAAATCACACAAGAAGCCTGCTCACTAAGTGTTACAAATCGAGTTTGGAGGTTCGCGGTCCAGCTAAATTGTGCCGCTGTACGCCCCCGGCCGTCTTCTATCTTCCCACGCAGTTTACATTTTTTTTTTTGCATTTATTGCTTGAAAAGAAGGCACCCGCACGACTGCACCAAAGGAGGAGATTTGAACGCGAAATCCGCCCGCTGAAAAGCAAAACTTCTTCCTGAAGAGGCGCTAGCATTTTTCTGGGCTTTCAGCGCCAGTCGCCTGAAGATCCCAGTCAGGCGGACGCACGTCGTAAGCGGTGCTGGGTGTAAGGTAAATACGGGCCTGTTCCGCCTTCCTGTCCCGCACATTGATGCAGCCTCGTTCCGTTGTCAGCTCAGTCGCGCACGTATACAGAGGTTTCGCTTGAAGAGACGTGCGTCGGGTTCGACGGGCAGTCTTTCCGTGCGGCACCATGTAATTACCTAAAAAGAAATCTCCCGGTCCTTTTTGAGCGAGGAGTGCTTCTGAAATGATACGTCAGCCGGGGTGCCGGATAAGATCGCAAAGCGTATTTGGATTTTCGAAAAGAGAAGCTTATTCTTCCGCACGCCCTGCCAGCGCACTTAAAAAAAAAAAAAAATTTGTGCAACATTTTATTTATCACACAAGACTAGACGATAGGATTATGAGAGCGCAGTAAAGGATGAACCAACTTGAGGGTGCTTCTCTCTATTTCTCTCAAAGATACGTGGCTGAGGAAGCTATCCTGTTTTTATGAAGCTATAGTATTAAAAACTTCTTTATCTTTTGGCTGGAGGGAAGTGATGTCACTAGTACGGAAATGACGACACTTCCGGTAAACGCTTCAATAGCTTCTAATTCTATCGCATCGCCAGCACATAAGATAATTAGGTGTCACTGAATTTTTCACTAAGATCTTTCTCTGCCGAGTCGTCCAGGGAGCCTTTCCCAATATTTCTGGTTTAATATTACGCCATTGCAGCTGCTAAAGACACCCGCGTCTAGATTATAATGTGAGAACGGCTGTTAGCCCTGTCATGTTTACTATGCTTCGTTAAGTTGACGGTTATAGGTTCTTCCGCCATGGTGCACGCATTGAAAGTGAGTATAATGAAAGAACGAAAAAAAAATATTGACGCATACTGAAGTGTTCTGCGGTGCGGTTTTATTGTATTTCTAGCACGTATTTTGCTAAAGGTAAGGTAGATGAGAGAGGACTAAAAGAAAAAGGGTTGGTCGGGATATGTTATATATGCACCTATATATGGGATATCAAGATTCTTGAAGGCAGCTTATTAAAAATAAAAATTTGAAGAAGTCACGTTGACAGCTTTAGTGGGTTTATTTAGGTTCGGATAATGCTATCATCTACTGGGAATTCGGCACAAACGGACAACTACTGAAAAGAAAGAGCACCACATGACTTTAGCAATCATTCAGCTTTTGTGCTGTTGGGTTTATTTCCTTTTGTCCTTTTGCTTTTGCGTACATCGTAATCAGCCTGACTATGCCGACTGAGGCGAAAGTGTTTTGTGTGAAAGTGGTTGTGGGTGCCTACTCCACAACCAGCACTAGGGCTCTGCAAGTTCTACTGCACGCAGCTCCACTCCAGTTCGACCTTGACAGGTCGAACGCAGAGTTTAGGCTGTTTGTGCTCCGATTAGACACAACATTCGGTGAAAATTGCTTTCGTGCAATGGATGTCCAATTAATCATGTTCTGTGCCAGCAGCGGCCACCTTGTCCCCGCTAACTTCCTAATCTCATCCGCCCTCTTCGCGTTCTGCCGTCCTGTGCCATTCATCTGTGAGAAACTGCCAAATGCTCTCCACCCAATGCTTATGCTTCTAATTATTTCAAATCTCGTGAAATGAATCTGCGGTGGCTACCTGCCGTAAGTAGACATATTACCTTACAACATCCAACGCCTCGCTACCAATTGTAAATTGCTGTTTCCTTCCGCGTCTGTTGAATATTAATTTTTTGCACATTAATTTTTAGACCCACCCTTCTGCTTTGCCTATCTAGGTTATTGATCCCGCTTTGTAGTTCATCCCCCGAGTAATTTAACACTGAAATATCATAAGGTAGTCACTGATTACCAAGGTATTCTCCATTAAGTCGTATCCCTGACTTTTCCAATCCAGGTCGCTGAATACCTCCTGCAATGAGGCAGTGAATAGCGCTGAATTTAGTTAAAATTACCAGCGCTGTATATAACTATATTTGAACGTACGTCTGAAAAGTGCCTTGTTATTTAGAAGTCTACTGCAAGGTGACCTACGGGTAGCTGCCGGCGCTCTCTTACTGCGGCGGGAGACAGCTCTGCCAGAACTCTGCGCCTAAGAGTACGACCACTATGTACGTTACGGACGTTGTAGCATATCTTCGTAGGCCCGAAGGCCCGAGCAGAGAGCATGAAGAAAGCGCATACAAGAAGAACTGTTCGACCTACGGCTGCAATATTTTTTTTGTACATTAATCAGAATACCCAGACTTGAGAGATCTGTTTGGTTGATGTTGAGGAGCGGAAGGCTTGCTGGGGCCTGACGAGGTTATACTGCAGAGTAGCTTCACTACAGACTGCAGTATACCCCAGACACCCCAAGAAGACAGCAGCAGCAGCAGCAGCAGCAGCAGCAGCAGCAGCAGCAGCAGCAGCGTTAAAAGCAATACACATGAAAGTCATCATACACGCGGAGTATTGAAATTTCGTCATATGTTTTGGGGTATCCCCTAAGGTGGAGTGGAATTGTAATAAGGGAGCAATCACTCACTGGTATCCTCCAGGGCGCAGCAATACGGTCACAAAAGAAAGTTATACAGCTTCCACAGAGAGTTAAGAAAAAAAGTCATCGTGGTCCGGGGATCGAATCCAGGACCACCGCTATAACAGAGCAGTCGCTCTACCAACTGAGCTAACCGGGACGGCCAGCATATGGTAGGGCTAGAGCGAATTGATCAATAACTGGAAGCGGGAACAATGTCGGTCAAATATTTCGGGGAATCCCCCAAGGTGGACTAGAATTGTAATAAGGGTGTAATTATACTCACTGTCATCCTCAATAAACGCAGCTATACGGTTGCAGAGGAAATCTATACAGCTTCCACAGCAACTTCATAGTTAAAGAAATATCCGTTCTTGTACAGGGTTTGAACGCGAGGCTGCAGCTACACCTGCGTAATTTATAGTAACCAAGACGAGTGGTTTTTCCACAAGCCGACTATCAGAAGTTAAGAGCGTCTTAGGCAACGTATGCAGTTGCTTCTTTCAATGGTACTATGTTTTCTTCCACTCTGTCTGCGTCGTTGAGCTGTTTGCCTTCAGTATGTATCACCAACTCGCCCGTTTGGCTATAGTGTTGACTAAAAGCCCATCCCATTATTCTGCGCCTAAAAAGATGCTGCGTTCCGCCATTCATTTTTCCACAACATAATCTGACGTCACTGCGATGCCGTTTGCTGCCAAGACGTCAAACACTCTGAGCTTGCGGCATAACTTGCACTCGAGGATAAGGTAGTGAGGGCAGTCGCGAGGAAAGACTTGCACGGAACAGGCAGTTCATCAATAGCGCCCGTGAATCGACCAGACCGTCTACGCTTGCCGCGGTATTTCCTCGGCGGGAGTGGTGCATGTGCGTGCGGGTGCGTGTGTATTTGTGAAAAGCCCTGTAGCTGTCATTTCTCGATTGAAACTTCCATCCCGCCATTTATAAGAGGGGAAGAGAGAATGAAATACGGCAGAGGGAAGGAGGCTCAGTAGTGGAAAGCTTCCGCGCGTCTATTCTCCCGGATACATCTGGGGAGTAGTGAAGGTGAGAGGCGTTAGGAGGGAAGACGATACAATTGGTTGTGAGCGAAGGGAAAGCGCGTAAATGTGTCACTCTCGATGAAAACCTAAACCACGCCGTGAGCGAAGGTTAGAACGAGAGAGGGGAAAAGATATAAAGAGGTGTCGTAGTTGACAGCGCCAGATTGATTTCGAGACCGTGGGGTTCTTTAACGTTCTCCGACATCCCACCCCACACAGGCGTCTTTGTGCTTCGCCACGGATGGGATTTGTGTCCTCGCACATCGTAGTTGCTGCTGCCACAGCGGTAGAAAACTTTCATCCCTCGCGAACACCGTAGGACACGATGCCACGGAGGTAACGAGTTATGACAACCCCTGTATACCGCTGACGCAGGACAAACCACGACAAATCTAGGAAAGTTAGGAGTTAGGAAAGAGTTATATTTGCGTCAACTGTCGAAATTTGCTGAATTACCTCATGAAAAGTTATGACAAGCCCACTGAGTGTTCTGCGGTAAAAAAAGGAACCCGCTTTTTATTTTAACATCAAACTGCATGGAGGCAACTTGTCGACGCTGCAGAAGCAGCTGCGCATCGCGTCTCCTAGTCTTCCCTTTGTCAAGCCTTTGCCAAAAGTATGGAACAGGAGAGGGCTTGATTCCGGCTCATGCAGCGCAGTCCGTTAAGCATCGCCACCATTACACATCTCATAGGTAGGGGAACACTTCTCCCCAGTCCGAAAGTTAGGGCTTCCACGGATGCTGCAAGGGCCCCGCTGCGCGATTTTGAACACAATGTTCTTGAACTCATTAAATTCGAGAAAGGTTTGCGTATAGAGAGGAAACCTTGAAAAATAAAACTTACGGTGTTCTTGCACGAAAGTGCAATTGTAGTGTCAGCGCATTTGACGCTCGATACAGCGAAGCGAACTGCAGCTTGAGCGAACGTTAATGAGAGAGGCAGACACTTTTTCCCCCCCCCGAATTTGCATATAATTGCGCACAGACATGACACCTCGAATCTGGCCAACTGCTTCGCAGTGTTCACATAGCTGTGTGTCACCGAAGAAAACCGGTTACGTTTTCTGCAATGCGGCCGTGAAAGAGATTCATGGACATAGCTGGTGCTATGTATTGGTCAGGGCTGTCGCTGTAACCAGACTGCTTTCGCTGGTCATCTTCACCTGCGGAAGAGAAAGATATTGTACTGAATTATTGTTGATTAGTGCACTGCAGAAGTTTTTGCGGAGAAACCAAATTTGCGTCATGCGCAAAAGCCGTGTCACACAATTTGGGCGGGCAGAATTGGGCGGGCAGAATTGGAAAATCGTAGGAGGCATGTATCTCGGACGACGACAGGTATACGAGTAGACTAGAAATATGAACGCCTTTACGTTTCCAATATAGCACTCAGGCTATCTTCAGCAGCTTTAAGTCTATAAATTGATTTTAGTTAATTTTTAGACTGATGACCACAATTATCCTCTAACTTTGTGTCCTCCTGGTCCTACAACGTTGGCACAGGCGTGACCAGAATATTACAGAGAATGTTTCGGTGTTTGAAATTTTCTCACAAATTTCGTAGAGGATGTTTGATGATTTATAGGTTTTATACAAAGGCGACCGGACCAGCAGCATGTACTAACATAGGTATAAAGTACTTCCCAGTTTTCGCTATCTAAGGCTCGAAAAGTTTGATCAAAGAAGCCTGCAACATAATATTATGGCCGGGACTGTGCGTGCAAAAAACAGTTTTCGTGTATTGATCAGCTTTTGTTTTAAAAAATCCTGAGAAATTTATTTTTGAACACCGTGTTGAATGTCATCACTCTGTACAACAAAAGAAGTAAAATCAGAAGAATGGCCTGAGGGGCGAGTTGGTGCATGATGAAATGAACGGCGGCGCAACAAGAAGAACACAACAAGAGAGGGGACACCACATGCGCACACTACCAACTGTTTATTGCATGGAAAGGTGGCATATTTAAACATACAGCTCAGGCATGACACTCATCGCATTATCGCACAGACCCAACACATGGAAAAGAAACAGCAACATCAGGATAAAAGACAAGAACCCTTAACCTCTGCAGAAAAAAACTAAAAGATTTTGATAACAGAACTTTGAGCAGGCCATCTCGTAGCAAAAGCAGAGTCAACAATCGTAGCAAAAGCAGAGTCAAACAAGAGAAGCAAAAGCAGTCAAAAAAAAAATACAATCGTAGCAAAGGCAGCGTCAAACGTATAAAGCAAAAGCAGTCAGAACCCGAGAAACAACAAAACGAAAAAAAAAAAACAGTAACAAAGTTAACAACCCGCCTAAAACAAACAACAGACGGCCGCTAGAAATGCAGGGCTGAAAAGATGCACAGCACATGGCGTTACAAAAAACTGTCAAGAAAGGACACTTCATTTCTACGGAGGGATACAGAAGAGTCGCTAACACAAGTGCTTCCCTTCTTATTGATCATAAAAGCCTCAAGAATTTCGCGTGCCACCTGATCGCGACTCCTGCCGAGAATCCTTATTCCGTTAAGCACTGGCTCACACTTGCAATCTTTACAATGTAGGGGCAAATTCGACCCTCCTCCGTTTTCTAACGACTTTTCGTGTTCCCGTGTTCTGTCGTTAATGCAGCGACCTGTCTGGCCTATATAGACCCCCCCGCAGGTCAGTGGGATTTCGTACACCACTCCGACGGCACAAGAAACGAAATGCTTGCCGTGCCTCTTTCCGCACATGGCTTTCTTCTCTTCGCTGATCCGCGAGCATAACCCGCTCAGCTTTCTTGGCGCAGAGAAAACGACAGGAACGTCGTACCGGCCAGCAACTTTCTTCAAGTTGTGCGCCACACGGTGTATATAAGGGACCACTTGTGGTAGCTTTGATCCCAGCTTAGCATGGAATTTTTTCTTATTTCCTTTCATTTTTTGAAGGAGGGTCTCCGCTACGCTACAAACAACAGAACACGGGAAGCCAGCCATTTGAAGCCTTTCGATCTGATTGTTAAAGCTAGCCTCAGCCATGTGAGCACAGGACTTAAGCAATGCGGACTCGAGGCAAAGTGAAGCGATCGCCCTTTTTACTGTCTTAGAGTGCGCTGATCCGTACGGAAGAAGTTCCTTTTTTGCTCGTGGGGAATACATCCAACAAACACGTCCTTCTAAAAACTTGATATTAATATCTAAAAACTGCAAGCTGTTGTTGTCAGGAAGTTCGTGAGTAAAAGCCAGCCCTTTTCTCTGTTGTCTGAAAACGGATAAGATTCTTTCCACTGTGCTGGGGAGCGTCAATGCAGAGTTAGTACTTTTTAGTATTACCAAGAAGTCGTCCACGTATCTAAAAATTCGCAGGACTGGGCCACTGTCAAGGGAAGAAGCTAAAGCACGGTCAATAGTTGATAAAAATATATTACACAATGCAGGGGCGACACAGGAACCGATGCAGATGCCTCTTCTCTGCAAGTACATTTCAGTTTCAAAGGAAACAAACGTAGACCTTAGGTAAAATTCTAGAAGTGATAAAAAATTGTCAACACTTAGTCCAGCTGAGTTCAGAAATGCGATGGCCCCATTAGATTCAATGCACTCCCGTACGGATTTGAAAAGGTCACTATGAGGAACTGAGTAAAATAAATCTTCCACATCAACAGAAAACAAGTATCCAATAGAAGACTGGTCTTTTTAAAAAGCTGTCACATCTGCAGTTTAAAAGACCAGTCTTCTATTGGATACTTGTTTTCTGTTGATGTGGAAGATTTATTTTACTCAGTTCCTCATAGTGACCTTTTCAAATCCGTACGGGAGTGCATTGAATCTAATGGGGCCATCGCATTTCAGAACTCAGCTGGACTAAGTGTTGACAATTTTTTATCACTTCTAGAATTTTACCTAAGGTCTACGTTTGTTTCCTTTGAAACTGAAATGTACTTGCAGAGAAGAGGCATCTGCATCGGTTCCTGTGTCGCCCCTGCATTGTGTAATATATTTTTATCAACTATTGACCGTGCTTTAGCTTCTTCCCTTGACAGTGGCCCAGTCCTGCGAATTTTTAGATACGTGGACGACTTCTTGGTAATACTAAAAAGTACTAACTCTGCATTGACGCTCCCCAGCACAGTGGAAAGAATCTTATCCGTTTTCAGACAACAGAGAAAAGGGCTGGCTTTTACTCACGAACTTCCTGACAACAACAGCTTGCAGTTTTTAGATATTAATATCAAGTTTTTAGAAGGACGTGTTTGTTGGATGTATTCCCCACGAGCAAAAAAGGAACTTCTTCCGTACGGATCAGCGCACTCTAAGACAGTAAAAAGGGCGATCGCTTCACTTTGCCTCGAGTCCGCATTGCTTAAGTCCTGTGCTCACATGGCTGAGGCTAGCTTTAACAATCAGATCGAAAGGCTTCAAATGGCTGGCTTCCCGTGTTCTGTTGTTTGTAGCGTAGCGGAGACCCTCCTTCAAAAAATGAAAGGAAAGAAGAAAAAATTCCATGCTAAGCTGGGATCAAAGCGACCACAAGTGGTCCCTTATATACACCGTGTGGCGCACAACTTGAAGAAAGTTGCTGGCCGGTACGACGTTCCTGTCGTTTTCTCTGCGCCAAGAAAGCTGAGCGGGTTATGCTCGCGGATTAGCGAAGAGAAGAAAGCCATGTGCGGAAAGAGGCACGGCAAGCATTTCGTTTCTTGTGCCGTCGGAGTGGTGTACGAAATCCCACTGACCTGCGGGGGGGTCTATATAGGCCAGACAGGTCGCTGCATTAACGACAGAACACGGGAACACGAAAAGTCGTTAGAAAACGGAGGAGGATCGAATTTGCCCCTACATTGTAAAGATTGCAAGTGTGAGCCAGTGCTTAACGGAATAAGGATTCTCGGCAGGAGTCGCGATCAGGTGGCACGCGAAATTCTTGAGGCTTTTATGATCAATAAGAAGGGAAGCACTTGTGTTAGCGACTCTTCTGTATCCCTCCGTAGAAATGAAGTGTCCTTTCTTGACAGTTTTTTGTAACGCCATGTGCTGTGCATCTTTTCAGCCCTGCATTTCTAGCGGCCGTCTGTTGTTTGTTTTAGGCGGGTTGTTAACTTTGTTACTGTTTTTTTTTCGTTTTGTTGTTTCTCGGGTTCTGACTGCTTTTGCTTTATACGTTTGACGCTGCCTTTGCTACGATTGTATTTTTTTTTTTGACTGCTTTTGCTTCTCTTGTTTGACTCTGCTTTTGCTACGATTGTTGACTCTGCTTTTGCTACGAGATGGCCTGCTCAAAGTTCTGTTATCAAAATCTTTTAGTTTTTTCTGCAGAGGTTAAGGGTTCTTGTCTTTTATCCTGATGTTGCTGTTTCTTTTCCATGTGTTGGGTCTGTGCGATAATGCGATGAGTGTCATGCCTGAGCTGTATTTTTCAAGTAAAATCAGTTTGTTGTTTCGTCAAGCTGCCGTCAGTTTCCTTCTGCTTTCGTTGTTCACTAGTAACGCGTCCATGGTTTTTCCGGTTAAAGGGCGGTCCTTTGCTCATGAACCAAGTTTGTTCGCCGTTTAGCAGTAGCGCGATTCAACCGTCGCACCGATATCCGATAGCCTCTGCGTGCATGGACTAACAATAAAATTGCGAGGACACTTTGGCAATTAAAGTGCTCAGAGGCGTAAGCCGAGGACACTATGCCATGACCACTTCCGGTGGATGTGACGTCACACGGTTAGCGTGGCTATATCGACGTCTGCGCTATTTCGACTTAATTTGGACATTTATGCCTATAATTAACTATTTAATCTAGAGTAATCAAACTTGGCTTCTAGGTTCATTTTTTCCCCTTCTATCTGAAGGAACCAATGGCTTTCTTCTATATTTTTTTAGTTCTTGAGTTAAACGCGTGTGAGACGCTTCGTTAACGGACGACAGAATAAGCCATTAAATGCTTTCGCCTTAATATAAGCCATTCATTCTGCACGTGTTTTCAGATGGAACTAATTACAGCAGAGCAGGTTCGCTGTCATGTAAAAGTGGCGCTCATTTGCCAGCGTTAAAGTCGACAGTTCGTTACTGTTCTCGTCATTTCCTCTTTCTGAACTGCGATAAGAAAGAGCGAGACATTTTTGCTGGAAACTACCTTACTATTGTGTAGGCCGCTCACTGCTATGACTAGTTAACAGTGGGTGCTGAGTAAATCGGGTTTATGGGTTTACGGGGGTTTAATGTCCCAAAGCAACTCAGGCTATGAGGGACGTCGTAGTGAAGGGCTCCGGAAATTTCGACCACCTGGGGTTCTTTAACGTGTACTGACATCGCGCAGTTTTCCACATCGCTGCTTTGTCGCTGAGTAAATCACCTCTGTGCAGTTAGCAGCAGCACATATAATGAAGATCAGGACAAGGTAGCAAAACAAGATATGTCTTGAGCTGAGGGTCTTTTTTTTTTTATGGCAGAAAACAGCGATGTGGGAAAACCGCTACAGCCTGCTCTGGACAAACTGAAGTCACTTGGAGCACTTTGACGTACCCCTAAATATCTGTCTTCTGCCTCTTCCTGTGTATGTTTGTTCGTGTGCGCAACGCCATCCCAAGAAAACCCTAAATATCAGTAGACAGAGTTTTAGAATCTCGCCTCACATTAAACGTGGCCTCGCAGATGAGAATCGAACCCGAGACTTCGAGTTGCATGGCAAGAAGAAAGGGACGTCACTGACTCACCCCCACTTGGCCACAGATAGTAGATGACTGCCACTAGGACAAGAATGGTGAAGAAAATATCAAAAATAAGGCAGCAGGCGCCAGCGTATTGGGTCATGTGCCACATTCTGCAATTGTAAGCAGAAAACGCAAGAAAGGTTTTGGGTCATAAGCAGGAACCTGTGAAAGAAATAGTTATCAAAAGCTGCTGCAGTGCAGTTGGATTTCATCAACGCCGAACAAAGTAAGCCTGAAGGAAAAGAGCACACGACACAGAAACACAAACATCACTTGTAGAGACGACGCAAGGTGCTCACTACCAGGAAAATATTTTCTTGAAGGCAAGGTGCTACTCTCTTATTAAGGCAAGCTGATAATGTCGCATAGAACACGGACAAATGACGAGGCCACAGAAATACCTGTCTTATGTACGGGAAACCGTTAATTTATGAATTAAGGCTTGACTTCAAACAAAAATGAAGTAGCACGAGCTATTTTTGCTTGAGTCAGCATGTAGCCCGGCACTTTAATCTAGTACCGAGAAAAACTGCAGTACATTAGGCGCGAATTTAATTACAAAAAATCTGTAAATTTGTGAATAGTATACTTCACGCGCAAATCAGTAAATAGGTACAGGGTTAGTCGAAAGTTCCTAGGCCACAGGCTATTCTTTTCATCTGCATACTCTGTCACTTATGATGGCAGTAAAGACACCAAGGTTTTGAGAGGTGAGGATGATGCTTCTCCTATCCTCCATAGAGGTTTTGAGCTACGATGTCGTAACTGTTCGAATATAGTGCTCGAAAACAGATCCTGTGGCCTGGGAACTTTTGAATGACCCTGTACATTAAGTTGAAGTAGATTGTTTTTGAGCAAAACCACTTACAACTGCTCGAGATTTAGTGCGTCTTTTTCTTTGCGACCACCTTAATTAAACCACAGAAGTAACGAGCAAAAAAGCCTTCCCGTATGAACTCACTCCTGGGCCTTCTTCAATGCCTTCCGAGTCTTGAGAACCTCTCGGGTTCCGGGCGAGAACGGGCCGCTGGGCGTGGAGACTATAATCACGTTGTCATTCTTTTGGTGTTTCTTTTTATTCTTCCTGCCGTGTTTCTTTTTCCTCTTCTTAGGCGGGGAAATGTCGGACAGAGTCAAGTCCGAGTCCAGCAGTCGTTGCCGCTCGACTTTCGGGCCTTTAGCCCCGACCTGTCGCGCCGAGGGCGTGGGCACCGGCTCCTGGCGCCCCTTGTGCTTCGGCCAGGAGACCGAAGGGCGAGCGGCTATCGGGCGGGCGGGCGAATTCTTCGGCTGGCGCGACGCGGAGGACGGAAGGTCACCAGCCGAAGGAACCACGTTGCTCTTCTGTTTTGGTGCCGCTAGGACTGCGGTGGCCGGCTGCACTAAACGCGGCGCAGCTGCTGGGGGCTTCGGGAGGAGCGCGGGGTGACCTCGGGGCAGTTCGTAAAGCTTTGGTGCGACGCCTTGGTCGAGGACACCCTGCTCGCGGAGCAGGCGCTCGTGGACGTGCGAGTCGTATTGCTTACGGAACTCGCTCCTCTTGAGCAGGGCCCGCTCATCAGGGGTTTTTTGCTGTGTCTTTCGGCGAGGGTCGAAGTAGAGCGGGTCGTGGTCGTGGTCGTCTTCTTCGTTGCAGGGCACGCCGTGGACGGGACAAGGGGCACCCGCGTGGTTATGTGGCACTGCTGGGCTGGAAGGGTGCAGCGGGCTGCAGGGGTGGAAGGCGCAGGGGACCCGGCCGTGAGCGGCTGGAGGCGCTGCGGGGTGAAGGAAGATAAGTGAAACGTGGCACTGTTTGCACCTTGGGACGTAAAGTTTAACATTTAGGTATATTCCAACTATACGCATGCCTTGTGATTGAGCACATAACCAATCACGTGTGGTCATTTTCTCGCGCCGTTGACGTTGCGCCGCCCTTCATTTCATCATGCACCAACTCGCCCCACAGGCTGTTATTCTGAAGTACATAACTCCTTAGTTCCTTCCCTCTGACGGGAAGCCTTGACGGAAAAAATTGAAAAGTGGCTTTAGAGGAAAGGAAATGGCGCAATATTTGTCGCACATCTCCGGTGTACATCCGAACCGCACAGTACGAGAAGGAATAAAGGAGGGAGTGAGAAAAGAAGGAAAGAAAGAAAGAAAGAAAGAAAGAACGAAAGAAAGAAACAAAGAAAGCAAGAAAGAAGGAAAGAAAGAAAGGTTGGTTGGTTTATGGGGTTTAACGTCCCAAAGCGACTATGGCTATGAGAGACGCCGTAGTGGAGGGCTCCAGAAATTTCGACCACCTGGGGTTCTTTAACGTGCACTGACATCGCACAGTACACGGGCCTCTAGAATTTCTCCTCCAACGAAATTCAACCGCCGCGGCCGGGATCGAACCGGCGTCTTTCGGGTCAGCAGCCGAGCATCATAACCACTGAGCCACCGCGGCGGCCAAAAAGAAAGAAAGAGAGAGAAAGAGAGAAAGGAAGAAAGAGAGAGAGAGGAAGAAAGAAAGAAAGAAAGAAAGGAAGAAAGAAAGAAGGAAAGCAAGAAAGAAAGGAAGAAAGAAAGAAAGAAAGGAAGAAAGATAGAAAGAAAAAACAAAGAAAGGAAGATGTAATCGAGGGTTCGACGGCATGGAGGATACTTAAATTTTAATTCAGCGAACCCAGTCAGCCACAAGCGGTCAGTGGTTGCATCAATCAACAGCGCCAGGGAAGTATGCAGTGAAGACGCAGCCCTAAACCACGAAATGAAGACCGTGGAAAATGACTTAAAAAGAAACGGCTACCCGTTTTCCTTCTTTCTGAACACGCAAAGAAGATAGGCTCCATCGAAGAAGCCTACTGCCAGGGAAGACGAAAGTGCTGCGCACCGAAACCGACAGGAGCCCCCATCCCGTATGTATCAGGGATCAGCGAGGCGCTGGCGCGGATGTTCCGTAAGCACGGCGTCCATGTAGCACATATACCAACAAGCAAGATAAGAAATAAACTGGTAAACGTGAAAGACCAGCTCCCTCGTGCCAAGTTTCCCGGCGTGGTTTACAAAATCGCCTGCGCCGACTGTTCATCAGTTTACATAGGCGAAACGAAAGATCTCGCGAGACGCCTGAAAGAACATCAGTACGACGTACGAAAAAAGTGACAACGAACGCAATCGCGGAGCATGCGCAAGAGACTGGCCATGAAATTAACTGGGACGAAGCAGATATAGTGACAACAGAAAAGAATGTGTCAGCCCGCCGTAATCTCGAGTCACTAATCATCCAGACTACGCCTAATACAATAAATAATAATGATGGCACATTGCACCCTATGTCTAAAAACGATACTCACTGCTCTCTGTGAACAAGGGAGCCGTAGCGCTCCCGAAACGTCATTTGTGTTTGACCATGGTCAGCGACCAGTGAATCTCATCAAAGAAAGAAAGAAAGGAAGAAAGAAAGGAAGAAAGGAAGAAAGAAAGAAAGGAAGAAAGAGAGAGAGAAAGAAAGGAAGAAATAGAGAAAAAAGAAAGAAAGAAAGAAAGAAAGGAAGAAAGAAAGAAAGAAAGAAAGAAAGAAATAAAGAAAGAAAGAAAGAAAGAAAGGAAGAAAGAGAGAAAGAAAGAAAGAAAGAAAGAAAGAAAGAAAGAAAGAAAGAAAGAAAGAAAGAAAGAAAGAAAGAAAGAAAGAAAGAAAGAAAGAAAGAAGGAAGGAAGGTTGGTTGGTTTATGGGGTTTAACGTCCCAAAGCGACTAAGGCTATGAGAGACGCAGTAGTGGAGGGCTCAGGAAATTTCGACCACCTGGGGTTCTTTAACGTGCACTGACATCGAACAGTACACGGGCCTCTAGAATTTCTCGTCCATAGAAAATCAACCGCCGCGGCCGGGAACGAACCCCGGGACTTTCGGGTCAGCAGCCAAGCACCATAACCACTGAGCCACCGCGGCGGCCCCATAGAGAAAGAAGAAAAGAAAAAAATAGTATTGGAGGGTTCCCGAAAAATTTCGACCCCCTGGAGATTTTAAACAGGCACTGACATCGCACAGCACACGGCGCATTTTGCGTTTCGCCTCTATCATAACGCTGTCACCGTGGTCAGGATCGAACACGGCCGAGCGCCCTGACTACACATGACGGACATAACCACCTAACAGCCTTGACGGACACATTGTCAGTTTAGGGCCAAAAGTAACTATCGCTCTTAGTTGATAAGTTCCCGGTCACTTCTTACGTTGCGAGAACAAGGCTAGGTGCAGCGCAAGGCCAGGCGTTTAAGGTTTAATCTTACCTTGCATCTCTGTGGGCGGCCCTTGACTTGGCAGCACAGCGCGCTTCGTCTCCTTCTGCCTCGTGAAGGTGATTGGCTCGAGCACGGTGGCCGTCCTTTCTCTTTTGCCTATTTCAAGGGCTTCCTGCACTGAACTAAACTAAGTCTATTCTATTTCTATTCAGTTCAAGATGCCCTCAAGTGACCTTAGTTATAGCGTATTACGTGGATTGTTGTACATGACCATAATATAAGCTTTCATGATATATTTCGCCGAAGTTTATCCGTCTCCGCGTGACCTTGAGATTGCTTGGGAATAGCAATCTGGGTCTCACAACATCGACCAGTGGCAGCACCTGCCATCGAAGGGCAGCTGCACGTTTCTAAACCGCTGCACCCCTGCGCCAGGAGCTGTATGAGCACTCCCAGCGATCTATGAACCTAAAGCAGAGAATGTCCAATTCCGCATATATGGGCATTAACCCATTAACGTTAACGCTTCATACCGTCAAGGCGGAGCTTGTTAGTCCGATTTCGACGATCTTTGCCTGAAGACTGATTGATCTTGAAAACTGATACTCGAACCGAAACCAAGGTGGAAACCAAAGTTCTTACGCACGTAATTCGCATTTGGCGTAACGCGTTAAATAGTCCCCAAATTTTTTTCTTAGATCCTTGGTTGCATTTTATAAACGAAGAAAATTTTTGGTACTCGTTCCGGCTCGAGTAACTCTATCCTTTCTTGACTTTCTTTAATGCCGTTTGCACTTGAGTAGCTGTATTGAAATAATAAAGTGAGTATAGATTTAGCTGTTGGTAAATGTGAATAACTTCATTTGATTCATTCATTGCAAGTACCTTACAGACCCAAACGCAGTGGGGGAAGACGTGCTGAACTGCATCAAAAATGTACAGAAAACAGAATTTCTAGGCAGAGGGCGGATAACATTGGTCTTGAAGTTACAGAAGTAGGTTTTTGTAGCAGTGGAGCATGAATATGCTTCCAGTCGGCGCTAGTGCATGAAAAAAAAAAACGCTACCTAACTTAGATCTGCAAAATATCAAACCAACATTGAAATCATGACCTCGACGATATACAGCCATTGAAGGTTGGATGGAAATTCTGTTTGGCGGGAGAGGGTTAAAGGGGTACATTTTATGGAAAACAGAGAGACGGGGACATTTATTGCGCGACGAAAGGCAAGGTAGGGTAAGCACACTTTTCATGGAGACAACGTTGTAATGACGAGAGTAGATGGATAGGATGACTGCGCAATTCTGAACGGATTCAATGGCGCAAATTGTAGACAGAAGAGGTTCCAAAACTGCCCTTGCACACTCCATTTTAGATGCAACTAGAGCACTGTATACAGTTGGTAGTCAACTTCCACCTGCTGCGACAAATTTAGTATTAGTCTTACGAAGCTCTATATTGTACAGTCAAGAGGGGAAAATGAAGTACCGGTAGAAAGTACAATCAGGACGGAATGGAACGCGAACACGCGTACGCCACGCTTTTATACTCTGAAACGTGATATTCCTTTACAACCGTTTTATGAATTCGTGCTGTCGCGATTGAAAGAAACGCCAACAATGCGGAGCCTAGGCTCTCCGCTGTTCGAATTTCTTTTGATCGCGCTTTCACCTGGGCGGTAAGAAAAATACTTTACAGTCGTCTTAGAATGCGTCACGGACGACTCTAGCATCTTTTTGCTAGCACCGAAGTAAAAGCGTGATAAGAATAAATGCGAACAGCGGAGTGCCTAGGCTCCGCACTGTTCAAGTTTCTTTCAATCGCCCCTGTACTTCGGTAGATCATTTATCCGGGAACATGAGTCATGCTAGCTGTACACTGCAGCTGAAAGTGCGCAAGCAAAATAATTCATTTCGTTCACAGGCGCTTTTCGCGTATAATTCTGGCCTGACTCTACGCGCTCTTGTTAAAATTTGTAGTGCAGTGAGATAACCATGTTATTTTACACTAGTCGCATAAACCTTTACTGCCTCAGTCGATTACGCCGTGAAGATCAATAGGAAGAGGAAGTTACTGAAGGAGAGATTGCATATTCGTTAGCAAATAGCTTGTTGCAGGGGTAAGTGTCGAGGTCAAAGTGAGGTAGGTAATTAACGTAAATGAGGAAAAGGTCCTAGCTCTTACCTCTGTGGTACACCAAAGCCAGAAGTTACCGGGGACGTAGCAGAGGAGTAGTCGCTAGCCGCAACCAAATCAGAGCGGTTAGCAAGGAAGATTTTGATATGTATTCCAATATATGATGCGTGTCAGTGATAAGCATACAAGCTCAGGCATAAACAGACTGTTTGAAACTAAATGAAAGGCGCCAGAAAAATCTTAAAATATGAAGTAAGCATGAAATTGAAATCCAAAGAAGCGTCGGCGAACTAGTTGGTTTGTGGGGTTTAGCGTCCCAAAGCGACTCACGCTATGAGGGACGCCGTAGTGGAGAGCTCCGGTTAATTTCTACCGCCTTGAGTTCATAAATGTGCACTCACATCGCACACTGTACAGGTCTCTATAGCATTTCACCTCCTTTGAAATGCGGCCGCGGAGGCCGATGTAGAACCTTTATGGGGTCAGTTGACGAAGCACATAACCACTGAGCCACCGCGGCGGCTCGTCGGCGAACTGGTAGATAGTAATACACGAGTTTGGCATATGCGAATTTTTTTTTTTTTTCAAAGCCAAGCTGACTACGCGGACAAAGTTAATTCGTTTGCAAAAATACACAAGGTGACAATATATACCGTGTTTGCGTGGCTGCTGTGGTTCATGCCAAGAGAAACGCCAGAAATCACAAGCTTCCGACTCAGAGGTGGTGCAAGGTCGCCTCAGTGTAAACTTATAAAAGCGGTAATTTACTCAAGGCCGTGGCTAGTCAGCATAGCTGCTTCAGCGAGGTGAATGCGCACTTACTTGCTCTAAGAAAGAGCTGGAGAGAGAGGAATTCTCACAATAATAAAAAAATGTAACCGGGCATTTACCCTTGTTATAATGCGAATTCTGCGAAATATGTAAGCCAATGGGAGTGTTTAGAAGCTCCGTGTAAGGGTGTGGAATACTCTGTTGCTGTTATGGCACAGCACTGCCTGCGGGTAAGCTTCACTGCAGGTAAGCTTCAGCGCATGCCTTGCACGTCAAGAGTGACGTCATTGTGTGGGGGCCAATCAGTAAATGACATTCTGGCCAATCAGCATGCAGCGTTGTCATGACGTCACGCGTGAGTTCAGTCCATCTGACCAATCACTGTGAGTACTTGGTGTGTTACGCTAGCACTGACACCGACGCAGCATATATGAGACACATGGCCTTATTAGCTATCGCTGCAATAATACTCATCACCATCCAGGTTACATCCAGCCGACCTACAGCCTCGACCTGACTGTAGCGAATTTCCCGCCTAACCTCGGCTCCACATCTGTAGCCCGTAGCTACAGCTACCGGCCCTTAGGATACGCTTTGTTGTACAGCATGAACTGATGGGCGTTTTGGTCACACATATTTCTTAGCTTTCTCTCCTTTTTGACCTTGTGCCGTTGCGCTGTTCAGCTAAGAAACACTTTTTTGCGTTAACGGACCCTTAGATATCGGTTCTCCGCGTGACATGTATCGACCAATTCCAATTCCTCTCCCTTAATTCCGCTAAGACCTCATTAACCAGAGAGTGTTATCTAATTCCCGCTGCTTCCTGTCTCTTTGCGTTACGCATCATTTTGTATTCCGCGAATCGCCGCGCAGCTCCTAACCCAATTGCAAGCTTATTCCTTAGATTAGAAGTTCCGGCCCCTCAGGTGAGTAGGGGCAGGATAATTGACGGGTTCACGGATGAAAAACGATAATAAAAAGCAATGCACGAAATTAGTCAAACAAACACACAACCGAGAGTTAAAAATGAGCTACTACGCGTCTCAGATCTACTGCCTTGTCAGCTGTAGGAAGCGGCAAAGAGCTTTGAATTATTTACAGCTGCAGCTGAATGACGAACATTAAACGAGGTATACATGTAGCGATAAGCGTAACATAAATATTGAATGGTGGTAAAGCATAGCACAAATCATAATGTGAGCATAGGAGGGAACTCGCAGCCTTTGACGTTTATGTGGAGTAAAGGTCGGCTTAAGCCCTGTGGGTACGACCAGAGTTGTGCGAAGTTAATGTCCCTTAATACGAACATGACGTCACGCATGACGTCATGACGTAGAGATCGACATCGCGATAACTAACCTAATAACTAATAACTAACCTGTTTAATTGCATGAGGGCCGTACGTCGGAAATAATAAAAAAAACGCGACAAGAAAAAAAAAGAATGAAAGGAAATAAATGACGCACTTAACGAACATGACGTCACGCATGACGTCATGACGTAGAGATCGACATCGCGATAACTAACCTAATAACTAATAACTAATAACTAACCTGTTTAATTGCATGAGGGCCGTACGTCGGAAATAATAAAAAAAAAACGCGACAAGAAAAAAAAGAATGAAAGGAAATAAATGACGCACTTAAGTTTGGAAAAGCCCCCGCACGTGGCGAAAGTCAAGTTACTTTCAACATATTGCGCTCATTTCCTGCCAGATGCGGGCTGAGCGACTGGCGACGCAAATAGAGGCCATCTTTTCGTCTTAAAACGCTTCAGAATTTTTGTCGTACATTATTACGACTTCTTCTTTCTTTTTCTTTTGCCTTCTTTCGCAACTGCCTTTTAGCAAAAGCGGGACAGCATCCGGTTGAAGGAAGAGGAGGAGGAGGTTGTGAGAAAGAAAAGACGAGGTGACTGTATCAGTCTGGGTGGAAATTCGAAATGCGCAGACAAAGAAAGGACATCGTGGTAAAAAGGGATATAAGTGCAGGTACGCAAGAGCCGATGGAACATTTGAAAAGTTGCCCTTTTCAAGTGAGAGGAACAAGGCATTGATAAAAAAGTGTGGTTCCTGGACACACTGCAGACATCGGTGGCGCATTCCACGTCAATGCTGTCACCATGCAATGTTGTCACCAATGTCGGAGATAACACTCGCGCGAGAAAAACGCAGAAACTATTATTTTCAGCACGTTTTTTTTTCCTCAGCCGCGTTAATTTTTGAGCACACTGGCAATTGGTGGTTAATAGTTTACTTGTTACATACCACTGTAATATAAATTTAAATCGCAGAAAGTAGCTTGCTATCTGTACTTGAGCATGACATGAAGCTTTCTGACGTAGATGTTTAGCGCTTTTTCGCATACTACTGAGACACCTAAAAAGGTCATGGAACTCCTCCTTGATATGCCATAACATGTTTCATACTGCGTGTCAATTACAGTAGAACCCCGTTTGGACGTATTTCAGAGGATCCATGAAAAAAAAAAGACGTGCCAGCTTTCAGCAATTTTCATGAATTAAATTCTCTAATCTTCTCGCCCGTTTTTTTATTATTATTATTATTATTATTATTATTATTATTATTATTATTATTATTATTATTATTATTATTATTATTATTATTATTATTATTACTATTAATGTTCCTTTATAATTTTTCTGATTTCTTATCCAAACCAAAGGCATTAGCTTGACACCAATTTACCCTCTTCTTTTGGTTCTTCTCTCTGAACCCTGGCCCATCCCCCGTTGTCGTCGTGGGTATGTGCCATGTAATTAAGGCAACAACAACAACGTAGTAGCCGAATGCGGGGCATGAAAAAATGTGTACATCGCTGTCGGCCGCTCTCTTTTTTATTTCTTGTAAGCAAACATGCTTCTCCCGAATTTGCACGGATTTGTGTCTCTCGAGATTGTTTTGCGTTCGCACAACGTCCGAAACGCCCTCTGATGGGCCTCCGGCTTGAGCCGCTTAAGATGCAGAAGGGAAAGGAACAGCGCAGCGGGAGAAGTCGATGCACGCGCGCTCCTCTACGCCGTTCTCGCGGTGGCCGCCTTGATCGCGCACAAGCATTGTCTACTGGGCTCTAGAAATCGCGTCTCTTAAAAGGCAAGCGACAATAAAAATGCGGAAGACAGAAACATAAGTGGAGGAAACAACCAGAGCATACCGCATTCCTACAGCGCTGCGCTCGCCACGTCTGCCGTAGCGTACTCGTTTCACTTTTACGCCTTCGGTCGTAAGCGCTAGCGCCGCAACGGCGATGCAACTGCGTCAACAGCCGCAACAACATTTACGCCAGCCGTGCGGTGCGTAACGTCAGCGTGGGCGCAGCGCGAAGGAAGCAGCCGAAGACGTTGGCGGTCAAGCGGCGATCTAGAAAGTCTCGCATTGGCCGGCGGGCCGTCGTGCTCTAAATGTAGACTGTCACAATGCCGGCGTGCGATATAGTCGGGTGAAATTCGCTACGTACCGCGTGGGAGCAATGCCACAGCAGCGACATACTGGCAGCTGAGTTTTTATCGCGTGGGCTTCTATGGGAGCTACAGCCGAACTGGCTCAAGAAAACGCAGCAGCTGAGAAAACGCAGCCCCCAGGAACGCAACGACGAGGTTGTACTTGTATTAGAATTTCGTATTGGCGGAAATATATCCGCTTGTGCGTTAGAGAATGCGTGCAGTGAAAGCTGTTGTCTATTCGAAGGTCTAGCCGCCCCCCGACCAACTTTTCATGGCCTCTGTTTCGAAGCGAAAGCTATTATATCTTTGGTTTAGCCATATAGCCTTGCATTCTAGCGTGGTCTCTACAGCGTTACCCCTAAGACCTTAATAACTTACAGAATTAGTTTTAATTATTTATTGACAATTAAAATGACCTTAATTTAATTTCCACCCACCGCTGTAGGCAGGAAGCAAAGTTGGGAGAGGCAAATCTTCCTCAGGACGTTTCGGTGAAATGAGGGAGAGGAGAAAGAGAAAGGGTTGGCGGTGATGGATTGTTTAGTGGCTTGGGAGGTTATGGAGACAGCGGAGGTTTGGTTTGGTTTGGTTTATGGGGTTTAACGTCCCAAAGCGACTCAGGCTATGAGAGATGCCGTAGTGAAGGGCTCGGAAATTTCGACCACCTGGGGTGCTTTAACGTGCACTGACACCGCACACTACACGGGCATCTAGAATGACAGCGGAGGAATGCGATGAACCCTGAGGGTACCTACCGTGGAAGGCGGACATTATGATGATGGCGGATGAACGAGCAATCTGACGGTGGTTCCATGGCAGAATGCAAGGTACGGGTGGGAGGCTCCGGATGGCCAGATCACGTTTCACTGGTTCGCATGAGCACGGCTAGACTTCCTCTTACGGCTGATGATGTAGATTATGCGGCGAAATAGAGGACTAAATGGCTAAACAAACTAACAGCTTTCACTGGTTAATGCGCTAAGCAGGTAATCCCAGCTCTACAATCTTTTCTGCTTGGTTGGCCCATCAATTCGTAGAGAAATAAGTGAATAAACGAACAAATAAAGAATGAATCGCGTCCAGAACAAATATAGCATATGATGCGTCCGCCTAGCAACCACGCCAAAGGGTGAGGTTACATTGACGAGAAAATATTCTTGAACACTTCTTGGAACAGAAAGTATCAAATTTTCTTAATCGGAATAAGGCAGATCAACAAGTTTCGTGAAAGCTCTCCTCGCATTTTTCTCTTTATATGCCTTCTCTATAGTGCTGTCGGTCAGCGAAGCTATTTTTGGACCTTCGAAGGCCCAGACATGAACGCGCTGAGAGAAAAAGTATATCCCAGTGTGCTAGGCTTGATCTAGTGCGCTAGCACCGACACTCCGTCAATGTCAGTTCTCCACGTACTTTTTCAAAACATGCCTGTAATCTGTCACTGTTCGCATCGATTAAGTATTGGTTCCCCAGAGAGCTGCCCCTTCACCGTAGACCAGACTCAGCCTTATACACATCATGGAGCTCCGCACGAAGCGCTAAATGCGTTCCAAACAAATACTTGATAGACCGTACCTTATAACGCTGAACAAGCTTAGCTCAAGAGAGGTAATAAATATTTGTAGCAGTCAGCGACTAGATGCCAAGAAACTGTCACGAAAAAACGCAAGAAAAGGAGGCACTAACGATAATGTGAGCATTACTATCATATCTTTTTCATTTTTTTTTGTGAATCCGCTTCATACAAGAAAGGCTTCATTTTTTTTTCGCTCCTGGGCTGTAACGAGTTATAAGGTGATAAAAATGAAGGACGTTAGTCAAAAGGAACTTGATGTTCCCGCTTTAGATGGATGCTTTCATTTTGCAGCTGGCACCACTGATATCGATGCATTCACAAGCAAAGAAGGCCCGTATGGAAGTACAAGTAAAACAGCGTGCCGTAATCGAAACTGTGACAGTGGAAGGTGTTGCATCTATCAGTATCCACATTTCAGAGAGGGGTGTTTATGTGGAGGCATGTGTTGACGCTAGCAAAGTTGGGAGGTGGGTAGCGGCTGTACTCGTGGAAGACTCAGCCACGTCAAATCTGAAAAACAAGGACTGCAGTGGAAGCTCTTAAGCCCGCGGAGAGCTTCTGTTGCAAGCGACCCTGCCATTGGGTGGTTGGCGGCTGACGCTTACCATTGGCTGAAATTTGATGCAATAGGCAGCCAATGGTGAGGCGCGTCGCAGCGCTCTGTCGACAGCAGGCGACCGAACCTGCCCACTGGCTACCATTGGATACGATATGCAGCTACTGGCATCCAATATACAGACATCCGAACTCCCCTCGTCCCAAGAAGTTCAGGACTCAGCCATCAGATGGAAAATACATGGTCGACATCTTTTGGGACAGTGACATGGTGAGGTTTTGATTGAATTTCTGAAACGTGGCGCAACTGTCAGATCAGCGCGGAACGTGCAGACGCTGAAGAACTTACGTGCACGTCTGCCCAGAGTTCATCAAAAAAAAAAAATGCAATCGTTCAAAACGACAGCGCTGGGCCACACACAAATCGGGAGAAAACACCGCGTTCGAGAAGCTGCACATCCGGGATGTTCTGCCTCCCTAACCCAGTAATCGAAACCTAGCGTCGTACGGTTTCTCGTTATTACCGAAGCTTGAGGAACATCCGAAGTCTCGGGCTTTGTGTCCGACAAAGATGCCGCCAATGCAGCAGCAGGACTTATTATTCTCTGACGGCATGCAAGCATTAGTGCAAAGATGGTGGAAGTGCATCACAGTTGAAAGGGACAACGTGGAAAAATGAATTACTCATCAGAAAGAATGACAGAAGCCAACAGCCACAGAAACCAAGGGGCACAGGGGATTTTTTTTAAAGTTATTTATTTTGTGGTTTTGATCAATTTAGAATATTACTGAATATGTTATCGTTTAAAGATAACTGATTAGAAAAGCAGAAGAAAAAGAAAGAAGACACACCAAACGTTCTTTTCATTGTAGAACATCTTTGATTTTCATCAGTTAATATATACATTACAGACTAGGAAGCAAAGTATAGTGAATACTCATGCTGAAGACTACAGGCCCGGAGTCACAATCGGATGTATGAACAAACGGACACAGATAGAGCAACACCAGGAAGCAAGCAAGGCATCGGTACAAATGCAGACGCTGGGTGTCTGAGTTGTGGCAGCTTGATGCTATAATGCCAAAAAAAGTGAATGTTGTTCTCAAGGAGGCGTATTTCTTCGCCACTCAGTAGAATAGATTACATGCTAATACACTTGTCCCGTGTGTTATTACTACAGAGGCCTCCATTTCTCGTTTCGATTTGTTTGTTGATTTATTGATGAACTGGGTGCTGTTATCAGATCGCAGTCTCATCGCATGCAGTGCTCACTTAGAAAATCTGTGGTCTTCATGTTATGCACATACACGCTTTTCTCTTTTGAACTTTCACTGAAGCTGCGGCCACTGAAGCACACGTTTGCATGTGCGTCTGTTCGATTATGCATCTTTAAGCGACGAAACATTTCCAGTTATCTGTCGTATATACGCAACGAGGCTTGCCTAAAAATAAGTAAGGGCCTGTTTAGTAGCTTCCGTCGTGGCGTTTATCTATCTTTTCGCCTGTTTCTTGGCGCTACAGTTTCTTTCTCCATTCAAGACTATCATCAATTTTTTTTCAACGTGAATTCAGTGTTGGGGGAGACGCAGCCAAAAAAGCCAAAAAAGCCAGGGAGGCAGTTAAGGCATCGATTATATTCACACTTCACAGCAGCATCAAATTAACAATGTGATACTTGTAGTACAAGAAAGTGTTAATGCATGAAGCGACGCTTTCTGTCAGCAATACTTTTTAAATGACTAGTGTGCACACGAGTCGAATGCCAAACAATTAGCAGGGACAAGTACTTGAAACCATGCTTAGCGGTAGAACAGCAAACGAAATATTACGCAGATTGCGAAAATATAGGTGTCGCGGCTAAAATGCATAACGGATGGCCACAAAGAATCAAGCGGGATTGTTACGCAGGTATGAGAGTAACCAACAGTGCGTCCTTGAGTTCGCGTATTTGATAGGTTATATAGCTTATAAGAAGAAAATTCGCCTAGTTTTCCGCTTTTCGACCAAAATACTTGCCCTCGAGAGCAGATTGAGCCGAAAGAGTAACTTGTCGGCATTTGAAATGCAAGTTTGTCATTATTCTTAAAATATACAAATTTTATAGATAGTGACTAATACAGTAAGAGGTTCAAGAGTTTTGAAACTCTCTGGAGGACCTCCTAGTATAAAGTGAGTGGTTTGAATGCAGACATGTAGCAGGCAGAGAAACATTTAGTCAATTACTGCAAACAAGCGCAACAAACAAACAGGATGTGTCATGGCAAATAAAAAGACACAGAAAAGAATAAAAATAAAGACTACTAACGAAAACACCTATAAACACTAATAAAGTTAAAAAACGCACGTTTTGCAATTTTCTTTTACTTTCTTGCCTTTCTACTATGTTGCAACTCTTGCATAGACTTTTTAAGGATAGCAGGGAAATGATGAAGACAACAGCAACGCCTGTCAAGCGACCTGGGCAGGCGGAAAGGTGTCGGCGTCTGCAGTTACTGCGGGCGTAGTAGGTGCACATGTTCCCACAAGAAAAGTCAATAGTATTGACTTTTCTTGAGGGTTCCGTTGAGTACAGGCCCCTGTAATTTTGAACTCCTTTCGAGAGCAAACTGATGGAGTGGTCGATATATGTATATATATAAGCCTGGATGGATACCAAGTGCGCAGACAAGAAACGCACTTATTTGCTCGTCAAAACACGAAGAAATTTGCTTGCGTAGGACGCAGCTGTAGGGAGAGTTTTTTCAGTCAATAAATATGCCTTTCGAGCTCTGCAGGCACACACAAGAGCGATAGCTTTTATACCACTTTGCTCGATAAAAGCGAAAAATGAAACAGGGAAGGGCTGCCTCTTCGAATGCGTTCTCTACAGGAATATGCAATAATATGAGTACTGCTCCAAAGGACTCGCTGCAGGTGGTTTATTAAGAAGTAATCTCAAAGGCAGTGCCTTGGCATGTCGAGACCGAATTTACACGGCCACTATCGCTAACACCAAAGAGGAGATTCATCTTCTTTTTCGACATCTGATGAACTTATTGCAGCCGCGTTTGCAACAATATTCCTATGCAATTATCTTTGCGACTAGCTTGGAAATGAGAAAAAAAAAACACAACTCTATATTGTACTCTATCGTGAACACTATTCCTACTTCACACCTACCTCATGCCTGGACAAGATTCACCCTCCCCATCCTAACACAATTCCCACTTCACAACCACCTCGCCCTCACGGGGCCTTCCTCACCGGAGGGATGACCCTAATTAAACCCCGCCAGTGATGAACGCTTTGCCCAGCCGAAGACAAGTCCTCTCGTAGAAACGTTGGCAAGCACCGTGAGGTTTTCCCTTCCCTTGTTCACTTTCTGATTATCAATAACTATCTGACCAAGCTCTTTCTACCATAGACTCCAGTGGACATTGTTGCGAAAGCAACACTACGCGAGTCGCCGAGCCATTTCGCGGAGCTGACGAAAGGCCATACTGCGCATGCGCGAAGAGCGGTGACGTCACACGGCACACAACTTGGGCGCCGCCGCCGTCGCTGCGCGGGTGACTCAGAGGTGCCGCCGCCGCGCTAGCGTGCCGAAGCCGCCGCCGCGCTAGCGTGCCGAAGCCGCCGCCGCTGCCACGCGCTCTCCATCGCCTCTCTCTCTCCTCGTTGCTTTCGCAATCCTCCAGGTTTAAATAAAGCTACACCACAGCCAATTTTAAGTTCTACAACTAGACGCGAGGTCGTGCGTCCGATGTCTTACCGTGGTGGTCGAAATGAAACAAAGACGAAACACTAAAGGGCGTGTGTACGGAAATCTTGGGGCACGTGAAGAAACCCACGTGTTGAAATTAGAAGCGTTGAGTTTTGGGCGAGTTGGAGATACATACTTATATGAAATGCTTTGTGCACACAACGGACAGGACGAAGCAAGAGACACACACACACACAGGCGCAAACTTCAACTGAATTTTATTTCCATAAGTATGTTAAAATTAATCCAGAGTAATCTACCTCGTAGAGAATGGTTATAACTGTAAAAAAAGAAAAATGTTTTTTTTTTTTTCTGGCACCAGGCGCTAGCTACACTGGGGATAAAAGTAGTCACACGTAAGAATGAATTCCCCAGAGAACACGAACAAATAAAAAAAAATAAACGTGCCCTGGTAGCTGAGGCGCTACAAAAATCTTGACTGCCTACAGCAACTAATGCTAATGCAAGCTGATATTTTCTGCCACCTCATTCCTTGAAATATGACGAAACAAAAATATCCTAAGCTTCAGTGATGTTATCTCTAAAATAAGGACCGTATACTTCATTTCTCTTCGTGACTTTTGTGCGTACGGGTATGGGTTCCTGTGAGTGCGTGTGTGTGGTATAACTCATTTAAGATTAGCTGCGGTAGTCCTTATTTGCTTGCCAAACAAACCCAGGTCATAAGTCATGCGCTTTTTCGTCTAAATTTTCTGTTCCTGCTACCGTGTAGTTTCGTTCATCCAAACACATTAAATTGAACAAATAGATAGTATTCAGCGACGTAGCACGTTAAGACTTCACTCCAGGAACTGCATAGAGCCGTTTAGATCCAATATTTCTCCTTCTTATTACTGCCGCAGAAACGTAGCGTAAGTGGTGATTTATATGATAAGTAGAACTGCATACCATCATTTAATTCATGCGAAGGTAGTTTTTCGCTTATCTTCAGAGACGAAAGAATTACTGTGCTTGTTCGTAAGGCTGACCTCCAGGTGAACGGTGCAGACATGCGAAGAAGAGATCAGGCGGTTAGCGATTGTTCCTGTTTGCACCCGGGTTGCACTGTTACGCCCTGCTGCTAGTATAGCACAAGCACGTACTAGCCAGTTGTTGCAAATTCTATTTTAAAATCATAGTGGCACGCCACTCTGACTGGATTTAAACCTCAGGTAAACGTAAATAAAGAAAAATCAAACTTCAACATAGCTGAGTACTTCCTTCTTGCTATTTCTTCGCCATGTTTAGTGCTTTTTTTTTTTTTGGGGGGGGGGGGGGGGGGGAGGACAGTGCTCATCACTACTGGACATCGAAGGCATTTATTATTTCTTATGCAAGTCAAAAAGAATGCGTGTCGTAAGTAACGATAGTTCCAGTCGTTTGAAAGGAAGTTGTAATGCTGATGATAACAACGACAGTAGTAATGGGAGTGTATCGGTCGCACCCTTACTTTTGGGGAAAGGAAACCTGCTAACCAGAGCAGCATCAGCGCTTCGGAATAAGGATCATTCAACAAAAAAATGGTTGTCCAAACGCTCGCACCAGTTGGGCTCTTGCTCAACTGCCGTTTTTTCGCTGACGACTGCGTTGTATATCTGCCTATTCAAAATGCGGAGGATCACCACGTGCTGAATGACTACCTTTCAGAGGTCTCAAGGTGGTGCCTAGTCTGGCAAATGTCACTAAACACGTCTAAGTGCTCAAAAATGACATTTACGCGTAAAAAGTGCGCTCTTAATTACACACACACAATTAACGGTGCAGCTGTCTCCCCCGTAAACGAATACAAATACTTGGGGGTTGTATTCAATAGTAACTTGAGTTGGAGTTCGCACATCGGGCATATAGTCTCAAAGGCGTCCAACAGGCTTTGACTGTTAAGAAACCGTCTAGGGCACTGCACATCTAAAACTAAATTAGCAGCTTACACTGCACTCGTACGGCCATTACTGGAATACGCAGATGTGTTTGGGATCCGCACACCCAAGTAGATGTACAGCGCATTGAAGGCGTTCAAAGGAAGGCGCTTAGATTTATCTACAACGCATATGGAAGGCACGTTTCGGTTACTAATCTATTGAGGCAATCTGAACTGCAGACACTTCAATCTCGTCGCAAGTTGCACCGTCTAAAAATGTTGCATGGGATTGTTAATACTTAACAAACATTCATTTTGAGACCTACATGGCATACAACACTTCACAACCAACGCGCAATAAACACAATTTGACAATCATGGTGCCACGGTGCCGAACGAAAGCGTATCAGTTTTCTTTTTTTCCAAGAACGATATTGGAATGGAACGGGTTTCCGTGTGACGTGGTCCGTTTGACAGATCAGAAGTCTTTTTTATCTGCTGTCATATCGTCATTTTAAGCGCAGTGTATTCATTCATGCTCTTTTGTTTGCTTTCTTTTGTATGTTTGGGTAACCGAGTGCATTTAACCTTGTTCTTTGTCTTTCTATAAAACCCTGTGTGTTAGCTTTTGCTTCTTTATTCGCATTTTTACTTGCTTTGTTTTGTCGCGATGTACGATGTACCCTTGTACCACTCCTGCCTTGGCCACCAAATGGAGGCTGGCAGTATTGAATAAAATAAAATAAAATAAATAAATAAAGCAGAGTACAAGCTGACGTAAATCACGAGCTTGAACCACACCTTTTGAGCTACCTTTTCGAGTTTGCCTAAAGTTTGTATTTTTTTTGTAAAGTGTAGTTACGAAATACATCTTTCAAGGAGCTTGCAAGTGCGATCTGAGACACTGTGGACCAGCAACTCACCTCCGCCGTCGTCATTGGTGGAGTCGAAAGGAGTGACTTGGAGCTTTTGTGGAGAGACGTTCTCTCCGGCTGGAAAATGCCATCGGATGCATTATTAAGAATAAAGAGAGAAAGAAGATTCAATTAAACCTTGTAAAACACTAGAAGCCGCCAGAAAGGCATTGCTGTATCAACTTTGGGGGTGTCAGCTTTAATGAAAATATATCTGTCAAATCTTACTGCTGCCATGAAGGTGCACAAAAATTTTTGAAGCTATCGCTGCAATAGCTCTCCCTCAATGAAATTTCTCCATGCTCTGTTCTATGAGTTTCTATGGCTTTGGAGGCATGAATAAACACCTTAAACCGTATATTTAATTAAATACATGAGCAGAAGAATATATATTTAAATAAAACTTAATATAATGTCTTTGGGTAGGCCTTAGCCCTTATTTCGCCACTGGTGGTAGGAAGTAAATTTAGATAAGGCAACAAACTTAGACAGCTGCGCAGGGTTCCCCTATTGGTGCCCAAATCTTGATAAAGTGACTGCGGGGGGGGGGGGGGGGGGCACAGTGATTATACGCTTGTACTTCCAATGGCACTTATATGACACAGAATTGGTTCGTTTTAAAGAAATGCCGGCAAAGACAGATGTGCTTCCTAGAGTACGTGGTCTGACGAGGATGTATGGATGTTACTTACGCCTGCCAAATAAGTTGTAGATGAACGCTGAAAAAAAATAATCAAAGAGCTGAGGGTGGGAAGCAAAAAGACAGTGCGAAGTAACTAGATAACGACGTGACTTTGACAAACATAATCTTTATTTTATGGTTTATCGGGGTTTAAGGTCCCAAAGCCATTCAGGCTTTGAGGGACGCCATAGTGAAGGGCTCCGGAAATTTTGACCACCTGGGGTTCCTTAACGTGCACTGACATTGCACAATACACGGGCCCCTAGAATTTCGTATCTATCGATTGGATTGGAAAACGTTTATTGTCAGCACTGAGCCCTAGTGGGCATTATACTAGGTGGCTTCGAGCCCATGGCTCTTGGCGACCTTGTGAGCCCACTCAGTGGCCCGGACTTGCGTCAACGGGTCTGAGCTGGCCAGTATAGCCTCCCACCGCTCTAGAGAAGGGACTGGTAGTAGGTCCGCCGGTGGCGGCGCCTTTCTGCAGCTCCATAAAATGTGGTCATATCCGGCTATCTCGCCGCATTGTTTGCAAGTAGCGTTGTATTGTGTTGGATACATGTGTGCTAGTCTCGACGGGCTAAAGAAGGCTCGCGTCTGGAGCCGACGCCACGTTACCTGCTGGCTTTTGTCGAGCTTTTTGTCTGGTGGCGGACAGATCCTCCTTTCCAGTTTAAACTGATTGGTGTATTCGTGAAATGATATGAATGCATCTCTCGTGAAATTTGGGGACTCAACCCGGCTCACTGCTCGGCTGACATAACCTCGAGCTATACCGTGAGCCAACTCGTTTCCCCTGTTCCCCGAGTGTGCCTGCACCCATATTAGTTCCACCTCTCTTTGGTCCCAGTCTTTATCTCTTAGGATTCGTTCTGCCTCCTGGGAGATCATACCCCGAGCAAAATTGTTGATAGCCACCTTGGAGTCGCTAATTATGGTGACTGCTTTGGTGCTGGCCATTGCCATGGCGATAGCCGCCTCCTCCGCTGTCCCTGAGTTTTTTGTTTTGACCGAACCGGCCGTTAATGTTTCACCCGAGTCGTTCACGGCCACGACCACAAAGGAGTCGCCTCCTTCGTATTCCGCCGCGTCTACATAGGTTATGTATTCCGAGCCTTCGAGCTTGGCTTCAAGGGCCTTTGCTCTGGCTCTCCTCCTGCCTTCGTGAAAAGCAGGGTGCATGTTTTTTGGAAGTGGTTTAATAGTGAGTAATTTTCTAACTTTGGTCTGTAATTTTGCCTGCGCGTTTCTTTCCGGAATTCTATCATGTAATCCTAGGTTGCTCAGGATCTTTCTCCCCGGGGGTGAGGTCGCAAGCCTCCTTAATTGCGCAAATATATGTGCCTCGCATAGTTCCGTGGTGGTGTTGTAGATCCCCAGTTTAAGAAGTCTTTCCGTAGGAGTGCAGTGGGGCAGCCCCAATGCTGCTTTATATGCCTGCCTTATGATCCCATCTATTTTGTTCTGTTCCGCCAGCCCTAGCTTGAGGTAGGGAACGGCGTAAACTATTCTGCTTATCACGAAAGCCTGAACCATTCGGCAGAGATCTTTCTCTTTGACTCCCCGTCTTTTGTTAGCTATTCGCCTTATGAGCCTGGTTGTCATGTTAATTGTGGACTTAAGCCTGTTTATTGTCTCTGTGTTCTTTCTATTGTCCTGTATTATAAGTCCTAGGACCCTGATTTTGTCAACTTTGACTACCGGAGTCTCATTTACCAGTACGTGAATGTCTCCTGCGTTGGTATCGCGTTTCCTAGCCCCTCGGATCACCAGAAGTTCGGATTTGCTTGGCGAGCATTTTAGTCCTGCCCATTCCGGGTAATCCTGGACAATATCGATCGCGTGTTGGAGATTTTGTTCTATTTCTCCATCGTTTCCTGTATGCGTCCATATTGTTATGTCATCCGCATATAGCGTATGGTTTATACCTTCGACAGTCTTCAATAGCGGCGGTAGGTTCTTCAACTCCAGGTTGAATAAGAAAGGAGAGAGCACTGAGCCCTGCGGAGTTCCCTTGTCTCCCAGCTTAATAGTTTCTGACTGGATGTCTCCTAGATTTATTTCTGCGGTTCTGCCGGTTAGAAAGTCTCTTACGTAATCGTAGGTCCGCTTTCCAGGGGCAATCTCCGCCAGATTAGTTAGTATGACCTCGTGTTTGACGTTATCGAAGGCTTTATGTAGGTCTAGGCCCAGTATAGTTTTGGCGCCCCCTTTGTTCGGCGGGTCTATGATGTGTGCTTTGAGCTGGAGCATGACGTCCTGCGTGGACAACTTGCTCCTGAAGCCTAGCATCGTTTCAGGAAATAGCTCCCTTTCCTCTGCGTATTCCTGGAGTCTGTTTAATATGACATGTTCCATCAGCTTCCCCAGGCAGGACGTTAGCGATATCGGCCTGAGGTTGCCCACTTCAAGTTTCTTCCCGGGTTTTGGAATAAAGATTACTTTGGCATGTTTCCATTGTGAAGGTAGACTACCTCGTTTCCAGATCTCATTTAGGTAATCTGTGACTGCCGTGACCGAGACTAGATCTGGGTTCCTTAGCATTTTGTTGGTTACCCCATCTGCCACCGCTGCCGACGTGGTTCTTAGTTGACTCATTGCTCTCCATACCTCCGCTATCGAGATGTC
The DNA here is from genome assembly GCF_055824585.1 of Amblyomma mixtum. Lineage (NCBI taxonomy): Eukaryota > Metazoa > Arthropoda > Arachnida > Ixodida > Ixodidae > Amblyomma > Amblyomma mixtum. The sequence continues at coordinate 311,946,231 of NC_143012.1, read as the reverse complement.
CTCATCTAGCTGTGTGTTCTCTGCTCCTTGGTAAGCTGGAGATGAACCCCCTTTGTCTGTGTTAACGTACCTGCTCTTCAGTTCCTCTATTAGGTCCGCGGCTGTTCCCTGGTATTTGTGAATCAATCGTTTAAGCTGCCCTTGTGCCGCCGACTTTGTTTGTCCTGGGTCTAGTAAGTGGCGAAGAAGATGCCACGTGTTTTTGCACCCTAGCTTTCCATTCATTTCATCGCAAATTTGTCCCCAGTGTTGACGCTGAAGCTCGTTTGTGTAGTCTTCTATCTGTTTTTCGAGTGTCGATATTCTCTTCTTTAGCCTTCTATTGTGTTTCTGTTTTTCCCACCGCTTCAAGAGGCTCTCGTGGGCTTCCCACATGTGGGCCAGCCTCGAGTCTGTGATGTCATGTTCGGTGGCTGGGGTCTGTCTAGTGTGACTGTTTACGTCTCTTTTGAGTGTCTCAACCCATTGATTTAGATCCGATATCTCCCTCGAAGCGGTTCTGTCCCGGACTTTTCGGAGGGTGTCCCAGTCTGTCAGCTTCGTTTCGCGCAGCTTCCCCTTCATCGGCCTGGTTTGTGTTACAATCTCTATGATGTAGTGATCGCTACCCAAGGTGTGTCCTGTGTTTGACCATCTTTCACCCTCGAGGTCTTTGCCTAGCGTCAAGTCTGGGGATGTGTCTACGCTGACGCTATTGCCTATCCTCGTGGGGTCTTGCGGGTTGTTTAGTAGCGTGAGCCTTAAGTTTTGGATTTCTGTCCATAGTTTGTTTCCCTTAGAGGAGGCCGTCCGATATCCCCATGCCGGATGCGGGGCGTTGAAGTCCCCCGTGATTACTAATCCCTTCTTATAAGATAGTCTAATGGCTTTACGTAATAGGTCCGCCAGCCCTGTGCCCCGGTTTTTCGGTGAGTTGTATATATTCAGAATAAAGAGACTGTTGTCCCCTTTTCTGTTTGGGATTATTTCTAACATCACGTAGTCCTCGCTTGTGTTTTCGAGTGCGTGTTGCGTTGCCGTTAGATTTCTTTGCACTAGCGTGGCCGTGAACGACTTGGGTTTGTGCTCTTTTTGCACTTCTAGCGGGGTGTACGCGGCGTAGCCATTTAATTTGACCATGCCGCTTGCCTCCTGAAGCGTGATTACGTCCGGTGTGGTTATGTTTTTTTGAATGTATGCCTGCAGGTTCCATCTTTTGGACTGGAAGCCTCTGCAGTTCCACTGCCAGATTCTAATTTGTTGGCGAGGGGCCATGATGTCCTATAGAGGCTGCTGCTGTGGTTGCAGCGAGGGGAGGGTGTTGCCGGCAACAGGGGGAAGCCTGGCTTCTATGTTTGCTAGTTGTTCCAGAATTTGCTGGAAGCAACCCATGGTTCGTTCCCTGAACATGACGAATTCCGCCGTCAGATTGTCAGCACGTTCGGCTATTTTGTCTACCCTAGCGGTAAGGGCATCAATTCTAGCGTCTTGAGCGTCAACCCGCTTCAATAGTGTGTTCATGTCTGACCTAACCTTGATGTGGGTTTTAGCCGATGCGTCCTCGTTAGGACTTTCTGCCGCCTTTTTGGGAGTACTGTCGTTTGTGTTTCCCTCTCTGAGTAGAGGTCTTTTCAAGGGGACTCTGGTGTCTGTGTCCATTGTGTTTTGAATGTCTCCCCCTTCATATGTGTCACGCGGGGGCGCCTGACTCGCGTTTTGTGATTGTTGCAAAGGTGGTTTTTCGACCACCTTCGGCTGTTTTGTGTTAGCGTTAATGAGTTTCCTCAGCTCCGCCATCTCCTTCTTTATGGTGTCTAGCTCTCTGTCTTTCTTAGCGAGCTGCTCTACCAGTTCCTTCTCCCGAGCGGTTTCCCAAGAAGAGGCCTTATCTGGCCAGCTCACCTTTTTGCCCGCGTCTCTGTCCTTGCTTGAGCCTCTTCCTCTGCTCGAGCTGCTCTCTCTGTCAGCACCCGAGCTGGCGCCTCTGGTCCCCGGTAATGGTGGGAAGGAGCTCGATCTGCTTCTCCCCCGGTGGCCTTGGCGGGTGCCGCTGTGGTCCCTGGTCTTCGGTCTTGGTAGGTGTCCGGAGTCAAGTTGCCCCAGGTCGTTCTTGGCTTTATAAGGTTCTTTCTTTGCCAGCCGATACTTGCAATTCCGGCTGCCGGTGTTGTGTGGCCCCCCGCATACGATGCATTCGGGCTTGCATGTCGAAAATTCTCCCTCCGGTGGGTCTGGATGGTCTTCGCCGCATCTGCGGCAACGCTTTACCCATGGCTTATAGCACACATCCGTCCTGTGTCCCGTCTTCCTGCAGTTGTAGCAGGTCTCTACCCGCTCTCGGTACGGGTAGACGATGAACACTGATCCCCAGTAGAAGACTTGTCTGGGAAGCTTTTTCTCTCCAAAGGTGATGAGAATAGATCTATCGAAATTCGACCGGAGCGTAATCTTTTAGTTTGTGTGTATTCACGCAAGTTGCCACACTATTTATACATTTTCAGTCTAGATTCGTTCTTTTGTTCGCTCGCATTAACTGCAAGCATCTTCAGGTTCATTAACGAAATGAGAATTCTCTCGCTACGATTCCTCAGTAGCTGTGGTGTTGCACTACAGAGCTCCAGTTCCCGGTTAGGGCCGAGACGCCGTGGTTGAATTTCAACCAATGCGTAACAAGAAAGTGCTCATGGTACGCAAGTGATCAAATTATACATACGCAGGCGCTACGATGCACAAGATTGCTGTTAGTGACGCTTCAAGTTTAAATTTAGTAAGTTCATTGTAGTAGTGTAGCGCTCCTTCTCAGTCGAATGTTTCACAAGACAGCATCGAGAAAAAAATCCGCGCGAAATGAGATTACAGAGAGTAATACATATATTCGCCTAAAAGACAGTCCGCAGTATTGTGTAGGCTATACTCATTAGGAAAACATGCCTACTTTTCAATAATTAGAAAATAACGCACCCAAACCGGAAGGTTAAAACAGGGATATTATGAGCCGAGCGCGCAGTAACGTTCTATGATCTCAATTTACAACTGCAACAGGAATGAACGGCTGGCAATTTTTCTTACTTTATGGCAAGCTCTACCGACTAACAGGAAGCTTTCTTTGGATTAAATACGGTCATGTATATATTAAGTAACTTCTAGTTTTGCCGTCATGAAGTGTTCTGTTGCGTATGTATGAGCCAGATATGAAATGTGGGTTACATTTGATGGAGTGGCTATTCAATATGAACATTAAAAGGCAAGAAAACACTAATGGGGACTCTAGCGATGACCACTGCATGTAGCTTGCGCCGGTCTACTGAATAAGTTACAGCGGCGGCCGTTCCACATCTCTTGCTTTGTGGGCATTTGTATGCCTTCTTTTGGTCACGTTTCCTGGATTGTCAACCTTTCTGCCAACACCGCCTCTGGCCGTACTGATTGAGCTGTCTCCGTCGTTCCTCGCTGGTACTTCCGGTAATGTACAGTGTCGTGCGGATGTTAGGGAAACACGACGCCGACGACAGCCGCAGAGCGATCACGTACAGAAAGCGACCTGTCAGTCGGTGTCCTTGATGGCTGGCCTGGCCTGTCGGTCTCGCTCCGTATAGAAGCTTACATTGCCAGTTCGCTATACTGCGAAATACTAGGGCTGCCGTATAAATTGAGAAGACTACTGTAACTTAGGAATGGCTCATCATTGGCCGACGATCTTAACGTCTTATTAACGGATGTCGTAGATAGTCAGCAGAAGAGAACCAACAAGCAACCGTGTAGCTACCTAACGATAACCTAGCTGAGATCCAGTGAGAAAATGAACATGGGCATAATAAACAGAATAACCGATGGTCTTTCAGGGTAGCAGCATTGATTCTAACAGAGAGGAAATGTAGCCGGAGTGGTAGAGTGCAGGTTGGAGGATGAAATGTGAAAGTTTGCTGGGATAATGTTAGCCGCGGCTTACGAAGGACGGGGCTGATAGGATTGCTGCTGCTGCTGAGGATAACGATGATGACCTTTCGCTTCTGCAACGGTGCTTCGTTATAGTAAAGGAGAGTAAGACTGCAAACGAAACAAGAGTGTGTTTAAACTCTGGCAGATTTTTTGGAGCCCTCGACACCAGCGCAAGCAGGAGGCTGTCTGGCGTTCGGTCTCCAAACAGAAGCGCTGTCGAAACCCGCAGAGCTTAGAAAGCTGTTACGTTCGAGTTTTTATGCCTCGTGCGCCCAACGAAAAGAGACGCAGCTGCTGGAAAAAGCGTCACAGTTCAGAGAAGAGCAAACCCGTACTGACGACGCTGTCACGACGCTGTTTGCGTTTTCTTGTTGCTGACTGCGGTACTTGTCAAGTCGTGACGGCGCCTGATATAACTTGTTCACGACATGACTTCCTTCACTGTCATTGTTTTTTTGTTGGGCGAATCGCTGCCGCTGGTACTCTTGTACTCTTGATGGGAACTAAATAAGCGAAGACGTAAACAAAGAGTACCCCAGCAACTGCCGATAGTTGTGCGCGAGATTAGAAACTCAAACAATAACGCGCACTGACAGGTCCCCTGAGGCATAATTTTTGCGTTATGTGACGTTATACGTGATTACCGAGACTAAGGTCGTAGAGAGAAGTGCCGCTGACATTGATTGAGGTCCTGGCTCCTCGTGACATAAGGTGTCGCTACTCGTTATTTTTCTTCCTCGTCAAGCGTCCTATTTCTTCAGAATTTTATAAACGACGAAAAAAACACGCCCCTCCACCTGTGGTTGAAGAAATCAAGACGGGTTTCTGGTACATGGATTATGGAGATTTAACGTCCCAAAGCGGCTCAGTCTATCGAAATGGGTTCATTATGAATATTGGAGAGCCAAGTTTAGCGTACTTAGAGAAGTCCATTCAAATATATCGCGTTTCAACTTGTAGAGAAATTTTTGCAGTAACTACTTACGTCGCGTGATTAGAGGGGAGACAGTACCGTCCATTCTTCATTTTCATAAGCCTCACCTTTAGTTTCCACCATCTACTTTCAGTACCTCCTGGCAGTCTTAGGTGATCATGCAGATGAACGCTTTGAAAAAGCAGTGGCAACAAAAACTGACATGAGCGATGGTACATGTCCTATATACCTATCTTTTTCTAACCAATACTGAACTCCACTGGCCACCGAACGGGGAAACTCAAGACTTCGACCCCCTAGGGAAAGCATTTAGAATTGTGAGAGGCGAAAGAAAAAATAAAAAACCCCAACAGAACAAAACAGGCATATCCGCAGTTTTCTCGTCCCAATCTGTACTTTTTGCCCCTTGCTCGCGTGCCGGCGAAATACCTTTCGGAAACGAGAAACCATTCATATTCCCGCTTTAGTCCGCGCGTGCGCGGCCAGCGATATACCAATCTCCGCGCTCGGCGAGTAGGGGAAGGAACGCACGCAACGGAGGCTATGATCTACGTGTGCCACACGTCCCGTGCGGACCCAAGTTCCTTTCCTTCTGCAGTTCCGGGAAAGCTTCCTACCAGGATAGACGCGATAGGCACGGACGCAGGTTCGGGAGCCTTCGCCAAACAAGAATCAATGACGACACGTTTCACGAGTCTTGTTGCGTGGAAGGACAACAAATCGTTGCTTTGAATGGTGTAGGCGCGCCGGCGGGAGTCTGGATAGCCTTTTACCGCAACGACTGCTGCGTAACGGTCCGTCAAAGGAGGCTTGCGACGGTTGCATGACGACTGGTGTGCATCGCTAGGAAAAGTACCTCACTGGGAAATGTACCTCGCGCGTGGTGCACGCAGTTCTTAGTAGAAATGTGCAGTGGTGCAGGAATAAGAGCTGGCGTCAGACAGCAGCACGCGGAAGAGCACAAACGCACGTCACCCACGTTAATAATGGTCGGTTTCGTGAGTGGGCTGGCCAACCACAACAGAAGACTTTGTGAGTTCGAAGCAGGAACCATTATAGCGTGCAAAAAGCCCCGGGAATCCATCCTATTTTATGGGTAGATGGCCGCGAAAATGGCCCCGCTTTTGCCGGACGTAACGTAGACGAGGCGAATAGTCTTCGCTCCAGACTCACCCACATTCGATCTCGAAAGTGTGGCGCGGGCTCACTTAAGACAGGTTGGAGTTGCGCAACCTGTTTCGTAAGTCGGCTATTCTTCTGAACCTGGCTGTTCAAACACACAAAGGCGTTTTGCTTTTTTGGCATTCCAAGCGAGTCCCATCGTTTCAGTCATGTTCCAGCGGCTACTGCTGAATAAGCATTTGCGGACGCAACATAGCAGGCAGTGTAGGATCCCTCGGCTATAGCCTGTCACTCTGTAGGAGGTAAATCACTTCCGTAAATATATAATTCTGCTTAAACATACATATAATAGCAGATCGTTGAATTTCACGTCCCTTAAGTGAGCACATGTAGTTGGCGTTCTTTTGTTGTTCTCCGACGTGAAAAAAAAAAGCCAAGAGACAGTTTCTTTTAGTTTCCTGGAAATATATCACCCAATAGCATAGAGTGACTTTATTTTGTAGCGTTTTATATTCATGGCTTTTTCGGGGACAGAGTGGAAGAGAGCTACGGATTTAATACTCTGAGCATTTGTTGACTTTTTCATACAATACTGCCTGGCTGCTCCTGAATATCCTGTCTCCCTGTACCGGAGGAACCAATAGCCGCATAAACGTTCGAGTGAGCTGTTTAGACGTACTTTTACGAAAACTACAGCGACATGACAGGGACATGAAGACGTTACACACATAGCGCCAACTTCCAAGTTTATTACAGGGCGTACACTCGCTGCGCGCGCGCGCGCACACACACACACACACACACACACACACACACACACACACACACACACACACACACACACACACACACACACACACACGCACGCACGCACGCACGCACGCACACACGCACGCGCACACACACACACACACACACACACACACATATATATATATATATATATATAGAGAGAGAGAGAGTGTCTGACGAAAGAAGTAAGTGAAAAAAACAGAAAAGGAAAAACGACAGGCAGGGTGGCTACAATGTTTTTTCCTCGTCTCTTTATGGTTTGCTCCTTTTTCGTGAGTTCTGCGTGGTATATATGAATACAGCGAATGGCAGAGTTGTAATAAAGTTGGAAGTTGGCGCTACATGTATGTGTGCCGTATTCACGTCTCTATCGTTTTCAGCAGCGCTAGTTTTCGTCACAGCAGTATCTGCACAGTTTCAGCAGACGGCTACACAGCTCACCCTGGTGGTAGGCGTAGATGTAGAGCATGAGCAGCAGCAGAGCCGTCGCTGCTCCGAGCATGTAGTAAGGCCTCGGGTCGCACTTGAGCCGCTTCTCCTTCCATTCTCTGGGCGGAGAAATCGAACGAACGCCGCAATGACATTTCTCTGTTGGGAAGCATATGAAGGTGTTGCGAATAAAATGACCTACTTCGCCCCGTGCAGCCGCATATATATGCCGCTTCTTAGTCCTTTAAAAACTACTTGCAACTCCAGTGATGATGGTGATTCTGATGGTGTTGATGGTAATAATAAATCGTCCTGTTTATTTATCAGTAACAGAGTGAACTGATCTTTAAAAAAAATTCAGGGAATGCGTGGTTGGAGGAGCTACCCTTTCTTGGGCTCATCGACACCCCAGCGTTGTGAAGAGCTTTATTCAAAGCCTTGGTATTAATCTCGGCGCATTGTAGCAAGCCACCTTATCTTTCTGGAGCTTCAGGCTATGTTTTCACGTCTCTCTTGCTTACTGACATTACACCAATCGGTTCGGTGACGCTCGGTGGCGCTTTCCGCGAGTAGGTTGGGGTCATTGAAAAGCTTGAGTGTTTACGAGCTATCTTTATTAATGCGGCCTTTCATCACGCTTTCGTTTTGTGTACGGTGTTTCCCAAGAAAGATAAATAGAGAAAAAAAATAAGCGTAGTACTTAATACTGAACGTTTCTCATGGCGGCAAAAATTAACTCATCGCTGCTCGAAAACTTCTTGTGTGGAAAGGTCGATTTGCATTCTGTCTTCGTGAATATCAACATTCTTGTTATACTGGTATAAACTGATATATAACTAATATAAACTTTGATGCGACTCAACGAAGAAGAGTGTCCCCGAGTTCGCCCTGCGAGGTTTACGCGCATCGCTTCAGCATCCTCGTGTCAATGCTGTCACAGCATTCGCAGCGTATCCATGGCGTGGGCTGCTGTGCTAGCTGTAGGTGCATAAGCTCTGGCCTGAGTGATGATGCGGAAGAATATTCCTCTGAAGAAACCGGCGACGCGTGAGTTGTATTCCATCCAAGAACGGTCGGAAGCGCGCCGGGAGCTGACGACCTCCTACGCGAAGTCAGAAATGCTGGAGGACTGAACCTGCTGTTGCAACACGCGCCGTGCTTGTTTGATGAGCCCGTGTCACCCGTAGTTCTGGACCCCTTGTTTAGCGGTAGCAACAGATGTTTACTTTCGGCGAGTCTTACGCGTAATCTCGGGCGCGCAGGCGAGCCTTCTTACGCCATCCTGAACAACGAGAGAAAGTGTGCGGGTGCGCAGAAGGTCTGCTTAGTTTGCTACTATTCACCGGAGCCTCCGCGACAGCAGAAGCCGTTTTCGAAACGATGTTGCTAGCGGAGTTCTTTTCCGACTGATGTTGTGGTGGTATATCAGAACATGTGTCCCGTCTGAGACCAATTTTCGGACACGAATGCAGGCGGATCCATTCATTGCGGAAAGAGCGAAGACATGGGATGACAGGGCGAACACGACGCGCATGCTACGTATTGTGCCCTCACGTACCACGCACACTTTAACATCCGGGGTTTGCAGGAAATGATGCTAATTACGGCCATTGTAAATTGCTTGTACGTCCGACAGCACTGTGCAGGAAATACTTGGTTGACACTATGGTCAAGTAAGCGTATGCCGGATGACAGCCGTGAATTATAAAGTTTTCTTTTCTGACACTGTTCAAGCAGCCTACTTTTGAGTGAGGACTACGAGTAGGGCGAACTGACGAAGTGACATCACTGTAGAGTTGAACAGTGCGAAGTATACAGGCCACAAGGAAGGGAACCTACTGTAGCACAGTGCATGTTTATTTCTTTGTGCTGTATGTAAACTTCCAGCTGATCGCACTTACAGTGCGACCTGTTTTTACATTCCCTGTGTGTTCTGAGTGCAAAATGGAACAGATACATTAGATTCTGCAATGACGCCAAAAAGAGAGAAGCCGTAAGTTTTCGGTCTATTTGATTGATAATCTGCAGAAATTTAGGACGTCTTAGAAGTCTATGAATGCACTATAAAGTAGTGAGTTATATCATACGAATTGCTCAGAAGGCTGATTGACGACTTGACTGTGATCTCTTCAATCAATCAATATCCTCATTAGCATAAATAAAAATAATCGATCATATCTGTCTATTTGTTTACTCGTATAATAGTAAAAGGAAATAGCAGAGTTGACTGACGCCTAGATCACACGCGCAGAGTAGCGTTTAGGTGGAGCTTGATATCAGCGTACATGTCATCGCCCTAACCGAAAACTCCGCCAATTAGAGGCGAAAATTCATAGTTAAGACCCTTTAACCTGGAGCAGCTTGAAAACTAAGGTAGTTTAAAAAACGTCTGGCGATTTCGAGTTTTCAAAACTCTCTGAAACTGTGGAAAATTTTCTTTTTTGCCGAATTTTACTTCTGAATGGATCTGAAAAACGAAACAATTAACGAATGGAACATAATAGGTACGTGTTCGTGATCGTGCTTTATCATATTTTCTCCGCTGTTTCCGATTTACTACTAATCCTGCGAGAAATATGGTGGATGTACGCGGCAATTATGCGCAGTTTATTACAAAGCCACTGTGCAGCTCATTTACTCTAAACCAACTTTTAAGGCGGTGATTCCGGTGTACAGGCCATAGCTTTTCTGCTCACGTACTGTTATATCTCTCGAGAATTAATTAGCGCAGTTTCTGCCATTGAAAATTTTGGACATCCTGAGCTCGAGTAGATTCTGAAGATGTGTAACCCCCCCCCCCCCCCCCCCCTGCCCCCTCCTCATTTTCTCTTTTCCACTGCAGCGCGTAGCTCTAGAAAGGTAGCGCACCCAAGATCAAATTGATGTCCGCGTTCATCAATTCCGATCGCGTTTGCTGGCTGCAGTCGTAGCACGTAAGGCACTTGGTGGCAGCTTGCGTGGACTCCCGCGAACGACGCGTAAGGGCTTGTTCTTGGTGCTATAACGGGGACGCGGAAGGCAAAGCAATGAAATTAAAAAAAAAGAAAAACCAAACCGGAACAGGATTGTGAAAGAGAGAAAATAAAAACACGTGAAGAGCATTCGCAGTTCCGGCCTACACCTACTTATGCAAGTGACGAGGTTCCGTTAGCCAATCACGGAAAGCCGTGGAATGGGTTTAAGGCATTAACAAAAATGTCACCTTCCTAAAAAAAATGGCAAAAAGCGCTAGAATGGTGGCGCAGTGCTCTTAATGAAGTGCAGGGCTCCGTCTCCCTAGAGCTCGAAAGATGTGCCAAATGGCACTTTACAGAGCACTTTTATATTACTGGTTGAAGTGGGCGCGCTTCTTGGAAGCTGCAGCCCCGTTATATGCATGCACGGTTAGCTATGTTAGGATACTGAACCGGTTTCATCGGGAAGTTGATGTAATTAAGTCGCGAATATACCTTTAGTCTTGGCTTACCTTTGGAGGGGCCTCTGCCTTATTTTGCTCTACCAGAGTGCATCGCGGTCATGCGGTACGAACTCTGCTGTGCTTATGGAGTCGAATTAACAAAATATTTATACGTTGCTCATGGATATCCTGCGCAGGTCCGTCTGTCAAATTCTGCCGCGTCTACCGCGTTCTGCCATTAGGTAATATTACTCGTATCAGGCGATACACCATGTGCTGGCAGCTTTTTTAAGCATGCCCAATTACCGGCTTTAATTTGGACAGCTGTTTCATTTGCGTTTCTCACTTTCTGTTCTCACTTGAAATATCAATTTTTTTTCCAAGCGTTTGTTTCGTACACGAATCCACCATTTTTTTTTTCGGCAGATGAGGACTTTGGCTTTTGTGATAAGTATTATATTGTGTGCGGTATTCCAGGTTGTGCCTGGTGTCATATTCTGTAATCGACCATTACAAGTTCCTTTTTCCAATCCTTTTTCTATAATTAAGTTTAGCGCATTTGTTGTTTCAAGAACATCTCTAATGTGTACTCCACCTCTTGTGTACAGCCGCACCTAAAAGGTCCTTTAGGTATCTAGGCCAACAAATAAATAACCAAACAAGCATCCCAGCCAGCAGGAATTAGAGACACGCAAACAAGCAAAGAACCAAGAAAGCAATCAACCAAGCCAGCAGGCAACCGAGCAAATAGCTGACAAGCAGGCAGGCAACCGACCGACCGACCGACCGACCGACCGACCGACCGACAGACCGACCGACCGACCGACCGACCGACCGACCGACCGACCGACCGACCGACCGACCGACCGACCGACCGACCGACCGACCGACCGACCGACCGACCGACCGACCGACCGACCGACCGACCGACCGACCGACCGAGACAGACAGACAGACAGACGGACGGACGGACGGCCGGCCGGCCGGCCGGACAGAGGGACGGACAGACGGATTAACGGAATAACCAACAAGCAATCAATGAAGCAAACAAAATTTACGGACTAACAAGCAATCAAGGAAGAAAGCAATCAACTAGCGAAGCAAACAAAGGAGCAAGCACACAAACAATCAAGAAAACGAGCAAACAAACACAGAAACAAAAATAAACATACAAAGTAGAAAATGTACAAATCTGTTACTGTACAAATAAATAAGCTAACAAATGCATAAATGATGGAATAAAGAACCAAACAGTGGCAGATAAGAAGCCATACATGTTCGCAGTAGATCATAAAGGGAACCGTTTCAGTGAATCATTTCAGTGTACACACATTAGATGAGAGCATCCGGTAGAACGAAGAGCTCTAATTTGCGCATGCCCTTGCGTTCTACTCTTTTCCTGTGCGCGTAGCTTACCGAAGTGAAAATCGGTTTTACTGGATTTTCCACCACTCTGCTTATAACGGCGAAAAAGCCAAACATAGCTGTTAGTCTCCGCACCGAATGAACTGGTTCCTCTTGGTAATGTCGACCACCTCCCCTCCGGGCAGCATCAGCTTCCGGTAGTAGCCCACGCGCGGCCGGCGCCCCTGACCATCGTCTTCCTCCTCGCTCTCCGACTTGGACGGAGAGCGCGTTCCGCTGGAACGTGCCTCCTTGGACGACCTCTTCGGGGTCGCGGCCACGGTGGTGGTCCCGGCCTCCGTCAGCCCTGTCTCTGTGGTGGCCTTCATTGACGGCGCCTGGGGGTGCAGGAACGTTCGTGTGGTTCTTTTTTCACCCGCCCCTTTTGTGTTTCTTCGCGCGTGACCAGTTTGATTGTGATTCGTGAAACAGAAAGGCCCTTCTCTGGCTGTAGCTTAAAATTAAAGTGCCCACAGTCTAGGACTTGCTCTTCTTTGTTTGATGCCATGGAATGCGAGATCGTGCTTCTGGGTGTTTGAAGTGCTGTATATGGTGGGGCCGGTTACAGACGCTCTGCTTCAGCGAATGAACGTTAGTTGAGGGAGGCGAAAGTACGAGAGTGCCTGCTTTACGTTTTCCCGCTCCCAACTAAGAGACTATACGCTTCCTTCAGCAAGAAAAAAAAAGAAAACTGGAGGGGACACATAAGCGGCGCTAAAGGGAATGACACACAGCGGTGATGAGTTAATGCCCATATAGGAGGAACTGGTCATTCCTTATTTTCAATTCATAGACACCTGGGGATCCTCATACCATTCCTGGCGCAGTGGTGCAGCGGTTAAGCGATGTGCCACTCCTCTACGATGGCAAGTGCTGCCACGGGTGGGGCTTCAGAGACCAAAGTTGCTCTTCACATGCAACCTGCCGCTTTCAATCGTTAATTTAACTGCCACATGCCATGGTGGGCGATTTTCTCACAATACAGTGGGAAAATTGTGCTGACGTCACAAGTCCACGTGACACAGGCGGCCCACCTGCCACCTAGGTTGCCTTTCCGTTTTTTTTTGTGGATCTTTCACTCACGGCCAGTGGGTTCCTTATCTCTATAGCTTTAAGACTTCTAGTAGATCAAATAAATGCAATTCATCTCTTATGTTTGGAATTTAACTACTTGGTCAGGCAATGCACATGTGTTGCCGTTTTTAAGCCGCAGTAAGAATTTCACTTTCTTTCGTTTATGTTTACATACTCATAGATTGGTCGCTGTGCAGTTTGTGACTTGAAAGCACAGATTCTTCTTGCTTGGGCTTACAAGAAAAGAAAGAAGCAGCACTTGCTCTGCTCAGCTCTTATAAGCATGACATACTTTGTACAATAAAGGGTTTCTTTACTCAGCAGACACAGTTCACTGTACGTCCACATCATCTAGTGCTATCCCTTTGCAACCATGAATTCAGGACCCTGTTAGTTTTACTGCATTTCATTTAACGTCAAGTTGGAGTGCATTACTTTAGCGCAACCTGTCCCTTAGTATATGATCCCACTGGTTGAAATTTAGAAATTTCTTGAGCGAGAAACGTTCAGTAACACCTAACTGCCGCAGTAATAAAACCTGCGGGGATGTTTAAGTCACTTAAGTGTGCCATGCGGTACCATCAGATTCCACACTTGTCGCAGCGTGCAACTTTTGTATGTGTGTGTCATATTTTGCCATTTTCGGTTCATCTACCTCCATATTCGGACTGCTAGCTGCAGTAGCAGGTACCCGCTATGCTGTGACGGGGCCGTCATTTGCACATATATTTTTTTTTTCACTTTTTATTTCGATTCTTTATCTAGGTTGCTATCTAGAAGCTAGGTTGCTCGCAACTCAATGGGAAGGTTGTGATGACGTCGCAAGGTGACGTGACTTCTCTCGGTGAATAAATAATTTCATTCCCACCAGCCATTGAGGGCAGGTTGCTCACAATCTGGTGGCTAGGTTGCGATGACGTCACAAGGTCACGTGACCTATCTCGACCACTCAGCGAAATTCGAAACTCTAAACATCGGCGGGGATTTGGTGTGACGACTGCTCTAATGCTATGACATTGAAAAAAGATCTAGGCCAGAATTCCGTTCATCTCTGTCAGCATGGTAACTTCATTTTTGTGCAACATGCTTACACTCAAAGTCCTGGAAGGGGGGCGCCTGAATTAATTCTTATTAGGCCTCTACAGCCCCATGATAGTGAGTCTTTCCGGAATGACCTTATCATGGCGATGGCGTCTTCGAGGGATTGTTGACACAACTTAGCGCCAACTCCCGGTCCAGTTTGTGGCGTGCGGCCCCGTGGCTTACCGCAATACTTCGCGTGCTCGCTAGGAAGCTATGGTTCTGCTGCTGCTTGTCTCTGTCCATTTGGTTCTTTCTATCAACAATTTTTTTTTCTGAAGCAACAAACTTTCACTACACAGGTCTGAGAAAGCATCCACGTTGAGTGTGGCCTAGATTTCGTTTCATTTGCGGCCTTGTGGACAGCTGCTGGTGCGACTAACGAACCGAAGAGGAGAAAACCAGAGTCCTTTTAGAATCCAGCGAGCTTGTGCAATGGTGCGTTCAATCGAAGCGGTCAACCACGTTGCAACAAGTGGGCACGCACAGTTCAGCCGTACACTTTTTTCTCTGTGTCCTCTTTAAGCGTTCCTCTTCTGCTTGAGGAGCACAGAAGGCTCCGCCAATTAGAAGGACAAACAGTGGGCAGCCACTTGGCCTTCCACTCCCCGTCCGCCAGCTTACCAGACCCTCGCCCCCTTTGCCCGACTTTCCGAGCCGCCCGCTGCCGACTTTCCATACCGTTCGGGAACAGCTCTCCTTTTACAGCCAGCTGCGTTTGCAGGGCGTATAACGACGTGATTTGTTAGGCCTCGCGGCGGGCCTCTACTCAGCCACTCTGTCAACAGAGGCAAATATTCGCCCGGCAAACAGCCGTTAGTCAAATCGGCGACGGGACGTAATTAGGCGCCTCCTAGCGGCCCACGCTGGGTGCCGTCTCTCGGCGGAGGGCGGCGACTATGAAAGGTCTTTGCAAGGGTTCAAGTTGGGGGCGTGGATTTGCGAACGCAGGTAACTAATTGGAAGAAGACCGCACGGGATTAGAACTGGCGGCAGCTCGCATAGATTTTATTTGAAGAAATAGAGGAACATTGTGCACAGGCGTCCGCCTCATTCTCTAAAAACTCGTACGCTCTGCCCGACCGGAGTTAACCGCGCACTGGCTGTCAAGAGAAGGGAGTGTGCGGTACGGGCACTTGGAAAGGAATTTCTTAAGTTTTCATCGCAATTTTAGCTAAAATTATCCACAGTTATCATTTTTACAAAGTGGGAGGCACTGTGATTGCTAGTGATTAGCGGTAACCGATTACGTTGTACTGCTGCGCTGCGAAGGAAAGCGTGTCGCGAAGCAAAGGAAGGGCATACATTCTTCGTATCTGCTTTCTCTAACGTTCACGTTTTGTGTGCGTGTAAGCGTCGTTACAGCTTGTCACTAGGATGGAAAAATTACACCCGGAGCTACCAGTTTTTGCCGCATTTTAAGCCTGAAAGTTCTCAACGTAACATATAAAGCATGGATTAGCATTATATAAGATACGTCACGCACCGAAGTGTTTGAACTGAAACGTACATTGCGAAGCTTTCCTTAATGTTGACGTTACTGTTCCGCACTGAAAAGTATTGAATGGCGTAATGATTGGCAAATCAATGCTGAGTAAGCCAAAAAAAGGAAGCGAACCGATCAATGCTTTTGTCACTGTAAATGAAGGTCATTTCCCTCTGTTGCCATCGCCCCATCAACCTGAGCTGTGTATGCGTTGTCAGCTATGCATGGGATTCGCAGTATGAATTACACTGACAGACTAATTTAATTTTGCTTTAAGCTTACCAGCAAAGTATTAGAAAGGGTATACATCTGTAATCGGCGTAATATTGAAGAGAACGCATTAAAACTTTTGAAAACACACCGTGAGTGTATATTCTGACTTCCCCACATAATGCTTTTAGTGAAGTTCCGGAATTAAAGCATGTTTATAATACAAACTTGATACCTTATTTGCAGGCTTCACCAGATTTGGTGTTCTGGACTAACAATGGCAGCAGGAAGACACCGATTTGTCATTGTTTAGGCACTAAATTAAAGATAATCGATATCGCGAAGGAAAACGAGAATGTTTCATCTGCGTTACCTCAATCAATCCTTCGTTTCTTTTCGACTTCTGTGCTCCACAAACCACCCGCAGCTTTTGTGGAAGGCTCCTCTTTTTCTTCTTCCACTCACCTTTGAGGTCATTTCAGTGTTGTTGTTATTGTTTTTGATTGCCTCGGTTTAAATGGCACATATTCACGGCACCCATGGTGAGGGATTGGTCAGAGTTTGGTGGAGACCCAGACAAGAGATGGGCTATACCGCACTCTGTTGGCTGTAACGGCACTGCGTTGAAGGTTTGCAATAATATTGCAAGAAACTGACGTGTTAGAAATGAGAGAAGGAGACAATAAAAGAACAAAATTTTGAGGAAAAAGAAACAAACGTTTTTTTGTGGGTTGAAAGAGGAATCTCCCGGTTCCAACAAAATAACTGTAGAGAAACTCTCACACTGGCTTTAGGGCGTGCCCTTTCATTTTTGCACCAAAGCAGAGAAGAACTAGACGAAAAAGCGCTGGTTCTAAGCAAGCGAGGGGAATCTCAAAGTAGATTCTTCTTTGAGCAGCGAAATACTTTCCGGTAAGGACATAGTTATCCATTGTCCGACATAGGTTTGACGGTGTGAACCCTGAACGGCATAAATAAATAATTAGGGGTGGAATTCTTCATCGCAAGAACGTTATGGATAACTCGCACTGTCGTCAACTTCCTGAACGAACACCTCATAGGAATGTTAAATGCAGGTACTTCACTGTAGCAAGAAGGGGGAGGGGCGGGGGGGGGGGGGGGGGGGCGGAGGGGATCTCGTGGTTCGGAAAGTGAAGATGTTGGTAACGGTCGAAACGGCCGCTGAATATCGTTTGACATCAAAGGTGCGACATGCTCTTTCAGAGCTGAGTTTGCTAAGAAATCAGCCACCGCATTTCAGTTAATGCCGTGGTGTCCTGGTATTCACAGCAACCACTCTTCACTTCCACGTAGTAGGAGAAAAAACAAAAGGAATTGTCTCAAACGGCAAATCCTCGAGTCATCCATAATTTTTAAGATAGAAAGTGTAATCTCTTGAGATGCATTGCCGGAACTCATGTGTAAAACCAATAAAATGCTGAGATATTCAACTGCTAATACTGCCGTGTAGTCCGGGACCCAGCCGGAATCGTCAAGCAAGCGCTTGAGAATAAACGTCAATCGCCACCTTTTCGCTATGCTGAAAGGCATCACTGAAAACAACCGTCCATGGTTAGGAAAATTTAACCTATAGGCGTCTAGGAGACCACTTAACGCATATGTATACAAATTTTTTGCATTAGCCCGCGTATATCTAACCAGTTGCGCAGGCCGAAGTGAGGCTGCGAGGACTCAGTAAGCACAATATGAGAAAGTTTGTACCTCGGAAAATGAGTACCTAAAAACAAATCTGGTTGCGACGCAACAATGGGCGTAGCCACGCTAACAAGAGGCTCAAATATCGGTAACATTCGTGCAGTGTGAAGCTAGAAACGCGAGTTTCAGTTCCATACGCGCGCTTCCTAGTGGACAGAAAGATTTCCAAGTGATTTGAGCAATCCAAGGCAAAGACGCAAAGTCAAGCGGCAAGCTCTAAGCCGACCAGCCAGCAAACCAAGCTGCCAGCCCCTCTGCCCGGGCAAGAGACATTCCACCACATTTGCCTAAACCGAATTTGTATTACCCCCCCCCCCCCCCCACACCCCTTCAAAAAAAAAAAGAAAAAAATCTGCAGGGGACACTTAACCTCCGCCTTAACGGTATTAATGGGTTAATGCCCATATATGCGGAATTGGTCTTTCTAATAAGCGAGTAATTACTCACTGACATCCACCCAAGCGCAGCCAACGGCTACAAAGGAAAGCTTACTACCTTATTACAAATCTACTCCTCCTTGGGGGTTTCCCCTAAACATTTGACCAATTGGTCATTCTCTACTTCACATTCATAGATCCCCGGGAGTCCTCATATTACTCCTGGTGGCGCAGTGGTGCACTGGTTAAGCAAAGCGCCACTGCCCTGCGATGGCAGGTGCTGCCCCCGGTAGGGCTTTTGAAATCCAGGTTGCTCGTGCCGAGCAAGCTCTCGCGACCAATCATTAATTTATTTGCCACCTGCCATGGGGGGCAGTTTGCTCAAAACTCGCTGGATAAGTCGTGATGACGTCAGAAGGTCACGTGAACTAGGTAGCTGCTCTGGGGATTTTTCGTCGATTTTTCGCTCACGGCCAACAGCGCCCGCTTTTCGGCAACGGGGGCCCTTAAAGATATCAGAAACCCTGAACGTGTAACGACCCCACCAGGGAATAAGCAGGCACCAACCTCCTTTGTGCGTGCACTGCAAAACCATTTGCGGAACGTTAGGCGTGGTTAGTACTTTCCAAGTGAGCGAGTGGAGCCAATAGAGGATGAATAAGGACTGGTGCCTCTCTAAGCGTGTAATGTTAGAAGGTGCGTACCGGCGTTTGTTGCTCCACTGCGTTGCATACGTTAACCTAGGGGCGCATAGAAAAAATCGACTTAGATAGCGCGAGTAAAACTTTACACGCTGTGGCTCATGGTGGAGGGGGTGATAAATGTTTTATTTAATAGCTCTGCGCCTCTCAAACTGGGAGAGGCCGTTAGTCCAGCGCTCCTATGACCTTATTGCATGCTGTCCCTTGTGAAAGAGCTGTATTTGGCCCTCTAGGCTTGAGCTGTACAGCGCACACACCTCCACTGCTTAGATTGTGTGTTTGGGATTTTTGGAGCGGCCTAAATGCTTTGCCAAGCCCATGTAGAGAGCAACAGAGACGGCTGTTCCCCGCATAGCGGGCGCATGCTTGGATATACTGTCAGATGCATGTGGTCTAAGATGCTGAGGCGTGGGTAAGCGTTCATCCGCATCGGCCTCCAAGCTACGGCTTCACTGTGGCTCAAAATATTTTGCCTTCGAAATCAGCGATGCGATATTCGTATTTGAGGCAATCACAAGGCAGAGAAGACGGGACTGGCGCATAGTTCGTGCTTATAAAAACCGCCTGCTGGGATGTGCATTTTCACGTGATCGTATCAAGTGCGCATGATCTCTCAATTCGGTACACACCAGCTTGATTAATAAGAAATATGTTCAGTTAACATTCAAGGCGTTTCACCTAAGACTTTACACAATTAAAAGAAACGGGTTTTGGAGTCAGAAGAACGCTTTTTCCGACGTAGCAGTGCCAGTGATGTAGCGCATCAGAATACATATAAGACGTGCTAACTAGTAGGCTGGTTAACTAATATTGAGTAGTTAAGATTTTATTTATTACTCTTAGATGCCTTTTTTATTGAGACGCGTGTAGCCCACCGTAAGTAATGGTCATATGAATTTTTAGAATTTCGAAAACACAGTTACCCACGCTCCATCATCTAACAAATCGCGCCACAATACATGGGCTTGCCAGAAGTTTGCAGGCAGCGCAACCCCTCCAGTGCACGTAACTTGTCAAAACAGCCAAAATTTGTTGGGTCACTGCGTCGAAGATAGCTGCGTTTTCGAAATCTTAAAAGCTGATATTAATATTACTTACGTTAGGTTGCACGCCTTTTAATAAATGAGACAAACAGTAATAGTCAAAAAGTTTTGTACTTAATATTAATTAACCAGCCTACTAACTTTTTTTATTGGTTTATTTTTGGTTTACAATGCATACGTAAACCAAGGACGAGCAGGCAAAATGCGTTAAACAACACCTGACTAAGGCCTGCCCTCCGATACAAAAACAAACAACAAATTAGTACATCGTAGCTGTATTCTGATGTGCTACACCACTGTTAATGCCATGCCGAAAAAAAAAAACGCTCTTCCTTCTCAAAAAGCCTATTTTTAAAAATTAGAGAACTTCTTAGGTGAAACACACGGTATATCATCAGTCTTCCCTGCCCATTCCACTTGTGTACAAGCGTCGTTGTCGTCGTGACTTGTGGATTCCAGGAGGGGAACGACCACCGTTAAAGACGCAGTCACATCTTTTAAAGCAAAGGTGATTATTTATTCACCATTTACTAGCCTTTTCTGCGTAATAATACTGATGTGTTGATCGATCGAGTGCATTTCAAGTCATCGTCGGGACTTCAGTTGCAAACAGTGGTGGCCTAACCTGAGCTGCGGTTGGAAATGTGAACTTCTTGTAAAAATCTGTAGCAAGCACGTCAGTTTCACGCGTTTAAAGTTAGTGCTGGAAAAAAAAGTGATTTAGCTTCTGAGCCTAAAACTATACCACTTTAAAGTAAACGTCCGCCTTTGTTTCCAGGCCCGAATTGCACCAGCTTAGAGATGCTAATTCTAATAAAAGTTTTTAATTCAAGACAGACAAGAAAACAAGAGCAATATGAATGAAAATACCAACAAAAGTTATAGCCTCAGCAAACAAATTGTCAGACTTGGAACAGGCCTGCCCTATATGGGGTCGTTCGTAAATTACTGTGATGCGCTCTGCCAAGCAAAGCTGCATAATGAAGATCGGCTCCATTCCGTCTTTATTAAGAGCGCTTGGGGCGCGAACGGGCACGATCGATTTTTGGCCTGGCGACCGGCAACATCGCTTATCGTCCAGTGAGAAGGGTCTGCCAACGGGGAACTCGCCTGTGTCTCGGCGATAGGTGTCTGTCTGGCGATTTGGATCACGTCAACTCTACGCTGGCGCGTGCCTTGCTAGGCAAAAAAGAACTAAACAAAAAGAGGTCACCTGTCAGATAGAACTTGAGGGAAATCTTTGATTCCACGTATGATGTATTTCTTTGTCTCTCTGCTACTAAACGTAAATGCAGGACGAATAATTGTGTTTTGAGCA
This sequence comes from Amblyomma mixtum, assembly GCF_055824585.1. Lineage (NCBI taxonomy): Eukaryota > Metazoa > Arthropoda > Arachnida > Ixodida > Ixodidae > Amblyomma > Amblyomma mixtum. Next base: position 311,925,230 of record NC_143012.1, on the reverse strand, counting down.
AGAACTGCTTGGTTCCTTGGCAGTGGAGATCTCTGCTTTGTGCGGCCCCTACAAAGATGGTCAGACTCTGGCCCATCTCGTTTAAAAGTTGACTGACATTTTGTTGTGCCTCTGGCTGTAGGACAATTAAGAATGCCGAATGAAATAAAAATAAAAAGCGATCGCTTACAGGTTTCATCTTGCGGCTTTCGAACGTCCATTCTGGAAGCAGTTCTTGCTCCAGCAAACGAAAAAAGATGGGCGCCTGTCTTGTCCCCAGGGCACTGGAACCAGTGGCGCAGAGACCGATCGGCGTCAGGGTAGATAAAATTGGCGTGGTTGCGGAATCCCTAAGGGTCTTGTTCTTGGGCCAGATATGAGTCGTTGGACACATTATCGCTCTTTATTTGTCCTGACAATTTTTTTTTCGCGTGTACGGAACGTTTCCTCCTTTCTTCTTCGGATATCTAGAAAAGTTGTTTGTGGTCTAAGGCACAGAAAGTTTGGTTTCAACTTTCTTCTCTACATTGTTAAACCTTCCTGCTTGAGGATAGCGATAACGTCCACTACAAGGCGGACTGAACATTTCTTCATGAAAGGACTAGAGAAGAAAGATAAAGAATGATACTGCCTCTACACAGACAGAAAAGTTTTTTTTTATGTTGACTCGAAGAAATTTTCTAGAAATGCATGGAGGCATATAAAAAGGTTTGGTAAACGAGGGTGTAATGTAATTTTGCTTGCTATACGCTACACACGAATACGCCTGTATGGGAGTAAAAAGAGAGTAGACTATCCTCTAGCGCATTATTTTTTATAAAAGAGAGTGCACTACAGGACAACTTACTCCCTTTTAATCCTTTCTGTTTAGTCTGTATATGACACACTCTTTGCACCTGCATGCGTACGCTTCCGTTCTCGCCTAGTATCTCCTCAGAGCATAACAACAATGTCAATAATGCCTCCCGACACCTGGGCATACACTGCCGTGATTGCGATCTGTGCAAGAAATACGGGCCTATCTTTGAGCAGACCACAGTTCTGCGCAGGTGTGCGGAAAAAATCACAAGGGAGATCATGGAAGCATGTGAAATCTACAAACTTAAGGATAATTGTGTCAGCTTTGCTTCTGTGCAGTTAAGTGCAAAGGAGAGTCATTTCTTAAAATTAATGCCCCAGTAACGGCTGTTGCTAAATGTTGCCCTTCCACGTGTTTTACTCTTTCTCGATAATGTTTGGGTTTTCTTGTTTATGACGTGGCCTGGTTTCGGCTCGACGGCCTTCACCGCTATCAAGGAGTAGCCAGACGTATCACCGTGGTGTTTGCTTTATGTTTGTTCTTTTTCCACGAGTGCCAGTGATGCATTGCATAAATTTGGGCGCTTCGCATGCAAAATAAATCAGTTGCAGTACGGCGCTTTGTGGTGTGTGTCTTCTTTCAGTCCTCGTTTCATTCTCGTGCGCTCGTTAAAATTTTTGAGATGTGTAACCAACTAGCCCGCCAGTTCGTCCTGAGCAAATTCATTAGTAGTATCTCCTGTCCTACACCGCGTGTTGTGCTAAGATTCCATACAAAAACATGCAACCCAGCAAACAAGGAACCCAGGTGTGATGTTTGGCACAAAATATGGGCATATTGCATTAGGGAATCGGATGAGGTAGTGTGTCCTGCTCATTATCTCTCGGTCATGGTGATAATATATTCATGTGCATTAGACAAGGCGCAGCCGCAAATTCATAGTCGCGCACAGGAATCTAATTGTCTCCGAAAAAAAGTGAGCCACTTGTAAACACCACGCTGTACGTCTACACACATTGTCGCAGTGTAGGCGCAGTGGCCCGTGCACAGAATGCACTTGATGCTCGACAGAACTAGAAGCGCGCGCCTCTTTTTCACGGAGCGCGAACCTTCATACCTCTTGCTCATCACTATCAATCTAAATACGTCCTCCGCAGGACAAAGGCCTTTATCATATTCCTACAATTAAATCTGTCTTACGCCAGCGGCGACCAATTTGTCGCCGCAAACTTCCTAATTGCAATAATCTCATCCGGCCACCTGACTTCCTGCCATCCCCGGCTAGACCTACCTTTTTGTAATCCACTCCTTTTAACCTAATGGATTACCGGTTGCCTTGCATTTGCATTATATGCCCTGCCAAAGCTGATTCATTTTTTTAGATTTCAACTAGGATATCATCATCTCGCGTTTGTTCTTTTATCAACTGCGCTCTACCCTTTCTTAAGGATACACCTATCAGCCTTTCTTGTCACACCACCTGTTACATCATTTGAAATTTGTGGTAAGATGTGGAAAGGCCTGAATGACATGGTATGGTGCTGAGTGGTGTGGTATAGTACGGTGTATGGTACGGTATGGTATGGTATGGTATGGTATGGTATGGTATGGTATGGTATGGTATGGTATGGTATGGTATGGTATGGTATGGTATGGTATGGTATGGTATGGTATGGTATGGTATGGTATGGTAGAGTAGGGTGTGGTATGGTACCGTACGGTATGATATGATGTGTTACGGCGTGGTATGGTACAGTGCTGTGTGATGTGTTATGGAAAGGCATTGCATGTTGTGTCTTCAGGTCCCGACGGTGCCCGTTCGCTTAGGGAGACGCCCTTATGGAGTTAACTACCACCTTTAAAGGGACACCGACATGGCACAGCACGCAGGTGTTTTCCCATTTCGTGTTTATCTTAATGCGGCCGCCAGGGTCGTGATTTGAGTCCGCTACCTCGTGTTCAATAGCGGAACGCCTTAGCCGGAATCATAAAGCTTTGTGTTGAGGCAAGCTTGCTATTACGACAGGAGAATAATGCTGTCATGAACGCTGTCAATCTCGTAGTTCTTCTGTTTCGCGCATCTTATGTCGTGCTCAAAAACTCTGTCGCAAAAAGCGAGACTGGATGCTGGCTCACCCGTCATCTGTCCGCGCGTGAAAGTCAAAATACTGCGAAATTACCACGCGCGATCATCGAATTTTTGTTCTTTGTTTTGAGCTTCCGAAATCGCCTTCACATCCCTTTTGTCATTTCAGCTGAAAAACAAATGCCCTTGACACGTCACTGTCTGGAGCTTTTCTTTGCATTTTCTTGCTTTATTTGGGGAGGGTTAACAGGAATCGATGCCGAGAAAGGCAGCCATATGAATCCTGCTGAAACATCTCGTTATTTCACAGGCGGCGTTTGTGAAGAAGGCCAAAAGCTCATAACGGCACTCTTTAGCAGGCTTCATTGATACGTTTCGCAAGTAGCTCGGATTCGTGGTACGGAAACCGCGGGTAGCACTACACTTAAAGTGCCACCAGACGACTTGCTCTTCATTGCTGCATCGAAGTGGCCTTTCTTAGATGGCCCACTACAGGCGACGTTGTGACCGAGCGACAACACTTAATGGACTGGTTTATTTTCCGTTACGCAGTATTTCCACGTATTCTCTCTCCATTACCTTCTTTATCCTCCTAGCTGAGATAGGCTTAGAACGTATTCGCCAACAGTCCTTGTTAAAACCCTGTAGACGGCCAACTACAGGCTTTATCGTGGCTATTTCGCAACTGTAACCAGGCGACACGTGCCTAAACACTCCCCAATGCGCGCGGGTCCTGGTGTCCACATACTTAGTGCCATTAAAAGTGGGTCTAAATTACGAAAGCCGAGAGTGTGGAGAGGCACAGGCGACATTTTAGCAGCAAGCTTAGGAACGCCAGACTCAGTGGAAATAATGAATGTTTGTCCTCCCCTTCCGATGGGCAGTAAAGTATTGCTTCCGTATTCAGACAGCCTTACAGATACGACCGGAATTTTCGGAATAGCTCCCGAGACCTTAGAAATGCGGGCGTTAGAGAGAAAGGGCTTGAAAGGTGGTGGAGAGAGGCACTGATCAAGTGCGTCCTCCCCCAGCAGATTGGAATAGCCACAGTTTCCCCGTCTGCGAAGAATTAATGAGACTTAGAGAGGACAACACGACACGGTCCAGATCTTACGTCAAGCTCTCGGACAATAGCGTTCCTCGGAGTGGTGAGGATGTCTTTAGCCTCTCTGATTAAAACCATGCATCATTATGAGAGATGAAGATGGCATCAGTGAATCATGCGCTGTGATTAATGGTCGTGCATTGACCAGTATGGTTAGACAGCAATGCGGAGCCAATGTGCAGGCCATATGGAACCATTTTGAAGTTTGAAAATCTTCATGAATATGGCTCGTAATATCCCGTCCCTGGCCAGAGCCAATGCAAAGGCACTCCATTAATTAAAGATACAGAACCCTGTTTGGTCCGTGGCTTAAAGCGTGGTGGGGCTAATAAAATAAAAATTGCGCCCGACCGTGTACAGGTGATGCCATGGAACGGAAGATCGGCTCCAGTCTCGAAACGGCCCAGGCGTTTTTTTGACTTCGCCCCTCGAGGCTTAAACTTACAAAACCTAGCGGATAGGTGCCAACAGCAGGACACAGCGCAGATACCACAAAGAAGGAAGACCACGGCAGCTAGCTTAAAGCACTCGGGACCAGCTTTCATGTTATCTGCCAGGCCAGCCTCCGAGGCTTGTGTAACGCCTTTCGGACGCTGAATTTTTAAATGGAAGAGAAATAGAGAGGGTTCACATGAAAGCTTAATGATTGCGTCACAAAGAGTGCAGCGCGAAAATTCCCCGAGCCGTAGGTTAGCCGCACTCACACGCTTCACCTTTATTTTGTTTTCAATGTTTTAACGACTTTATTCCTTATTCATTCAAGAAAGGAGCCGCGTAAAAAGTAGACGAGATGACATTCGAAAACAGTTTTGGACACAGTTCCGAGTCAGGGGGGTTGGCACGGTACGTGGTCACGTAGTGTGAGAAAGAAAAAAAATATATATATATGCGTAGGACGCAGAGTCGAGAGAATGGCTGCGCTTTCGTTTTCTTTTTTTTCTTGTTTCTTCATTTTTTCGACTGATAGCCCGCAGACACCTTCTTTGTCTTCTGCTTTTTCCATTTCGAGCACCAGTTCGATGCACCGATTATTTTGTCCGCATGGTAGAAGAGACGGGTATTTTTTTTTTTTTTCAGGATCAGTATGGAGTGGCTTCTTGAGGCTGTAACAACAACAAAAAAGGGCACAAAGTATTATACGTTCATAAAAAAAACACGACTGCATAACAGTGAAACAGTGACAGAAAACAAACCGGATATCTCTGCATCACTGACGACGCAATGATATTACGAACAATTTCCAGCAGCTTGCAAAAAGAAAAAAAGAAAAACACAGGGTGTGCAAAAACGAAAAAAAAAAAGAGAACAAGGTCATGGGGCCTGAAGCTCGTAGCAACAGCTGGTCTGCACCGTCCAACGCTTCCATTTCTTTGCTTATTTTTGACGGACAAGCCTTCTTAGAGAGCGTATCGTGATGGTGCTTTACGCTTGAACTCATCGCGGACCTGCTGCTGAAGATGTTCGCCAGTTCACCACAGTTCAAGGCGCTCAGTTCAAGGAAGTGGGTTCACTTGTGATCAGCCAAGGCCTAAGCACATTGATCAAGCTCAGCAGCAGCGACGTCAGATTGTTTTGGGGAGCGTTCACGTCAAAAATAAAAAGTTCAGATGATAAGAATAAATCGAACTCTCCAGGAAAGAGTTTATTGCTACGCGTCCTTGGCCAGTGAGTTCGGGAGTACGGGCAGCGAGAAAAAAGCGCCTGAGTAGTAGAGAACCACTCTTTTTTATTTTTACTAAAGACCGGTAAGCTCGAAGGGCTCTTAGAACAGACAGATGTTTCGTCTAAAAAAGCAACAAATGTAAAAAAGTGCGCTATAACACTTCAGTCGAACTCTTTTGTGGCTGTTTTTCCTGGTAAGGCGATGTTGTTGCGTTTTTGGAACAAGGCCCCAGCGCGTACGTAATGTCTCACGAGTCGCCAAACGAGACAGGTAAGATATTCGCGAATAAATCAGTACGGTGGTCCTCGCGACGTTTATAAAAAAGAGTAGCGTTGGTTTGCTAGAACAAACAAAAATAATGCATTTGACATGATCCATATTTCATGTTGTAATACTGAAGTGCAGGTATACCTTTTACCTAAAGCAAAAAAAAGTGTTCTGTCTACCGCAATCATCTCCTGCACCGCTTGAGCGAACAGTGGCTTGGTCGGACCTAACAACAAGATGATTCTGTCTCAAGATAGCGAAAGTTTCTTAATGCGAAATGATTGTATGCACCATTAGCACAAATGTCGGGGTCTGTCCCCATTCAAGGCGCGAAATTCCTCAGTTACGTAACCATGTTCTCGCAGGATGTCAGCAGTAGACTATAAGATAGTGACGTTTACAGCAAAGGAATAAAATGTATTCTGAAGATGCGGAGGATTGAACGAAAGACCTCCAGACTGCGCAGCGAGCACGCAACCAACCGGCCACGAGACTGTTCTTTACATTCAAACATGATATTTATTGCAGTGTTCTATTAAGCGAATCGTATTGAACCGGGACGCGTTAAGCAGCAATGGAGAATACTTACTCAGACTGGGGCGGCCTCACGATCGAAGTCCAGCGGAAGGAGGAAGCACCATGCCGTCAGAGGTAGAGGGAACGGAGGAGGCAGCGGGTATGGCGCGTGGGTGGCGGGTGCTCGGGGCTCAGACCGCGGCCACGGCGCCCGGGTTCCTGGCTATCCGCTGCGGCCCAGCTGTAGCGCGGAGCGGGTACTTGCGCACCACCTTCGAGCCAGTCTTGGGCGACGCGCTGTGCTCAGCGACGGAGCCGTTGAAGTGCGACATGAAGACAGTCGATGTCTGCGAGTAGCCGCCGCGGAGGAAGGAGCGCTCCTTGTTCGGGTTGCGCCGAATGGCCGCCCGCAGGTAGGCGTTACGCACGGCTGTCTGCACCTGCGCCAGTGTTATGAATATCGACGAGTGTGTCAGGTCCTGCGAGTCTCAGAGTTTATTTGGCTGCTGACGTGCTAAGTTTCACTATCAGAGTATGGGCACCGCACATAAGCAACCGTGTTCGATACAGGGAAACAAAGCATTGAAAAACGGAGAACGCGCATGACGGTACATACCATGGATGGTAAATTATGGTGTGGTATAGTGTGACATGGTATGATGGTATGGTATGACATGGTACGGTATGGTATATGTGATTCAACATGCCGCACATGGGCTATGAGAGACGAAGCAGGGAATGGATTCTAATAAATTTTGATCACCTGGTGTTCAACGAGCACTGACATCGCACAGTGCACAAGAATTTTTGAATTTCACCTGTTAGTGGAGCCTCCGCGGCCAGAATTTAATTCTGCGTCCTTGGGCAACAGGGCCGAGGCCATGGCTGCAAAGTCACTGCGGAAGGTTTGTTTTTCCTTTCGTTTTCTTTATTCACTCTTGCTGTCTAACAAACAGAACTGACAAAAAAAAAACTATTCCTTCTTACTTAAGTCAGTGGATTTAGAAAGTATTTTTTTCGTCAGTACCGGCCCCGTCTACATTATTTCAATTGCGAAGCTCCCGATTATTCCGATTATTACTCTGTGGTACTTAGTTGTTCTTCCTGAGCTACATCTTACGTACATTCTTGATCTTTCAGTTGAAGTTACGTCGTTATGTAGCTTTAGCAGCAATGCACTTTCGCACTCCAGCCATTTCGCGGCCTGACTGAGTCCGCCGTAAACGAAGGGAAAAGTACTCTAAATGGTACGCAGTTAGCTTTCACTTAAAGAGTGAAACCACCAGCGCAAATTAGTTTAGGAAGCGTAAGTAGGGTTACGTAAACGATTACAGCGCTATGCACTGCACACGCACCATCAAGCGCTGGCTTCCAGCATCTCATTTAGAAGTTCATTTGTTCCCTTAAATTAGCCCGCCACGAGTCCGTGGTCCCAAATATGCGTTTATGGGATCACTTCGGGCGAAGTTACGCAGCCGGAGTTTCCAATGGCGGACCATAGTTGCGTCACATGCCAGGTCGGTGCAGTGTTAGTCTGCCGTCAGGGCAGGCGCTATGGCCGGTAGAACGCTGTAGTCGGCGGCAAACGCTCGAGTAAACGCTCGACTAAACGTGCCAAACTGCCTGCGACGTCGACGGAAAGTTCAATCTCCGGTGCGCGCTTGGCGGAAGCGGTGGTTGGGGCAGTTGCGCACCGAACCAAAGCGGCGGTTGTGCAACAGCACTGCTGCACTGCGGCGGCCGTTATTCATGGCAGAGACCTCGACCCACGCGGCACCATCGGTCAGCTCGAATTTCTGAAGGCTTCGGGCGGGGCGCGAAAGTGTGTTTCGGGCTGCTCCAACTTTTCCTGCTATTTCCACGACCGCTGCTCACAGTAAGTGAGGTTTAGGCTTTAACCATTTGGCCAGGAAGTTCTCACGCTGATTTGCGTGCGTTTTAAATCGGGTAAAGTAAAGGACATTTTGCCTTCTCTCGTCCGCTTCATTCTGTCCGTCCGTGCGCGGAAGTACACCGGATCTAAGTAACAACAAAGCTCACCTCAACAACGATCCAGATCGAGGATCATCTGGGATTTAACAGTCTCTTTGTAACAGTGTATTTGTAATCGTGCACTGCGTACTTGCAACAGATATTGAGCCTTGCATACGTCACCTTGTAGGTGCGTGGATAGGTTATCCATATCCCGGTGAGCGGAATATGAAGGTGACGAAGTAGCATATGAAGAAGATAGAAATACTCGCAGCATATGCAAAATGCAAGTACTCCCTATAGGAAAGGCGGGGATGCTCTGGGGGGATGCATGGTCCTCGTTCGGTGAATCGATCCATATAGTTTTTCAATAACAGGGTTAGCAGCCAGCGCTTCACTTCACCCACAGGCGCAGGAAAGCTGGCAAGATGAAGCTTTGTGTTTGGCTTGGCTACTCTTGGGCGCGAAACATGGATTCAGTCATAACAATACGACTCTTCTCGCGGCAAATCTGGAAGGAATGCTTGGTGGTTTCCACACCAGACTAACACTTGTGTTAAATCTATTGAAAAAGTAGAAAATGCACTATTAAAACAGTTTTATCTGAGTGCAGAGGGGAGAATCACGGCGTAGCTTCCGATTCAGAGGCAGAATCCACCTTTTCGGCCTAACACTTTCCAAGCCAAATAAGAAACCTTGTTTTCCCGGCATCCCTGCGGTGGATGAAGTTCTCTTTAAGAAACTCGCATAAATGGTGGTGGCAGCTTTCCCTCTAGGTAATATTCAGAAAAATCTATTAATTTATTGACAACGTTTGGTCTGTATGTGCGGCAACGCAACTTGGCGCAGCACGTGCACATTTCGTGCCACAGGGTAGACAAGTTGTATAATCAATGGGCGTGAGGGCGGTTTTTTGAATTTTCTGCATCATAGAATAGCTTCACTTCGCTTGACATACTTACAGACAAAAATGAACAGTCCCGCGCTATCAGGGCTATTTGAAAGCGACATTTACTGACAATGTAGGCTTTATTCAAAGACTAGATTTGCGACACCGTGAGAGATGAACCGAAACGCATGAGAACTGGCTTACCTCGGAATTCATGAAGCAGTAGAGGACAGACACGAAAATACCCTGCAAGAAGATGAAGAGATTTATTTATTGGTTTTAAGCATATAATATGGGAAGCTATACAGCATATAGGAAGCTATGAACCAACGTTCACTTCTGGAAATCTCATGTCTTGCGACTGCGGTGCAAGAACTAGAAAGCGTTTTTTATAGTGCTTAGTGAACCGACACTGTGCTGAGCTTTAATATAAAACGCTGTGGCGGTGGGCTCGTAATCTCATCTTCTGACTTCAGCGAAGAAAATTTCCTTACTTTGTCGGTCACATTGGAACATAGAGAGCTAAGCCCGCGAAAATGATACAAATTAACACCTAAAACTTGCTGACACACGCTGTGAGCCTCTCAGGCAGTGTGCATTACAAGAATGTTATCTGCCGCTCCAAGTACGGATTGAAAGATGCATCTACAAGCTTTCCTTATGCAAAAATATTTTCAATGCAAGCATAGTAGGGCATAAAAAGACGGCATTGATATTGATTTATTACACAAACAAGCCTCACGCATGAGCAAACACCACCTACAAAAACGAAGAAAAATAAAAAGCATTGTGTCTCCTGAAACTAAAAAGGAAATTGCACCAGGCCATAAAGAATTTCGCAAGCTTCTTTCAAACTGGCCTTTTCCCTTCGTCTTCTTGCGCCCGAGAATTTATTCCTTTTCGGTGTTTTTAAGTGGACATGTCAGTTTCATCTCCCGATAATATTGGACGGAGCAACACCACTGTACATTAGTAGGAGCTAGCTGTCGGATGACATACAAGGGAAACAGCGTTGCCCGGCCTGTATACCCAACGTTCCGCTGGGTATACGCGGAGGATTCGGGACACATGGGAACAAGAATCAGTGTTGCGCCGTTGCTGCACCCCTATGTGCATTGCTTTCTTTTTAGCTGAGTGGAGCTCCGTCTTGCGAAACAACCTGCGGAGCAAAGAAGCTACCAACTGCTGTTGCAGGAGCAGCAACGCACGAACGTGCTTCGAGTAAGAGCTGGTGTTTTTGTAGCTGTGTAACGAGGAACACCGTAGGCGCTGAGACGCCATTGATTGATACGTGTACGGACAGCCTCGTTCCAATGTAAAGATATAAGCAGCAGTTTTCGCGCATGTTGCAAGAGACGAAACGGGGAGTGTTCGTTCCAATAGTTGTCGTCATATAACGGAAAAATCTCTCAACGTTGCGAAATCAATGGCTGTTTTCGCGAGCTCTTGAAGCCAAGGGGTGACGGAGAAAAGCAGTAGTTCAAAGGCGCTGCTAGCTGCTAGCGTTTGTGTCACGTTGAACCCGTAGTACAGGTCTGCCATTGTTTCTCGCGGTCACAGAACGCATCTAAACGCGTAATCTTCGTTTTTTTTTTTTTCTGCACAGAAACTTATTTCTCGTGAAATCGATTGACTAATTTGCCTTAGGCACGCTTTGGGCCATTAAGCATGACACATATAGGAAGGGTTCCGGAATACCGAGAGCATCAAAGTAACCTTAATATCTCGAGGCATTCCTTTCGGTTACCATTGTCGTTTTAGAGACGTTTCTGCAGGCTCCGAAAGATCAGACTACCACTAAAGTTAAGCGACCTCGGTGGTGTTCACGTTGCAAGCTTAACTACAATAAAGTGAACATTCGTGCGAGAAAGCCAATGTCGACGCAGTTATGTGTGCTAAGCCTCAGTTATTCAGCTGAACATTACCATATCAATGAGAAGCGATGCGTATATCATGAAAACCGCCTTTCTTTGACATGGAAATATAATGAGTTAGGTTTTTCAGCTTTTTTCTTTCTCAGGAAAGCAGGAAGTTTCTGGACACGCTTTTATGGAGATGCGACGCACTGTAAACAAGTTAAAGAGATGTCCGCTGGCTGGGCACTGAAAAGCAGGCTACTGCAGGCTAACGATACTCAAACATGGGTAACGCATCAGGCTTTTAACATGACGACGTTCCATCTTCGTCAGCCACCAAACTGGCTTGTGCTCAAACATAGAACACCCGAGGGCACAGTCGTCTAAGCAGGGACGTCGGAGTGATTTAATATCGAAAGCAATAAAAGCACTTCGCAAAGAGTTTTCGTCAAGCAGCACCAATTCAGACCTACGGAGCCCGTCTCTGAAAAAAATATGCGGGACAGACAGAGAGCGTAAAAATCGCCGTAATGCATTACGGGCTTTAGTCAATGCTGCCTACGACGCGTGGGCGGCTCCATAATCGTGCATAAGCAAGAATGGAAAGTACACTCCATTAAAGGCAACTGAGAGCTCTGTTTTTTTTTTTTTTTTGCTTCCGCGTGATCAGCGCTTGAAGCGTGGGCGAGGTTTCTGCAGAAGCGGCGATGGCCGACTCTCGGAGGGGTGGGGGTGGGGGGGGGGGGGGGGGACCGTTAAACATTAGACGCGTGCGGCCGCGAGGCCGCCAGAAATGGACGTGTTGCTGCTTTTTCTTCCCTGGCACTTGTCTCGTGCCGTACAGGCGGCGTGGTTGGAGGCGGTATAGAAAGAATAGCATATAGGGAAAAAGGGCAAATAAAGGAAGCCGTTGATGTCAGTGGGGAATCGAGTTACCCTAATAGCGCCCCAATGGGATAAAGGGAAAAAGAACGGCTGGGCGTGAGCGCTGGAGGCACCGGCAGCACGGTGCACCACACTTGCCTGTGAGGACTGGAGTATGGCGTTAATGACCATGTAGGCTTCCTTGAGGCCCATGTTTTCGTCTTGCGGGTTGATGCAGAACAGGAGGTGCGTGATTCCCAGCAGGGGGAAGAGCAACACCGTAGCCTTGATTGCTTTCCTGCGCACGCAAAAATAAGGGAGAAAGGGGCGTGGCTCGCTGCATGTGTACGGCGTGTACAGAGGCACAGAGATGTATGGAAAAGCAAAAGAGTTCAAAGTCATTTTTCTCGCTCTCTTTTTTTCACGAGAAGGTAAAAACACCCGTGTGCGCACTTCCGCAGGTAAAGGTAAAAAAAAAAAGATCGACAAATGAAAAGAAAGACGTTTCATCGGATAACGGCCATTTTTGTAGGCGCAGTGTTTTCTTTTTTTTTTCTTTTATTAATTTGTTGGGGAAGTTGTCACACGAAAGAGATAACTGGCTGAGGTCGCATTCGTACCTGCTGCGTGTCTTTCGATATCATTTTGTAGCCCGTTAATCCTCAACTCATTGAGCGCAGCATTAATTATCGAACTGCGACACGTGACATTTAAATTACCCGATTTCAGGCTGCGGTTCGTGCGCGCAAATGAAATCTGTCCGGGCCACCAGTAACAATGGCACCTGCCGTTTAACAACAAATAAAAATCAAAACAAAGGTTTTCGCTGTCTGACTCCAAAATGGCTCATTGCTTTTCTAAGGAAATAACGGACAGCAAGGTTGGCGGACCCCGCCGTTTCTTCCTGCCTCATGGAAACGCAGTTCCCGAAATTGGAATTCGAAGCCCAATGAAACCTTTCTTGTTTCGGAACCTACGATAGACAGCTGGCGGAAGCATAGAAGTCGGAACTCGACTTCCGGCAAGGAAAGCGTCGTGGTGGTCATTTGAGCTGCGATGAGAATTTGAGCACTCTGCCTCGTGCAGAGCTATGGCTTCGCGTCATTAGGGTTCTGCTGTTGCAGCCATAATTCCGCATTTTACTGTCTCTGTGAAAAAGAAACAGAAACATGCAGATTTATTCAACAGTCCGCTTTAGGTGGAGAGCTGAAACATTACTTTTATGGAGTTATAAGAAGAAACAGCTCCAAAAAATAGCAACAGGAAGTTATTGCAGCGCCGAGTTTTGCCAAGACAGCCACGAAGGCACATTGGTTTTTATCTCTTTCACCGTCAGATCTCATTTGTATGCAAAGTTTTAAATGACACTGGGAATTTATTTATTTCTTAAATATCTTGATGTTCTTCTCTCTTTATTTCCGTCAACCTGTACTAAGAAAATTTCTCTTCGCCGATTCGTTCGGTACATTTTTTTTTCATCTCGGGCTGTGTCGAAAGCTGAGATGAGCTATCTTTTTAATGGAATGACAATCAGCGCATTCGCGAACGTCTGCACGCAGGGTTCAAGTAATTTAATTATCAGTTTTGCGACTATCGCATTTTTCAGTACACTTCACTGTTATTAGCTTCAGTGCGCCACGTCCGTTGTGATTAAATGTGGATACGCCGTGTTATTCCTCATTAACGACAGGCAAACGAACGCTGCGACGATCATAATGAATTTTCTCATCCTTTTCTCCCCGCTTTTTTACGTCCGCGACGAAACAGGGCTGTATTTCAAACCGATACTTTGGCTACACTCAGTATTATACGGCGAAAAATATGACGCGACGATTGCGGAAAAGGTCACTGTGATGACATGTCTTTGGGTCAACAATTAAGCCATGGGCGTCATCCATACGCTCAAGCTCACAAGCTGAAGAGACGCTCCATTATTGTCAGCGGCTAGTAAATTACGGAGCCCGCGCTTTGCGCGGATTCAAGCAGGGCGCACTCTTTCTATTCTCCCGTCGAGCTGTCAGAATTAACAAAGACGTGTGCAAGACGGGTACGCGTGCGTGACATGTCAGAAGTCGTCCCCTTAGTGCTTCGACACGTATATAATCAACTGTGGCACGTGTCCCGGGAGCTTAGAGGATGCGTTTTAATCGCAGTTTCATTGTGACTTTTTATTTTTTCTCTATCTTTTTTTCTTTTTTTTTGCGAAGAACTGGCCTTTGAAAGTTCCGACGATCACGATGTTCCGATCAATACTGCCCCCTTCGAAGTGACTTGTACAGACTGGTGTCATATAATGCGGAAACGTCCTTCTCATTACGCTAATGGAAGCGACGTCGCGTAGAATAATCCTTTCTCACAGCGTCGTTAGCATTTTTTAGAGGCTCACACGCAAAGGGACGACGTGGGATCTGACAGACTCCGTCGTTTAATACGGACGACCTAAACAAACGACGCCATTACTGGAGAAAAAAAATATGCGATACGTAAACTATGAAAAGTTACTCTTTAGCATTTGTTTTGGCTCAAGTGGATACGAGGGCGACTCCAAACTGTAGTGATGGTTGCACGACTGTCGGAAAACACGGTAGGATTTCAGTCAATGGAATCCTGTACTTCCTCTGGAAGCTTAAAGCTATCAACTACAGGTTTGGATGTAATGACTAAAAAACGGCTGCAGTTCGCGATGCGGCTGTTAGCTGGAAAAACTGTGCGTTCGGAAGTCCTAATAAGCACCGTCTAGTTTTATGGTGTCACAAACCTGCAATGACGCGCCATGCACCTAGTCTGGTCTCAAATGCGACTGCCTCGAATTCGCAGGCGTTTCAAACTTCCTAGTCTTGAAGGTAAACATCTTCGGCACAAATCTGCTGAAGATGTTGGACTGAAGTTGTTTCACCTATTTTTGCCATGTAGTTAGGGTTCAAACTGCTTTTATACTGTTGAGTACAATATCCGAGCTACTATAATTGGAGGCACTAGTATCCATTTAAGGCGGTAGGCATGCGTTATGAAACTTAGCTAACAGTGAAACGATGCTTGAAGGATAGTACGAAAAAAAAAATGCAGCCGGGAGGAACCAAGATGAGACTTAAATTAAGGAGAGGAAAGAAGAACATGACCAGAATCGAAGCATCAGCCAGTTTTATTACCTTTTCAAAGCCTAATAACAGCGAAGCACTCTGCAGTAATGGATTGAGGAACAGTTGCAGTCGACGGGGATTTCTTAGGGCACATAGAGAGAGATCTCAGCATAGGAAGGCTTTTCCAGTCTGTCTTGATCAAACTCAGACCCAGCCGTTCTGAAAGCATTTTTCAACTAGAAATAGTTTATGAACCCAATTTTTTCATATTTTGTTAGATGTCACTATAAAAATAAATATATCCGAACATCTCCCGTGCGCAGGTTCGTAAGTTGTTGCTATTAACGTTCTCGCTATTGTAAAAAAACTTCCACCATTGGTTTTCTATGGCGGTCTTGGCTTCTCGATGCGAGCAATGGAAAAACTTAAGAGAAAAAAATTACTACGCATCTGAAGAATGGACTATAACCTTCAATATTTCCATAACAGGCCTTAAAATAATCCAGTATTGAAAATTTCTGACCAAGAATGCTGTATATGTGTGGCTCGCTCTGTCAAGAATCGATCTTTGAACTATATGCTCAGCACTCGGGGCTCCATTGGCGCTGAATCACCACAGCGGATTGTAAACCTTGTAGTGGCGATGAAAGGAATATCCTTGAGAGATATCCTTGAGGTACGGAAATATCCTTGAGAGGCACGGGTCGTCGAGACAAAAATCGGGCAGCAGATGTGTGATACAATTTACAGGTTCTCGCTTACCGTGATTAAAGAGGAACGGCAATTTCCCCCTTCTTCAAGAGATTTATTGGTACGGAATGATAACGGTGCCGTTGGATTTGGAATTATTTTCTTTATGAAAACGCCGAGTGCTGCTTTATGGCGGAAGAGAGATGATTTACGTCAAAGAGAGAAGGTGCACCGGATGAATGAAGGACAGAGCGATGGCATAGCCTCCGCATCCATGCGACATAAAATGCCGCTGGCTCGAACGAGAGACCCGTTGTCGCCGTGTGCCGGAACTGCTTGGTCGCAAAGCAGAACCGATCCGATGCAAGTGGTGGATGTCGGCGAGGTATTATTTATAGTTCTTGCTTTTAAAGGTATCTCCTGTATGCTGGAGCAGGGTGAGGAAGTGACAACACCGAACGAATGGGCGTGTGCGCGAGACCCCAGGACCGCGTTTACTTCGCTGACTCGATGTGTCTCCCAGCGAAACGCGAGGTAGGGGTATATGGCTCGATCTGCGTCTGGTCCTGATAGAGCCATATTACAGGATGACGTCGACCAGAACGGTGGCCGTGGAACCACGAGGCACTCACGATTAGCGGACACCTCGATTGTGAAAGTGGACATCGAGCGCCTCAACGTACCTTTCTTTCTCCGCTGCGGGGTTTCCGCTGACACGATGAAGAAAAGGTGGAACGACTGCTCCTCGTGCATTACGCCATGCTCGAGCAAATGACTTCCTTACAGACACTAAATGGCTGCCGTCTTAAGCTGTGCTCTTTCTCATGATCAATATTTCTCTGGAGCGAAAGCTTTCCGATACATGGAATATTTAGCCCCGTTCTCTATTTCAGTCACTGATCTCACAGTATTTGTTTAGCTTATTTCAATTACACATCTGAGTTTTTTTCATTTATTTCCTAATTGCGACTATTATCATTATTATTTTATTTTCCCCATCATTATTTTCTTGTTTAACATTTTGTGCACCTATCAGTTGCCGCCTGTGTCTTGGCCAATCCCCCGCAGTGGGTACGGGCCATTATCTAGAGGACAACAACAACAACAACGACGACTCGAGATGCAGAGCACTAAGCTATAAGGCGCGGCACATTTTCAGTATCAAGTCGAGAGTACGACAAGCCATCTTCATATTGCCGGCTTTTCACTTTGTTTATCGAGTTGTAGCTTACAGCGGTGGCTTTGTCAACAAGCTCTCGCGGAGTTCGCGGTGTCTCTAAGTCAGCTGCAAACCACGCTGCTATTGGCCTTTCTTTTTATCTTCCGTGTTTCACCTTTTTGTTCGTATTTTTGGTCATCGTTTTAAAATGTGCAGGAAACCGCCTGGTGGAGAAGGCAAATTTTTGCCGCACTATTTCAGTACGAATGCTTGGGGCCAATATCTACAAGCCATGGGTGCTTTCAGAGTCCTCCGGAGCAGGACCGATGTGAGACAGCCGAAAAAATGGGATCCCTCCAGTCGTAATATCGCCGGGCTGCTGCGAGAGGGGACCATAACTCAGGGAGCTGGCGCAAGTAGCCGTGTACGGCGATTTCTAATTAAGCGCTCCCGGGGAGCCATGGGAGACGATGGATGAGCAGAAAATTTTTTTCCTGCCTCGAGGGCACGAGGGTTGCGTGCCGTTGACCCCGCCCGATGTCTCATTTGTGCTTTTCGAGAGATTCCCGACGAAAGTGCCGCTATGTGTGGTTCTTTGTGCCCGTACACGCATGAATTGAATGCACACTCATATGTTTGCGCAAGACGTAGCAGAGTTACGTCGGTCATCTATGACAAGAAGTTACTACGAAACTGCAGATGCATTAATAGCTGGCTTTAGGTCGCTCTTTTTGCTGCATAGAATGCATCAGTTGTCCAAAATGGTGTTTTGTCTGCAGTCATACATCATCCAGCGTCTACTTGCGACGGAAGCTTTCTTACCGCACACACACCCATAAGCATCTATGCGCGCTCATAGAATTGGGCGGGTAAGCAGGTGCTCAGCCGCATGCACGCTCACTAATTGAATGAACGTGATTCATTTTTTTTTTCCAGGGAAAGATTATTTTACTGGCACTTGCGCGCCGTTTGGCGTCGGATAAAAAAGGCTTAGCGTTACCGATAAGGAGATGTATTTATTCCAGGGCACGTCATGGCTGCATAGCCGGAGCAAGAGCGGGCAATAGCGACGCGAATAAGAATGGAGTGGAGTGCATTTGACAGGTGCTCTCACGATATAAACAGTAGCCACCAGTATGCTTCAAGAGGGAAGTGTGTAACAGCTGCATATTGGAAGCACGAATCTACTTGGCAGAAACTTAGAAGAAGCTGAATAGCCTTGAGACTGAACCGCCGACCACGCAATGGATTATGGATTATGAAAAAAGAAGCAACAGAGGTAACATTATAGCAGGGTAGATGAAAGAACACGCGGGAACTCAATGATACTATGGTGGAAATAAAATAGAAAGGAAATGAGTATGAGCGAGACGTCTAATGCGGAAGACAGATAAGCAGTTACAGATAAGCAGTTACAGATAAGATAACAGACATATAACGGAGTGGAAAGCGGAGGCAGCAGAGTTAGTTGGGCAGATGGAGTTACGAAGCTTGCTTGGATAGGGTGTTCGCGACCGGCGCGGGACAAGGCTGACTGGAGATCTATGGCAAAGGTTTTTGTTCTGCAGTGGACACAGTTAGACTCATGAAGGTAATGATGATTCAAAGGATCGAGTCTGATGAATTCCAGCAGAGCTTGATGCTGAGGTTCATGCGTTCAGATGTCTAAGTAGTGTTTGAACGACTTGAGTGGTAGCGCAGGCTACCCGGTCATACCCCTGTCATGCCCCGTAAGGATAGTCGAGCATTGTTTCCGTGGCCGGAGCGGCCCGTAAGTGCAAAGTAAGGCTATGCAATCGGGATGCCAAAGGGGCTATGGCAATAGAAGTCAGTGCAGTACACACTCTGATCCGCCATAACGCGACTCTCTCGGCGTGGCTTAAGCTGCCAGGAAAGTTAGATGCCCGCGGTAAGACATGCCCAACAAATTTGGACAAATGCAGTTTTGAACAGGAAAAAGTTTATGAACTAAATTTTTTTATGTATTGTAATAACTCACTATAAAAATCTATATTTCCGCAAATCTGCTGTCGACAGGTTTGCATTTCTTTGCTATTAACGTTCCCGCTATGGTCAAAAGCATTTATGTTAGTTTTCTTTGGAAGTCTTGACTGCAACGGCTGTACAGTATCGATGGAAAGAATTTAAAAGAAAGATTTTGCTACACATGGGAAGAATTCACAATTACCTTCAATATTTTCATAACAGTACCTTACAACGTTCCACTAAGTAAATTTTTTGTCAGAATGTTGGACATGGTCGAGCACGTGCGTAGCGCCAGAGAGATTGTCTGTACAAAATGGGACTTCCGTGGGAAAAGTTAGCATTAATAGCGAACAGAGAGAGAAAGAGAAAGCGTGGAGAAGGAAAGATGACGAGTTTAAATGAAAGAAGGTTTCGGTTCACTACCCTTCCAAGGAGGAAAGGGAACGGGGGTTATAAATGGAGAAAAGTGAGATGATTTAAATATGAAGAATTTCAGGTAAGGACGTGCCACTCCGATGCAACGCGCCGTAGCGAATGCGTTGTCTTCTGTGTGCCGGACGAATAATTAGTTTAGGTAAAAGTTGGCGTTATTCGGTGAGCCCACGCAGAGTGGGCAGTTAAGGGAAAGAACTTCACTATGCGACACACTCAGACCACGATTCCTAGGGAACTGGCGACGCCGCTTAGAAGCGACGCTTGACTGGAGCCTGCATAATGAACGAGTCAGGGCAGCGATGTGGTACTTAGGCGAAGTACAAAAGCGGATAAGCCACCCATCATGGCAACGAGCTGTGGCAGCATGGAGGTAAGGGGCGCTTACGTGACATAAGAGCATCACTGGCGTTCATAGAGAGAACAGGGCGCGCATGGCCCGTGCTCTATACTTATAGAATCACGTTTGTGTCTGAATAAGCTTTCATAAAAACTTTGACATCACTGCGGCGACCCGCATTGCAGCAATTGGAAAGCAAGACGCCCATATGCTGTATCGACGTCCGTGGCTGTTCTTACATTCATGTACTATATCGACGTCCGTGGCTATTTTGACGTCCGAGTGTATTTTCTCGCATTTTTGCACGTTTAAATAATCCGCTAATTACACCTCATCAACCAAATTTTTCCCACGGCAACATTTGATCCCACACTTCTGTCACAATCGCGCTTTCACACTTTTATCTTCAGAGAACATTCTCGTGCGGGCAAAATTTGCGGACGCGCTTTGCTGACGCGACGCAGCCATACAATGCTCTGGCATTAATAATGCAGCGTGGAGGGACGGACAAATGCTTGCGTTAAGCGGAAAATGTCACATGGTTAAATGTCCGTTAGTCTAAGATTCTGGACCTGCTCCAAAGATGAAGATCCAACGGTGAGGCTGGAAGCAGTGAATATGCTATGCAATGGCGAAGTGATGGTCAATTCCGTCACCGCAGTAGCAGCTCGAAAGATCAGACTACCCTCATTACGATGCGCACAGAAACAATGTAACGAGCAAAGAAGCGTAAAACTATCGCTGTTGCGAACTGCATGGCTGGTTGATATTCGGCACATATTTTTCTGGCTAAAATAGTAAGAAACAAGTTATCGTCTTTAACGTTAATGTCTAAAAATATTATTTTTGTTACGTTTGCACCCATTATTGGAAAACAGAATGCATTTTCACCTCTTTTTGCACACAGATGCAGAGCTACAACTAATGAAAAACAATGGCACACATCTAAGCAGTAGATTTTTCTATGGAACATTCTCTTTTCCAATGACACCTATAAAGTTATGGTTCTGGAAAATAATATATATAACTGGAAATATTGGCTATAAAACAGTTACTATACACCGGTTAAAAGAAGACAAAATCTTAAACATTATGAAACAAACTCGAACAAGCTATGTGCTGTAGTTCTTGAGAAAACGAGACATCAATACGAAGTCCTCTTGCCGAAACGTTGGCAAACACCCTGAGGCTTTCCCTTACCTTGTTCACTTTGTGATTCTCAGAATAATTGGGAAGTTTGGTTTGGTTTATGGTGTTTAACGTCCCAAAGCGACTCAGGTGAATAATTAGGAAGTCTACAGGGCCTGCCCAATAGCACTGAGGCCAGCGGAGCTTGGAAACTAGAATTTGCGGCGGAAATAGGCAGTCATTATGGGTAGGTTACTGCGAAAATAGGGTAGTTATGAATGTCTTTGCGAAATTTTAGGGCCACGCCGGTCCTGAAAGCTACGAAAGTTCAAAGCGAACTATCTCTCTCTCTTTCGAATAAGTCAATCTTCTTATCCACTCCGCTGGCTTCCAAGGCGAGCCCTTGCCGGCACACTTCATTGATCTATCGTTCTGATTCACGGGTGAATGGCTGACGACGGCTCGTCGCGTGCCAATATCTGCCAACTCTTTTTCGCTGTGCCGTTCGTTTTTGTACAAGCATTTTTGCCCTGGTCGCTTTAGGCCCCTGCGTTGTATAGTACTGCTACGTTTGTTCATCGTTGATCTGGTTATTTTTCTTATTTTAATGCACTCGCGGGCGAACCGGTTCTGAAGAAAGCTGCTCGCGCATTTCCCTGTCCCCAACCTCCTGTTTCGATAACCTCCACCCATAGCTCAAAGCAACATCACGCACTGTCTTGAGACAGCAAGTGCCCACCGGCAAGCGCATGGAAGCAAAAAGCAAATAAATGTACCAGACGAGCCAGCACTTCATATGACGTAAGCATAAGAGGTACTCCTCATTTATCCTTAATATTGAGAAAGAAAGGGAAACTTTGCTAGCGAAAGCTTGTTGCCCGGAACTTACTCGGACTGTGCACGTTAGAGAGAAGCGTGGTGAAATTGCTTCATTGCGACGGGTGTAATTCTGTCATTAATGAATTTTCCAAGAAAAAAAAAGGGCGGCAGCGCGTTCTAGGGACGATACCTGACGGTCGCCGGAGCAGTACGAATTTTCGACCAGCGTTTAGTAAGGAACTTTTATGGGTTGAGACTAACAGGTTACAGGAGTCGGCTGATTTTAAACAGGAAGAAACTAAACAGGCTGTTTGTGTCTTTGTTAATAGTCAGTAAGAACCACCTGTGTCAACTCATCGAATAATTAGGCAAATATTAACAGACAAGAACTGTTTAACGGCAGAAATTAGTCGGATGATGGGCGGCGATCAAGCTAGTAATATTTAGGAAGATCGAATGGAAGGAAAAGCTTGTTCGAAGTAGAAATAAGTGTTGACCGTAGTAAAGTAATCAGTTATCAAGTAGAGTGGAAGAAAAACTGAAAATGTTACTCCTCCGAAAAAAAAAAGAGAACCAACACAACCGCATGAATTAATTTAGCGCTTTAGGTAGCTTCGTTTCGATCTGTGCTTTAAGGGCAGCGTCAGTGTAAAAAAATAGCATATTTTGACTAAATAAGAACTAATGATGTGTACAACTCAGGCACAGCAGTCTATAAGATCAATCTAGTAGCGCCTTGAAAACACTCATCTACACAACTTCTCTCTTCTTTATTCAAGCACTGACCAGACTTCATAGTTCATACAGTCATCCTGCCGACTATGCAGACCTTCAAGACGTCCTGTCATCTTGTGTAGCGGAATTAATTTTGGAAAAGAAGTCTATGGCTTTTAAGTGATGAGAGTCTGAACAAATAAAGCATGGCACAAGTGCCCGCTTGGTTAAAATACAGAGCTACAGGATAATAAAAATAAGGAACCACGTGGCCAGAGACATCTGTAGCACAGTATCGAGGTAGCTGTAATCACGCTAACGTAGTAGTTATTTGCGCCATCACAACTTGGGCTAGCAGGGGGTCGTCTCCGCAACGGCCACCGAGAATCACAAAGGATGCATTTTCGCCGGTAATCTCTTTACTCACTTGCATCTTCTGCTGATATCGTGTCATCAAAAAAGATATAAGGAGATAAAAGAGACACACTTTCAATCGTCTGCTCTGTACGCCATCCACATGGTCACCCCCATCAACGTTCTCATCATCATTATCATCATCATCATCATCATCATCAATTTGAAGGCT
Organism: Amblyomma mixtum; assembly: GCF_055824585.1. Classification (NCBI taxonomy): domain Eukaryota; kingdom Metazoa; phylum Arthropoda; class Arachnida; order Ixodida; family Ixodidae; genus Amblyomma; species Amblyomma mixtum. The sequence goes on along the minus strand of NC_143012.1, from coordinate 311,902,301 downwards.
CACGCTCCCACGCAGCGCACCAAAAAACAGGAACGCTTCCGCTCCTGTACAACGCGACTAATCGCAATCGAAACATCGTGTATGCAACCAGCTCAGCCGAAGGGCCGGTCAATACTGAACGACACGGCTTCCGCTCGAGTTCCCTCTGGTCCTCGAGCACGCTTCTGCGAATTCATTAAGTACAGACTGTGTACTCTTATGTTTATTTATGAGCCTATAATTCGAGCAGAAAGGTCGCAAAGTGGGCTGCGCTGTCACAGGCGAGGAAAGCGTACGTGGAAACGGAAACCTCAATAATACATTGAAGCTCAGGCGCTGAGAGGATAATTATAAGCGGCTCCATGCTTTCCAATATGTCCGAACGTGAATCTGTTGCGAGTCGCATCACGTATGCGGCGTCAAATATAGCGTAGGAGCGCCTATGGAACGCGGTAAAGGTTGTCTGGTGTGGGCGTCGTAGATCCAATAACGACGCAAAGAAGAGGTGGAAAATATTCACGAATAAGTAGCTTTGGTGTGCGTGCGTGGAAAAAAAAATCGAACAAAAACCGACTTTAATAACCGTTCTGCAAAAGCGCCGCATTTTATTGGCTGGCAAACATACCAGGAAAAAGTAAATGAACGAAATATTCACGCATCCGAGGCACGGGACATTTTTTCTTTTTCAGGAAGTTTCAGGACGTTGAAAGGAGCTTCCCACATAACTCGCTGTCTGAGAAGAAATCGCTATGCGTGAATATTGCTCTTTTAAGTTGAGGAGAAGAAGGTGCTCAGAGGCGGAGTAATTTCTGGCACGCGGTCGTCGTTAGGGTCTAGCGCCGTTGAACGCACCTGCTAGGCTCAGTTGCTATGGTGGACTCAAGTCTCTGCAGCATGGTCGCGCACCTAGGGTTAGCAGGCGCTTTCATTGTAGTTCGACAGAAAATTCCGGGAATGCAGGCATTGTGTCAGACGCAGTTGTTTCTCTTCAGGAATTTTTCTTAATGAAAACTTTTACTAAGTGCTAAAGATTAAAATACTCTTAGGCGATCCTCGATGGGTCTTTTTTTTTTTTTATTCGAGAAGTCTGCCATGAGGCATAAGTTGAGAAAAGGGGAAGTGGAATGTAGGTTATAGAAAGTTAAAAGAAGGAGTGTAGACCAGTTTCGGCGAGGTACTCGCATAGGCTGCTTGTGAAGTGATTGTCCATAGTCCACTTCACATAGTCCCCGTCGCGGTTCCACCACAGGCCGACCTCCCTGAGGAGCCGTTTTCTAATAGGGGCCGTCGCTGGGCAAGTCCACAACAGGTGCCGCACATCACAAATGTCCGGTGCAGCGCCGCAGTGAGGGCACCTGTCAGTTGCTGGCAGGTATTTATCACCCTACCGATAACGGACAGATGGGGTCAGGGCCGCCCCTGCCCGAATCCGGCGCACTGATATCTCCTCCTGCCGAGTAAGACTACGGGGGAGAGGGTGCGAACACGGAGGAATTAGAGCGCGTGTTCGCTGGCGCAGAGCTTGTGAATCGGAGACATATGACAGGAACGGATCTGGGGGAAGAAGGGAAGGTGGCGGATTGTCTGATGTGTCAATGTGAGTCACAGCATCGTTAACGTTTCCCGTCGCTGCTTATTCTGTTGTAGTTTCGCCTTAAGGGTATGACGCGATGGAGTCAATGGGCTAATAGCCACACATGCGGAATTGACCATTATGTACTCTACATTCATAGATCGCAGGGGGTCATTATGCCCCTCCAGGTGGAGGGGTGCCGCGGTTAAACGATGCGCCACGGCCCCGGTGGGTGGCGATTTCAAACACAGCCATCGGTGGTGAGGCTTGTGAGATCGAGTTTGCTCTTCCCGAGTAACCTCTCGCGATCAATCTCGCGAACACGTCACGCGTGACAGTGGTCGCCTTGCCAGCCTGCACAGACACTTCTAATGCTAAAGAATTGAAATAAATTTGTTGGTGATTTTAATCTAGTAGTGAATTGATTGGTGACAAAAACTCATTCAGATAATACTTTTAGTTATGCAATACAACCGACAGACAATACGACCCAATAACGTTCTAGCTCCCTCCTCCACTGCGTACCAGTCTCCATCCGGTTTCGTATTTCTTATAAGGTTGGTACGTACTTGCCGCAGCCGCAACACACTTGATGGGTAATGAAGTCTCTACTGCAGAGTGAGGCTTTGGGAAAGACGTACAGCTCGGATGTATTGGGCAAGACTAGCCAACGGACTAGTCAAGCTTCCAACCAACTTTCGGGCCTCCTTCATAAATGTTACAGTCCGGAGGGAAGGTTTGAAAAACTGAGGCTAACTTAATCGATACCGTCGATGGTTCATGAATTAGATTCGCGCAATACAGATTACGCTCTCTCTGAGTGGGCAGTTTAAGTCTGCGAAACGAAGTCGGGTATTAAAATTTTCAGGCAGTTCTAATGGTGCTGAGACGCGTACTTACTCGAGCCACGTAGGTCACAGAGAGTCGGTAGTGCAAGGCATGGCCAGTGCTCCGAAACTATCTGAGCTTCATAATTTATTTAGAACATGCGCACTCGATAGAAGCTACAACCTTTAACATTTTGCTTTAATAAGATATGAGTGGTCCGTGTCTGTTGAAATGGCTTATTGCGAAGAACTACGTTCGCCGGCACCAGCATACGCGAACTCGGAGGTGTCCGAGTTTTGCCAAGCGGAAATGTGCAAAGTACTTACCGAAACTGCGTTGTTTCCACCGATACGGCAGACTTGACGCGCGTGACCAGTATCCGGATGATATTCACCAGAAAGACGAAGTTCACCTAGAAAAGCGCGAAGCAGACAACACAGTTTCTTGAGAAATTTGGTATAGATTAAGTTAACTCACTCATTTAATTATTTATTCATTTATAAAATGAGCCATAAAAGCCTGTCTGTCATTTGTAATCAGTTATGTAGCCCTTCTTTCTCTAGAACCAAGCAAAATGATAAATACTGTAAAATAGCATAAAAAAAGATGCACAAGAAAGGCGGCATTTGTAAACTAAAAGATGACGTAGCTTCCGTTTACAGCCTTATTATTTATTTCTACTGAAGCTCTTCATTTACACTCATCCACAGGAACAGTTACATGGGCAGTCTTTGTCAAAAGTTTGGAGCCCAGGGGGTGTGCTTCTGAGCCACACTGCATGGCTTGCGCTACACCGTTAGTGATTAGTATCTCCTGAAAGTTGGAAGATTTCTAGTCCTGCCCCCTCCAGTCGGTAGGCCTTCCACAAATGCGACAAGAGCCTTACTACAGGGCTTAGAAGCGAACCCTCTGGGCTCTAAACTTTGCACAAAGACTGTACGCTAAGAGAGATTTGGAATAAATTTCGCCTTTCTTGCAAGTAAGTGAAACGGAAGCAAAAGCACGCTGCACGCAGGTTCTCTGTACGATGTCGGGATTAAGTTCAGCTATCTTTCCCAACGTTAGGTACTTACTAAATAGGTGTCATTGCCGAATGGTACCACTAAGCTTACGCTGCATAACCCAAGTGGTAATGGCGGATGCAACACTTACCAGTATGGCCACAAGTCGTGGTCCAATGAGAAGCCAGACGTAGCGATTGGCTCCGTATCCTTCCCAGCATGCCGTGCTTAGCTCTTGCTCCATCAAGTAAGCCCAGGTCAGGATAAACACTAGAGGAAGGCCTGGGATACACAATTTAAATTCTATTATTTCTTCAGCTTGCTCAAATCGTACCAGTACAGTAGCATTCTCGTCGAACTACAGTGGCTGATAGGCTACTGGTTACATCACATGTCGCGAAAGTGACTAATCGACGAGAAAACGTAAGCATCAGAATTATGGGCAGAAATACCCATAATTCCCATAATGATAAGAAAAATTAGCTTCACCAGTGCTTTTACCTGTTCTTTTTTTTTTAAGCTGGAGAGACACTTAAGCTCCACATTATGGGTATGACGCGTTAGCGCTAATGGGTTATGCCCATATATGCGAAATTGGAAAATTCCCTATTTTATATTTATACATTGTTGGGAGTCCCCATAGACCTCCCGGTGATGTGGTGCAGCGGTTAAGTGATGCACCCGTGCCCTGCGATGGCAGGTGCTGCCACCGGGGGCTTGTTGACACCGAGGTTGCTCTTCCCGGGCAACCCCTCGTGACCAAGCATTAACTTCCCCCTGCCACGCTGGGCAGTTTGCCCACAATCCGGTGGGTCAGTGTGCTGACGTCACACGGTCTCTGACCTAAGTGGCCCATCTGCTGCAAAGGTGGGCCACATCTAGGTTGCGTCTCTTGGGAATTTTCGCTCACGCCACCACCGCCGACGATGACGATGACGCTGGGCTTTCGTGCTGAACTGAAGACTTAACGTTGTTGCATGAATATGTAGAATATGTTTTGTGACGGCGAAGCAGCAAAAAAAATCACGTATAAAACCTGGAGGGAAAAAAAAATGAACGGTATCGTCGCGTTTATGCTTGGCCTGCAAGAATGCAAATCAGCTCTGCAAGCTTATCACTTCAGTGTTTAAACTCCGCTTTGAAATGCGTTACGCAAGAACACCTCCCGACTCACTTCTGCTGTGCACTGGCAATCAAACGGAACTCCTAACTGCTACTTCGCGTGCTGTGTTCCACAGGAAGGCAAGCTGAAGTCTGACAGATCCAAACGCTTACTCTCTCGCTGAAGCCCACTGTCATTAGCCTTTAATGAAACTGGGAACAGTCAACGCCACGACAAGAAGGCATGCCTGTGTTTCTCTCGGCAACAGCATGCACGACGGAGACATAAGGTTGTCTCACAAGTGCACAGCCCGCGTAGCCTCAACGCTTATGCCGATCTCAGCAAGGGAGCTTTAATTAAAAGGAAGGACTAGACGGTGCTTCAGATTGGGCTATACGTAGGAACCTGCCAAAGACCAGCGGACCCTCACGACGCGCTGGTAGTAAGCAGCCGGTCTACAGCGTCGCCGGCAAAGTCTAAAGCACCTGCGCTCTAACACCTTACACGCACAAACCGTCTTTCTCTTCGAAATGAACCCTAGAAGTCATGCAAAAAAACATAAGTTGTTTGCGTGCCTTTCTCTCGTTTTCACGCTTGTCATTCTCGGGAGCTGTGTTCGCCGTCGCGAAGGGTGTTCGGCACGAGTGCTGCCTTTTGCCGAGAGAGAACTCATGCAGAGCGGATCGCGTGCTATACCGGCCTCTGTGGGGCGGGGCGGTCGATGGCTCGAGTGGCAGTGCCTCTCGATTGGGCGCCGCCAGGAGTTTTGCATAATTGCTAGGGAACCCAACTCCCGGCGAAGCGAAACGCGCGTCGCTCTAATGGCGCCACTGACCCCGGCGTTGCTCGGCGCCACTGATGCCTAACGCTAACTTCGCGCGTGCTTCGGCGTGGAGGTGCGTATATCAGGGGAAGGACATTTTGAAAACTCGTGAGGCATTTTGCGCGTAGCAGTGGAAACGGGCTCGATGACAACTCGCCTCCGTACGGTGAGGCGAAAGTAGTTCGGAAGTTTTAGCAGTGAAAGAGCGATTAGCGTTACAAGTGATCAATCGTGCAAAGAACTAATCCCACCGCGTTAAACAGTTTCAGGCTGCACGAGAGACGATGTCGAAATTCACCTGCCGCGGAGATACAAAAAGGATCACACAAAAGAAAGATAGACGGGTATTCTCTACGCACGAAAATTTTACGTATGCAGATTGTGCTCTTTTTTTTTGTTAGTGAAAGCTAATTTCAGACTTATGCCTCGAATAGGACGACGTCTGAGTACCAAAACTAAAAGGCAAGCAGAGGAAAAGGAAGACGAAAAACGCACATGCATGCACTGACATTCAAGTACGCTCCTTGAACAAATTTTCCGTGATTGCAAAGCGTAACCAAGCAACGGCATTTTGTTTTTTAGTCCTCTAGCGGAGCGCTTACGGTCCCCGTTAATCGCTAAATCAGTGTGAGTTAAGAAGAACCCTCGTCGTCACTTTTATCGATCTTTTCGTCTTCTCAGGTTGCTTTAAGGGTTCCATTATTGAGCTGCGAAGCCACATCCGTTGCTTGGTTACTTTCGGGAAAGGCGGTACACAGCGGCAGTTCAGAGGCACACATGCCCAAACCTGAGCTTTCTGTAACGGGCCAAAAACGAGGTGAAACGACATTTTTTTGCTGGAAGCAAACTAGTCAGGACCTAAAGAAATCGTTGCGACAAACGATGTCAGTCGCACTCCTATTGCAACACTCCGGTGTTGCACCCTTTCTCTTTTCCTTTACCATTTTTCTCAGTGTGGAGCAGCAAGCCGGAGGCCTCTTACTCTGGTACAGTTTTACAGTTCGCATTACAGTTTTTCGCTTTCTCTTCTGATTTCGCAAACAGCAACAAAATTTTAACCTTGTTGTAGAAGTCATTTTACAAACTTTGATAGGAAACCGAACCGCCTAATACAGCATTGTAAACTGCAGCGCATGTTACTGCAAAACAGCATAAACGATCATACTCCGAGTGTGTATAATGTCGTAGTACTCTTGGATGACGCAACTCAAGGAAGCCACAATCCGAACATGAAAGACGCATTAAACTCGCGCTGTCAGGTGCGCCCCCTGCAATTCTCTGCAGACTTCTTCAGTTATAAAAATATCATGCATTTAGTGGAGATGTGTATCCCAGATGACCAGCTCTTCTTTAAAAACGCGTCTGTCGCGCATGGCCAGTAATGCAGTCGCTTTAAAGAAGATGATTTACGCTCCTCTCCAATAACGGATATGTTCGCCACTCGATGAAAATACCGCACGGATGGGATGGAGGAGCGGCTCTCAGGGATCTAATTAAAAGCGGCTTTGGGAGCGCGATGCCGAATCGATGCCTCTGACAAAGCGCGTCTTGTAGCTAAAGCTGCTGCTCGAGGACGGGATAGTGAACTGCTAAAGGGATTCCTGAAAGCAGTGGGTCGAACGACGAGTGTTGCGATTGACGGGATCAAATTCAAGCTGCGAAAATTACAGTAGTAATTGGTGTATGCAGTAGTCAAAATTTCATTCCATGGTGCAGTGATAAAGGCGAAAGGAGAGGAGAGTTACGCAAAGACGAGACTGAGAGGTGAATGGTTTCTGAGGAATGCGCTTGCATGCTGGGTTCTATATAGAGCGGGCCCTTTTTCGGGATATAGAGCCGGCCCCAGCCCATTTGACACCATACCCAGGTTATCTCCCTGTGCAGCCTCAATTCTCTTGAGAAGATTTTTCATGTTCGGAGAGAGAAGATGCTTCAATCGGGATTGGGCTCAGTCAGGATCGGAAGTACCCGTGCGACGGCAGCACCTAGTGCTACACACATTAGATAAACAAAAAATTAAAAAAATCGGCAGAGACAGTCAAGACTGCTTACGGGTGGTAAAAGAAAGGGTTACCGTCTCTGGGTTAACTAACACCCCCCCCCAAAAAAAAAAAATCACACACACACACACACACACACACACACACACACACACACACACACACACACACACACACACACACACACACACACACACACACACACACACACACACACACACACACACACACACACACACACACACACACACACACACACACACACACACACACACACACACACACACACACACACACACACACACACACACACACACACACACACACACACACACACACACACACACACACACACACACACACACACACACACACACACACACACACACACACACACACACACACACACACACACACACACACACACACACACACACACACACACGCACGCACGCACACACGCACGCACGCACGCAGAAAGAAAGGGTTACCGTCTCTGGGTGAACTAACACCCCCCCCCCCAAAAAAAAATCACACACACACACACACACACGCACACACACACACACACACACACACACACACACACACACACGCACGCACGCCCGCACGTGCGCACACACACACGCACACACACACACACACGCACACACGCATATGACGTCACCTGGAAGGCTGTACGATGAACGGTTGCATCACGATGTTGATACCAAAATTGGTTTTTGAGGAAAAAAAAATCAATTTTCGTATCAAAATTATGATGCAACCGTTCGTCGAACAACGTTCGCGCGGTTTAGGTGTCCAGCGAGATGTCAGACAGGGACTGCGCAATTTCCTTTCCTCAAAAACCAATTTATTTATTTTAGGAAGGAAAATGACGCAGTAACTGCCTCACGTCTTGGATATCTCAACCTTGCCTCAAGGAAAAGGGTGAAAGGTCTGAGAAGGCATACAACTGAAGGTACGCATATCAACGGTTTGAATCACTGACGCAAGTTAGCCCCCAGTTTGACTAGCAAACGTAATCTATATGCAACGAGAAATCGTATTACACCACCAAGAAGCCTGTATGCGGCAAGCGATTGCGTGACTATTTTGAAACGAATGTGTTTGGTAAAACTGGCGCCTCATGGAGGTCTGCCAGTGGCGAGCATATATAGAAGAACGATATGTATAGGACTGTCTGAAGTAGCCGTGCACGGCTGGCTGTGTGCGTCATGCGGCCGCTTGATGACGTCACCATATGCTTCTTGCCATCGCTGAGATATTCTGAACCATCTGCGAGTGCACACACTAACGAACACACACCGCCCGCTTTTCTCCCAATGGGACTAGTGATGCTTTCGCAGTAAAAATTCTGGGGGCATCTTGACGACCTGAAGTGCACGAGGCGAACGCCTTTCCACATGCATCTGATGACTAACCAGGCATGATTGGTTAATGACTAACTAGTCATGCCTGGTTAATGACTAACTAGCCATGACTAACCAGTTATGACTAGTCAAGATTAGCCAGTCATGTATAACCAGTCATGACTAACCAGTTTAATGACTAGTAAGTTATTACTAATTAGTCTAGTCATCATTGGTTAATGACTAATTTGTCATGACAGATTAATGAGTAGCCATTCATGACTAACTAGTCATGACTGGTTAATGAATAGTTGGTCATGACTAATTAGTCTGGTCATGATCGTTTAAAGACTATATAGTCATGACTAACCAGTTAGACTAGTCATGACTGGAAATGACTAGTTAGTCGTGACCAGTTAGTTGATGACTAACTAGTCATGATTGGGTAATGACTAACTAGTCATGACTAATTAGCTGATGACTGGTTAATGACTAGTTAGTCATGACTTGTTACTAGTAACGACTAGCTACGACTTTCACTTCAGATATAACGGACGGACGGACAGTCATGGCCGCGAGTATGAGCTGTTAAAGGCTTTCGCTTAAAAAGAGATGCAAGTGGAGCGGCACTCACCCCAGCCAATCGCGTGGTAGAGCTTGAAGGGCGCATCCTGGCGGAATATGCAGATCGTTATACGGGAGTGGAGAAGGAGGCCCTCGACGAACATCCAGTTGATGGAGGCCATGGCCGCATACATCTTCAGGGAGAGGATGCTCTTGCACAGGGGCGGCTGCGGAGAGCAAAAGGTTTAGCTAGGAGGACACGTCGAATGTGAGTGTTCCTTTCTCTTATATAAGTACGCAAACGCGGAGATTGAAATTGCAGCCTCGAAAGTACACTACAGATTGCAAATTGAGAAAACAATTCACGTTTGTTCAGGGAATAACCCCGAAACACGAATAAGAGAACTAGGCTTTGAAAACGCACAGATATTGAATCCTACAAGCTAGTTATCCGGATAAACATTCGGAAAGCTGCCTAAGCTTACTCTGTTGCAGACCCAGAACTATTGTCTGAAACGCGAGTTATGTGACATTGCCGCCAGAGATGTTTACAAGGAAAGGGAACGGAAAAAGCTTGACAAATGTTTGTCTCGTATATTGCGTTATAACCTGGGTATGATTTGAAAACTCATAGGGCAGTAATCTAAGTGCTTAGAATGCGCCCAGAACTTACGGTTTTCCGAGTGGAAGTGGCATGCAATTATTTCTGCATCGTTGTGTTCCATGCGTGTAAACAATTTCATCATCTTTTCCATGCATGTTTGCACTCACTGCTCGTCGAACAGGTGTGCGGTGAACCCTATTTCCGGATTTGAACGCGTATGCCTTGCGATCGTAGTGTGTCTTTTATTTATTTTGCGAGTGTGCACTTTGGTATTTGACTGTGTTTAGCAAGGACTCGCCTGTGTACGTCTGGTTTCAACTGAAACCGATGGCAATAGCAAGCAGTGAGTGATTGAACTTCTTGCTCATGCTGTAAACTCGACTGCGACGCTAAACCCGTACTATGCGATCCCAGACAGTCCCTAACACGATTTAAATGTTTTACATGGTTGGGTACTAGCAGGCTTCAATACAATGCCTGCGCTTCGCTTATATTTCTTTGAGCATGACTGCGTGGTTACACCAGGGATGTTTCCGGAAAGGTTACGAGGCAGGAAAAGTATAGTTCTCTCTCGTGTTTTCTTTTTTTTCCACTGAGATTTGTAATACAGTCTTTTCGCCCTCTAAGTATATATCGATATAGTACTCTAGAAAGAGAGGCATACAGCGCGAGAGAGAGAGAAGCAGTTTATTAAACCGTGTCGTGTTTTCAGAAAGAATTCACACGGCAATCAAATACGTGGAATCAGCTTTTCCAGGCCGATGTTAGAGCAATCGCGTGCACCCTATTCCCTTTTCAGATGAACTTGTATATTTCTTTATATTTGTTGTACCCTCACGGCAAAGGCGCTGTAGAGGGATGTGGTTACAAGCATAACAAGAAAATATGGCATTACGAAGGAAAATAACAAATATAACAACAGTTTTACTTTATACGACTGTATCTAGTAGACGCAACAATAAACACAGCATGAATAGAATTACGAAATTTGCAAGAGTTGTTTCGCACTATGTGAGTATTAAGGTTTCGCGAAAGAACAAATCACCATGAATACTTAGAAGTTCTGAAGGAAGGCGGGTGCGTTCAATGTACGCGCAAGAAAGACGTAACAGATTGCGCGTGGAATGCATCAGCTCTAATTTTACGAGCTTGGTCAACGCGCTTAAAGAAATAGTACGGCAAAAGGATAAGTTCGCCAGGTGGTAAATGGTGGTGCAAATTTTATGGCAAAAATGGGTGGGCAAAAAATTGGTGGAAAAAATTTAGTTTGCACGTGTGATATGATTACAATGCTGTTAAAATAAAAAAATTATAAAATTTTGCATTTGTTGAACTGCTTCGATTATTAAATCGAAATAATAACTTCATTCTAAATACGACAACGCTATTTCTTCTTCTGTTTGATATGCTCATATGCTTATGGTTAGAAGAAACACTCTTTTCTGTCATGCATTCTATTGCATTCTGTGCACAACTTTCTGTGCAAATGAGTGTACAATATTTCTGCTAATTGTATTTATTTACCCAAAGCCGATCAATGACTTGTAGCTGTTGTGCAAAAATATGCTGAAATTTTGCGTATGCCGCATGCAGGCGTCATTACCGCTCCTGCTGCTGTACCCACGCGAGTTCAAGACCCAGTCAGAAGGCTGAGCGCCTGCTTTTGTCGTGGGCAATACCTGTATGTTGCCCCAAGCAGCATAATAAAAATAAAAAATAATGAACGCTGCTTTACAGACGGACCTCACCACCACTAAGACCTTTTGGCAGTGTAAGCAATCACTGTCACTCGACTAAGCAGCACAGTAACTATTAGTTTTTATACTAGTGGATCAAAGTAGCCTACCCCAACCTACAATCATCGACAACACCAGTATAAAAGCTATTAGGTTCATCGACTAATCTCGCATCGATCTTCCACTCTCATGTACACGCCTACTCCTGGGGCACTCAGCATCCCGTATTTGCCACGTAGTTCTTGCTAGAATGCGGTACAGCTCGGTAGTGCTATCGGACGGATTATTTTTAGCCGCGGGAAAGGTCAAGATAAAGAATCGATTAGGTGACTTCTTAGCGCGAAATCGCTTCCAAGGAATGGCAACAGCGCTGTTCACGCCTTGATTGCGAGTAAAGATATTGTTAGTGGATGTGGGACATACATAAATAGTGAATGATACGACTTCCTCTCGAGACGATAGGGTTAATTAAATGCCTTCTTTCCCTATTCTCCCCTTAAGACAGATCCAGTGAAAACAATTTTATTGACGCTGGCGACAGGCCAATATTTTTGACAGAATACATTCAAAAACGCTACGCATGCAGCCGGCACATAAGAAACCGAACACTTTGTCAGGCTAAACGATTCATATAACCACTTTGTGTTGGCTCCGTGACGCATTTAAATGAGCTGGAGTAAGCCTTCAATTTTTTTTTTTACCAGTGAGTGGTAATAAAATAGTGCCTGCAGTCTATTGGATTAAGCTTGCGCATGTCCGCGAACAGAATGTGCGCCTAAAAGGAATTTGCAGTTTCGTGATTTCGTTGAGCACGCGTTTCGCAATAGGCTATGTAAAGTTCCGCGCTTCCTTTTCTGCTTGTGGTTCCCATCGCGGAAAACTTATGGAATAAGGCTATAACGCTCTAACGAAGCGCATAACTTTAGGGCGTGCAAAGTGCGAAGATTTTTATTACCAACCTTTTTTTTTTAACGCTAAGCAGCGGACAGAAAAAGATGACATTAAGCTATTTGTGAGTGTTATGATGGCGTAAATTTACGTGCATACAGTAATTACAGTCAAGCAACCGTGAAGGCATAAATTTATCTACTCAAAAGTGGAAAACTTAGTCGAATAAAATTATCGTCATATTTCTTTGCTTTCCCTCTTACGTGCTCTAAAGAGGGGTTTCGCTCGTACTCTAAAGCGGACTCAAATGTTTTTCTTGGTGCAAAAAGAAAAAAAGCAAAAAATGAAACCATCTGCCGCAAGTTCGTGCCACGCCAGGCGTTGAAGAAGTAGGTTTAGCAAAGTATTGCCCCCAGCGAACATTCCGTTGGCGCGAGTTCAAGTGAGAAATCATTTTGAATAAAGCAACCTGAAGGAGTGTAATGCTCTTCGTTCCGTCGCATGCAGAACAAAAAAAAAATGAATCACTGCTACTGCATTCATTCGTTCTACCAGAAAAAAGAAAATGGTTAACAGAAAATTTAAAGCCCTTAAAAAAAATATAGCGGGTACGATAAAGAAGAGAGGGCATACGCATGAACGATGGCACCTGGCTGTAGCGCTGTTAGGAGATTAAGTTCGTTTATCTAGTATCGTTGATATTTAAGCCCACGAACGGCCGATTTTCCACAGAGGCGAAATGCAAAAATGCTGTGAAGTGTGATTATGCGGCACGGTAAAGAATTTTGTGTGGTTGAAATTATTCTAGAGCCGCGCACAAGAATCTGTGGCGGTCCCAGCGATTGGTTTAGGAGGGAGGGGGGGACGGATTTTTATATGCAAAAAAGAAAAAAATAGAAACAATAATTTGTTATTTACATTTTCTTTGTACAACAACTTTTGTGCATTTTTTCGTTGAAAAATAAATGGCGAAAGATATAGATGTTATACCATAACTCTTGCCTTGAATGTTAATGGTTACGTGAGCAATATTCATTTCGATACACGGGGAAAACAGGTAGTCGGATGAGATATCCCGCCACATTGGGTCCAGCAAAGTAAAAGCACCTGTCCGGGCATTTCACGAGCGCTGTTGGCGGCCTTCTCGACTCAGTTCGGGAAAGGGGCGTTGTTCCGCCCTTGGTCCCCTCCGACAAGGTGACTGGTCAGCGCGCTTTGTGAAGCCAACAGAAGGGATGATCCCCACGCTGGCGTCGCTATGTCCCATGGTGGGACAGGTGGTAGTGGTTTATTTTAAAGAAAAAATACAAAAAGTGAAGGACAAAAATGTTGCCGGCCGCGGCAATTGCTATCTAGTATCTTAAGAACGCGAGCTGCAGCCGGGGCAGGTGAAAGGAAAAGGGAGGATAACGAGGCGAAGTATAGAGGAGAGCGATAGCAAGAAAGAACAGAGGAGAGCTTTGTACACTATGTATAAAATACAAAAAGTAATCAAGTTCGTGCCGCTCGCGCACAAATTTGCAGGCTCTGTCCGAACATTTTACCAACACAGTTCCCACTTCGAGTTATTGATCCATGCTCTCTCGCCCTGCCATAAGCTTGCCGTTCCGGTTAGCTCAATTTGTAGAGCGACTGCTCCGGTGAAGCGATGGTCCCGAGTTCGAAACCCGGACCAGGACGAATTTTTCTTTAACTACGAAGCTTCTGAGAATGCTGTATAGCTTTCCTCTGTAGCCGGTTGCGCTCGGGTGTATGTCAGTGAGTAATTACTTCTTTATGACAACAGTCTGCCTCGATCACAGCTGAGCTGTAACATTTTCGTGTAAAAATAAACTATGTTTTCCACAAACATTAACAACCAACAATTATGTAAGAGAAGAATAAACTACCGGTTGCGTAGCATGAATCCGCAGCATAATCGTTTACGCAGGAAACCCCGCTTATCATTCCTATTGGCTTGAATTCGCCCCTAAAATAGGGAACGTACAGGAAGTGCGCTAGGGCAAATAGCGCTGTTCAAGGGCTACTATTATGAGACTTCTTGAATCTGATTTTGAAAAAAAGAGTTTGGAAGCAGTTTCACGGAGAAACAGCTGCCCAACACTCAATGATCGCTCAGGGGCTTCAATCGACCAAAATTTGCTCGATTCGAAGGAAATTCTTTCCTTGCCCTGGGGTGCGCTATCCGGGATTCGCAATGGCGAAGAAACGAGTCTGCTGAACGCAAGAGGTGCCTGCCAGGCGGTCGCTCAGCCGCTTTGTGTATCGAAAACATTTCCCCGGAGTGGTGTTTATACAGGCATGAGCCGAAAACAGAAAGCGCGCGCCAAACAAATCTTTCTCTGTCGGGGCACAAGGAGGAGAGACAGCAACACCAGATGACGCCAGCTGCCAATGAATGGCCTGGAAGCTGACGGCACCGACTGCGCCTCGAGACGGAAGCTTTTCCTGGTGCCTTGTGTGCTCTGCCGACGCTATACGCAAGTCAATACATACGCTGCTACAGATGCGTCGAGCGTACAAAATAAAAACGGAGACGAGGAAAGCGACTCTGTGGTGCTGCTGATTATAGGCACAGTCATACAATCCAGTCTTCAAGTCCAAGCTGGTGTGTATACGAACCGAATAAATATCTTTACAGTACACTACTATATTGCTCATTTACATGCAGCCTGTAGGAGCGTGGATACGAAAGACATAAACGCGGAATGAGCGTCAATAAGAGACAGACTAACTTTGCGCAGAATAAAATACAGAACTCCTGAAAAGAAAGTGGTGTGATTTTAGGGACAAAATTTTCGCGGTATTGTTGATGGCAGCCTAGGGCATCAAGCATTTTTTCCTACACCTAATTTTTTCCTAATTATTCTCTAGAACCACTACATATGCATAAAAGATTCAAGTGTTGCTTTCTAGGTAGTAAAGCGAGACACCAAGCTGCTCAATTTTCGCAAAGGACTATATTACAATGATGATTGTATGAGAGAGGTATCCTTAGTTCGTAGCACCTCTGGGATGGCAGTGTGCCGATCGACCACCTAGAGGACGACATGCTTTAGTTTGGTCTTTGTGCCATGGTCTAATGGAAATACGGTTAGCATTCCGACACAATTAATCTAACTATGACCTCGGTTCTGGCAGCCTTAATGCCACAGAAAACATAGGCGGGTTCTGCCAACTCTGGCTCCCTCCCCAATCGATCCCGTTCTACATGACACTTGCCGTATAGCCAAACATGTCTACGTTGGCCACTAAGGTTGAGGGTGGCGCTGGTGAACACTCTGAAGGTTAGGTTACTTGCAACGTAAATACCCCCGAAAGTAAAAGTTTTAACAGGCACCGTCGTATCCCAGCTGGTAGAGCACTCCACGCGGCATGCGGAGGTCGTGGGTTCGAATCCCAACTGTTGCTTGTGTTTGTTTTTCTCCTAATTTATATTCAATAATCTTTCAAATAAAAAAATGGTTACGCTGCTTCTCTCATATTGACCAATACAGCAAGAAATTTCAAAACATTCCTCTATACTTTCCATGCTCTCAGTGACTGTTGGCTTTCTTCATATGTGTATCGTCACGAGCCGATCAGTACTCTATCCTTGTCTACTAATGGCCGTACATATGTCAGCAATGAATCTACTACGCCAGACATGAAGCGGGAATATACAAATTTCACCGAATTGAGCGCAGTAATGCCTTCTAGAGTATGAGCTGCTTTCAATACTGCGGGCAGAGAGGGCCGGAAAAGTTCCTAGGGGCTAGGTTAAAGAAAACAGAGGTGGTCGAGAAACACTGCACTTTTCTTAAAGTTTCGGCCGTCTGTTTTCTTTCAAGCGCGTGCGCGCGCGCACGCACGCACGCACGCACGCACGCACGCACGCACGCACGCACGCACGCACGCACGCACGCACGCACGCACACACACACACACACACACACACACACACACACACACACACACACACACACACACACACACACACACACACACACACACGCACGCACGCACGCACGCACGCACGTACACACACACACACACGGTAAGTTATGTTCCTTTGCTAGAAACTGACCACGTATATGCAGTACTGAACATATTAGCAGCAGCCAATAAACTTTTAGAGTTGTTTTGATGTTCACTTACTCCCACGTTCAACAGGCCGTCTTTCGTTAGTCAAGAAGAGTACAGACTTATTTGCCTGCGGATAGAAACATCCCCGGTATATCGCTAATTTCTCTCTTGCTGAAGTTAAAATGTTATCGTACTGAACGACAGTGAAGGGTTCGAAAAAAAAAATGTCGCGAGAAGCTGCTGCATCAGCCTGATGTTATTAGAACATATTACTCAAAAGCTGCGACGCTTGAACTGCAGCTCTTCGTACATACTTCGCCTCTTTCAGTTTAAGTGAAAGAAAATTGTTGATGAGCGAAAACTTTTGTTACTATGTCGCCGCCTAATTAGAGGAGGTGTTTCGGTCAGCAGGCTCCGTTGGTTAACAAGTGCAACATGCAACTAGTTTTCAGTCAGGCTGTTAACTTAGCCACGAGTTCAGCTTCGATTTAAGAAATTAGTTTTTTCCCGTCCTGCAGCTCGTTCTGATGTACTTTAAGTACCTCGAGGGTTTCTTAAGCGCCAAGGCTCGCATGTTACTTGTCGAAACTTCGAAGCGGTATGTTATGACAGCGCGAACATCCAATCTTGGGATTAGATTTGTAATTAAGGCCTCTCAGATACTAACCGAGTACGGGCGCTGCTGTTTAATGCTTCAACTTTTGTGTGCTCGGCTATATTCTTGCCTGCCAAGCAGTCCGTGAAGCATTAAGCTGCACCAGTGAGGAAGGGAACACAAGAAGTAGCCCACGAACCAGAAAAAAGGAGTTGTGTTTATAATAATGGTATAGTGACCATATGGCTGAAACAGAGACGATGAACAAGCGATATCCGTGTTGGTATTATTATCATTTACACAATCTGAGTGTGAAAGTGATACATAATCTTCCTAAACTCAAATAGATGCAAGGTCTCCAGCTGCGTTGTTTATATTTCATATTATTACGCACTAAATAAACTTCGCTAGGCTGCGGAGCAATGCGTTAAGGAGGTATTAGGTGCCTGTTGGCCGACCTTGATAACACAGGAAAGCAGTGATTAAATTTTGGAATGATGCCGCTTTACTTATGAGCGCTTCGGAAGAAGTCATGTACTGCACATATTGCCTTTTTTTTTTTTGCGCCCATGTATTGCAGATATAAAACTCCAAACAAAAATTATAAACGGGTTACAGAAGCCCTAGAAATGGTGCGGTACAAACGTTATATCTGAGTGCTTCTTAAGAAATCGCATGGCGCACAACTTTTACCTTTCTTTTCCATGTGTGTATTGAAGACAATAGCACCCTTAAAAATTATAAAAGTGGATTACGGAGGTGGTAAAGGGACTTTTGTGCGCACGAGCGCCCGACAGTACGTGGCAAAGCTGTGATGCGCGCACGTAGTGAGAAAAGAGTGCATTAAAACTTGCTGTGAATCTGCGTTTCTCAACACGATTCTTCACGTCCATACATTTCTCCCAAGAGATTCCAACTTCACCCAAACTTCGAGGCGTTAGCTTGAGAAGGTAGCTTCTCCTCGTTACTTTTTACGTTCCTCCACACTAGCCGGGGTTTTCGACACCGCTGACTTACGGCGTGTGCGAGCATGGCGGAGAGCGCAGACTCGCAGGGCAGTAGCGAGACCGCGGGCAGCAGCCGCGAAAATATGGCCTGTCGGCGAGCTGCTGCCAGGTCGGACGGAAACTAAAAATACAAAAAAGGGAACGGAGGAATCTCAAATGACTGGGCAGCAGGCAACCGCGGCCAAAAAAAAAAAAAGAATAACGAAGAAATAACCGAGAAAGGAAGTGTGCGGTGTTTTGTGAATAAACCGAGGAGAAGTATAAGCACACGATGAGACCGAGAAGCTTCATTTAAAACATTTCAACATCCCGGCCTGCTCATCCTTCGTCGCACTGGTAAGGCAAACATATGAGCTTCTCTTTTTGTTTGTTTTCTTTGTCCGAGGAAGCGACTGCAGCTGTTTCTTCGCAAAGTTTCGTAATCGTACTGCGCGAGGTACTGGCACTTCTTTCCATGTTACGAGCCGTCAACAAACAAGCGAAGAGGAGAGGACCAGTGCAACCACTTCGAATAAGAGCCCCTCTCCCTTCTTTCTTTCTCCCTCTGGCCTTTCGAAAACATTGGAACTAGGCAGACCTCCAAAAGAGACATGTGTGAGCGTATTCTGATCGCTGCTAGACGCAAAATGTATGGAAGGATGAAGTACGCAGATGTTACCTGGCAGTCCACAAGTAGTTAGTGCGTCAGGAGTGCTCTCGAGCAATTTTTTTCTGCTTAAACATTTTTCACTTCTTTCTTGGTTCCTTTTTTTGCATTTCCCGTTCAGCACTCGGAACGTACTTCACTAAGCCTCATTTACTCTGTGATGAAGCGGAACGGTATGGTCAGAGAAGAGGCTTGTCGCTTATGCAAACAAATACAAACCGTGTACATTCAAGAGGAGGTGGTAGAATAGCATATAGTGACGGGCGCTGGTTAAGCATCAGAAAACTTTTATTTTACTAACGATCACGGTTTTTCTCTTGTTTTGTTATTTGAAATTGTTTGCCAGCCAGTACATTAGCTTCGTGCCTATATAATAGGCTTGGTGGAGGTGTTGAAGGGCGGCAAATAATTTACATTGCTCATATAGCTGAACTAAAACGTGCCTCACGTGCACACAAACGCGATATCTGGGAAGACTCAACAAATATAGTGGGTTTATATTTTGAGTGCGTATTTCCGAGCCGTACAAGTAAGTCATTAAACTGAAGTTGAAATTGAATTAAGGTGAATAAAGAAAAAACAACGAAGTAATGCACAGCTGGACATCCAAAGGAAAAGCTGCAAAATTTATGGCAACAATTCGCGTGCTAGATGTCCTCGTTAGAAGCGCCAAGTATTCAAAAGCTCGAAGAAATTGGTCGTGATGGGCACTCATATTTGCTTTCATTCTCGGTCAGTACACGTTGGAGATGACAGAACAAGTAAGTGTGTAGTGAAATCGAGTAAAAGATATCGTAAGCCAGTTATGAAAGTGGTAAAGGGCACAATGCCACATGAGCGCAAGTTTTCATCTAGAAATTAATATTGTTCTTTCCCGCAGCTTTCGTGAGCAGTCATGAAAGACTTTATTCTTTAATGTATTTTAGTCTTGCTCTAATATAATACTCTGTCTGTATATTATTTCTCGGCAACTGCTCAAGGTGCTATTATATCTTTTTCTTTCAAAATTACTGGAAATGTTAATGCCGAAAGAAAAATAACAAGGTTAAATCCTTGTTCCTCGCCAGATAATTAGACGGTAACAAATCTGCACACAGGACAACATCCACTTGCTTCGCTGTTCACTGTTTATTTACAGTTATTCTGCTTCTCGGAACGTTCACTGACGTTCTGTTGTACCAGCTAGCCAAAATTTTAGTATGATTGTCTCTGACTCTTTTTTGAGAGAAGAAATTTGCCGCGGAGTTGGAATAAGCGTATCTTATTCTTTTTTCACTGGAACATTCCATAGTGATAGCAGATTTGCATGTTTTTAGTCAAACAAAAGAAAACAATTTTCCAGCGCGTTTCCTTCTTCAGAAAGCCGGAAAGACCCGAGGCGTCTCAACGGGTTCCCTAGAATGGAATTCCACCCAATATTTGCAGCCGGACGGCTAAAATTGCTTTCTGCTGGTGCTTGTCAACAAACTCTTGGGTCAGTGTTTCTTTGTAGCCGTCGTCGCTACAAAGCATTCCCCGTTATTTTCCTCCTTTCCTCCACTCGATTTCTTTACGCTGTCTCGGTGGAATCGCCCGGAGCAAAGCAGGGAGTGAAATCCCGAAATGAATTTCTTCTTGAGGACGCGAGAAAATATAAGGAAATATCTTACCTATTTGCGGGATGTCTATGGCAAGTGACAGCTGGAGGGCGTCTAATAACTTCCTGTCAGCGGGCATCGGAAGCATGGGTCGTGTCACCAGACCGCGAAACTTTCAATGTACTGCACGCGGTCTTTTATATTTCATCCGGTCCAAAAAGCAACGCTTCATTGATTCACAGTGACAAGAACGGCGTCCCCTTTCCGCGCTACAATGGATAGGAAAACACGCTGCTGTCAGCCTTAATTAGGCAAAGGAAACACAGAACGAAAGCTCACCGAAGCTCGTGGCACAGATTGTTGCGCTAGCGACAGTAAAATGCTCGCTGCTTTAGAACTTGCAGTACCTCGAGCTGGAACGCTGATGTCATTGTTAGAATCAATGATGACGCTGCTGTTGACGTTGTCACTGAAATTCTTGTTGCGACGTGAAAATTTTAATGGAATTGTTCGGATTTAACAATTCTCATAAGATTGGAAAGATTGTCTTTGTTCTTTGTACCGGCGCGGTGGCTTGATGGCTCTTACGTGCGGCTGCTGATCCGAAAGTCACGAGTTCAATCCGGCACGCAGCAGCCATATTTTAGTGGAGACAAAATACAAAAACACTCGCGTGCTGTGCGATGTCAGTGCACGCTAAAGAACTCCAGGTGGTCAAAATAATCCAGGGCCCTCCACTAAACCGCCCCTAATAGCCTATGCGCCGCTTTGGGACATTAAACCCTATAATATACAATTTACGCGTTTTCTGTATAAACACGATATTGCAGATACCAGCCTGCTCGTTATGATGAATGCGGGGAAATACCTTTGGAAGACATGGCATCTTTCGTGAGTGCCTTTACTTTCATTAAGGGGGGGTGCCCTGACGCTGAGGCGTATGGCGGTAAGAAAACACCCACACTGGTAATTTGCATCTGGAGCATGAATGATACGCCAACCTGAGTTTCAAATTAATCAAGTCTCGACAGAAGCGTAAAATAAAATGTGGCAGCATTAATGAACGCTTGACGTCTAGGTGGCAAACTAACTCAACCGGAAAATTAATTTAAATTCTTGCCTCGGCGCAGGGCTGTATGCTCCATAATTTGCATGCGACTGTTCACAAATATGCATATTGAAAATGCGCTTCCGTGGTTTCGTTTGAGACTGAAAATAAAGAAGCGCATATATTTTTAGAAGTCCTTCCAAAAAAAAAGCAGGTGCATTTTTGAGATAAAGGTTTGTCTTTACGTAATTCTGCAGCTTACAATAGAAGTATCCTCTTTTGCTTCTTTCCGATGGAGAGTTCCGCGATTTTTCTAAACCGCTCGACTTCATAATTACACTGATCACATCGCACTCTTCAAGGGCGCCATTTGCATTTCGTCTGCATTAAGAATTGGCTATTTATCATTTTGAAATGCGCAGAGTGCTTTTATTTGTTACGCGTTCTCTGCACAGTTCAGGCACGTGTTTCTGGCCTCTCTCTCTCGGCCTCTTTCCTCACTCACACGTGCTTTTTGTGTCCGCGTTTGTTCTTCGAGTGATCGTTTTTGTGTGGTTGGTTGTCTTGCCGCCACTTAGATTAAATGTAGATGTCTGTGCTTGTGCGAACGATGGCTTCCTTGTTCCTTATATCCTCCTGAGTGGGCCCAACTGGAACGTGCGACACAATCTCAAAGAAAATAAAAATACGCATCCGCTTGTGTCGTGACGCTGAGAACAGGTGACTACTCCAAGTGGACTTGACGCACACGCTACGTCACAGTTATTTTAACTTTAGAGCTTAATACTCACGCAACCAAACGAGTGCATAAAAGTTTGCTCGGGCATTACGCTTGCTATGTATACTTGACAAAAAAAAAAACTCTGTACAGCACGCATATATTCCTGAAGTGGGGCAGTCCAGGCATAGCCCGGATTTTTTTTTTTCAATCACCACTTTACATTAGAAAGATAAAAACATTGAAATGAACTGAAACACCGAAAACATTAGAAATGACGAAAACGTAGAATAAGAATACTCTTTGCATATGTGGACCCAAGTAACCCACTGAGCGGAAAATGGCTGTAAGTTTAAAAATATTGAAAGTATGTTTCTTTTGTAATATTCCTTTCTCGGTGATAAGCTAGTTTTTTATTCATAGCTGGATTCATAACGCTGTGTTGTGACATAGTTTCGGTATACTTTCCGTGAAGTGAACACGACCGCTTGAGGATTTAACGCAGAAACGAGTCGACAGCGGAAACATTCCACAGTTTACCTCCGTGCCGTCAGTTATGTGTGATAATACATTCGTGGAATCAAAGAAACCTGTTACACATCGACTCCTTGTCGTCACATGCAGAAATGAAAGAGCGGTCGTCCAACCAAACTACTACTCTTGTCACTGACTCCTCAGAAGAAAGGCTTGCTTGTAATTTAACAGATTTTTTTCAATAAGTTTGCGAAAAGCTTTAAAGAAAAGAAGCCGGAAAGACAGCTTTCATTTTCGAGTGACGAAATTTTGGCACAGAACACCTTGCATCGCGGAGCGGTAAGAAATGCGTGAACAGTCAATTTAGATGCTTTTAGCATAGCGTGTACCGCTACCGCTTACCGCCTACCACGCCCCACCACTGCGCATGCGCAGATCGCTCTGAGGATGCCAGATGGCGCCACGTTCCTGTCAACAGCACGATGGCCTGCCTCGTCGAGACTAAAAAGTACGCGGTAACCGGTAGCGGTACGCGCCATGATTAAGGTATCTCATATTTTGAACTAGAATTCCTCTAGGTCGAGATCTCTGCACCTTGCGTCTTCGTTTCAGACTTTCGCCGTTCTGTGCCGAGCCTGCAGGCGCGGGTAACTCAGAATGAGTGCACTGCGAACCTTCCCTCCACCTTTTTGGGGCTTTTGGAACATATAAAAAAGCAGCTGGAAATCTGGAATGAATGACATAGACTACAAAATTCTTCACTCGTAGTACTATGAAACAAAAAGAAAAGATTCATTAGCTCGCAACGCGCAATAACTTAACCAAAGAATTTTAACTGACTATCTTATGACAACTTAATTAAAGTGACACAATTCTGCATAAAAACACAAACGCTTTCCAAAATTGAAGTAGCTTCATCCTGTGTGGATTTTTTCGTCTTTTGCTATTTTCTGTACTACTGACATGTCGACCGACGCACGGAGGATCTTAAAGAAGAAAGCAAAGGAAAAGAGTAGAAATTATGCGAGTTGTGGAAGCTAACGGTCTGTTTATTTCTGTACGTTACCGGATTGCTTTCGTTCAGGAATTTGTTTAACAAATTTCTAAGAATTATTAGTTCGATTACTCTTCTGCGCTGTTCTCGAGTGAGACAGGAAATAGTGTGTACTGCCTAGTACTAAAGGATACACACGTATATTGGATTAATAAACGCTGCAAGGAAAGTATAAAGAACGAGTGCTCAGGAGTGCGCTCATGTAAGACAAGGTAATAAGTGGCTACACAAAGGCTTGTTGTCTTCCTTCGAAACATCGTTACAGAAACGAAAAAAATATAGAATCTCAAGTGTTACCGAAAGAATGGAAACAAAAAGTAACAAAGATGTATTTGAAGTGAGAAACAGAAATAAAGGACGAAGAAGAGCAGTACAGATCCCAAATAACGTCTTGACGGTTTAGGCGCATGGTAATGAATTTTAATTTTTTGCTTTTTTTCCCACAATCACTGCAGCCTCATTTTCGCTGACGATATGCGCATGCATGATTGTGCTGTCTATCCGCCGAGGGCACAATGCCGGCCACTGCGAGATTTACGAACCACCGCTGCCGCATTACACACGGCCGCCCGCAGGCGGTTAATGGCGGGAAGGAAAGAAAATGCAAAAGGAAAAGCAATTTTTTGGTTTCTGTTATGCTCATTCCGTTCCCGCTTTGTCATGTAAAGTGGAACTTGCGAATAAGTGAGTGCTGCAACTTTGAGAAAGAAAGAAAAGTAAGCATCTTCTTTTTTTCCCAAAAGTGTTTCTTAGGATCTTTCGAATATTAACTGTTCTTTTGTGTTTTTTTTGGTGGCGTGCGAGATAGATTTTATGAACCTGTTTAGAACTTGCCGCACACATCGGTGATGGTCAGTGAAGAGGCCTGAGAAAAAAGGAGCGGGTTCAGCATGTGAAGACGTAATAGGAGGGTTTGAATTAGGTTGGCGTGTTGCAGCGTAGCAGATTATCGAGGGGGGAGGGAGTGGGATAATGGAATATAGTTTCCTTTTAGAACGCAGCTCTATGTCTTAATAACATTTTAATTTGTAGCAAACTTTCTTTCTTCCAACTACAACTATTTCGACAAACAACTCTTTCTTCACCTCTTTCTTCACAAATGAAGGAGCTCATCGGTTCTTGCGTGACGTCAGTTTTTCGTGGAATTTTCCTGTCGAATTCTGTTCCGGCCTTAAGGACATTAAAGTAATTTTGGTGTACATATCTTTAAGAACAATGTGGAGGATGCATTTTACCAATGGAATCTCTTTAGAGAACTCAGAGCAGTTGTTGACATTCCGAACTTGACTTCTCTGGGTCCTAATAACTCTACAAAGTCAAGCGTTGTCAAAAAAAGGATTTTTGACCTTATGATTTGCGTCACCACACGTGAACTAGTGCACCCATAATATGTAGGGAAATTTTCACAACCACTTAGGAAGGCTTACTCCAGCCGTTTGCCTTTGCTGGCTCACGGTTGCGGCAGGAGAAGACAAGGCTTGCCTATACGAAGAAAAGGACTAGCTCACGGCGAGGTTGTGCAGACGTCCCTCGCTACTAAGTAAGACCTGAGGTGGGGCCCTATGCTCCGAAAGAGGCCCAAAGTATAAAGAATGTCGCGAGTATACTCAGTACAGCTCACGTGTTTTCTGCACAAAGCAAATTTTTTTCGAGGTGCTTCCTCCCATTGCTCGTAATCGCGAGAGGGGCGGCTCCAACAAGAAACGTATCAAGCCTTACTTTAAGTGAACTGGGAGTGAATTGTTATGTCTTACCGGCTTGTGAAAAGCCATACGTCGCACAAAGAGGCCTCTGCATTACCGAGCTATTAAGGACGCACGCATAAAAGGCAAGTAATCACGATGGCGCGCATTTGTCGACGATGTGCTCGGACTGTACTTGTGAGCCACGATATTCATATAAAATATTTAGAGGAGAAACTTAAGCTCCACCTTAAAGGTATGACGCGATAGCGTAAGGGGTTAAGCTGCTAGTTCGGGGGCCTGTGGTTTGTCCCACTGTCAATATGGCATCTTTTTCAGCACCCCTTCGGCTTCGTGTATTTGCATCTTCGCGCATTCGTGGCGCAAATAAATAGCCATTATTATTATTATACGGTTAGTGCACACTTGTCGCTCCACATCGCATTATAGCCGCTAAATGTTGTTTCAGTTGTAAAATTCGCAAGCCGATGCATATGGCACACTTTTTTAATATTGCAAAATGTTCAGGGGGATTTCCAGTACGTGTTGTGGTGCTAAGATTTTTATTGAATATCTCGAACACTCCGTTTGCCTACGTTTCTTTAGTTCGCGTGGATGGCGGCTACTGCGCATGCGCAGGCTGTATCATTGCAGGCATATTAGTATGTATGAGGCTTCAGCAAAATTTAAATTTGAGTGGCATATTCTCCCATCTGTGTTTGCTACATGTCTCTCTTCCTGTCGCTTACACCTTCCATGAACGATCATTGGCTGGCCGGGAAGAAGCATAGCCGCTGTGAAAGTAAAGACGCTTTGACAAAATTAAAACGCTGACGTAGCAGAACGAGCAAAACAACATGACCCAGAAGCGAACTCCTTGGCATCTAAATTTTTGACACCACCACTACATTTAGAATACGTGTGGTTTCAAAAATTCGTTGGGCTCGCACAGCGGCATGCATTTGCCAAAACACTGTCTTTCGTGTGACAATAAATGCACGCCACTCTTTGAGCGTAGAAAGATAATCGGAAGTGCCAAAGACCAGAAAACACGTGAGGTCATCGAAGCCTGGCAGAATGATAGATATGGACCCGAAAAGTGTGTAAGCGAGGCTTCGGCCCATCTGTACAAGAAGGAACTGAAGTTCCTGAACTCGATTAGATAGAGATTGCTTGTTGCGCATGCGTAGGGTTGGTGATGGAAGGAAGATGTGTTTCAATAAACAGTTGCAAGTCCGCGCTCGTCCTGCCTACTTCTTCCCTGTGTATCGTCCTTTGCGTGGTTTTCGTTCTTAGTTAATTTCCGGTTGGCTTAACTTTGGAATTGGACAAAGGGTTGTTAAAGTTTACTCACAATTTGTGCGAATGGCGTCGGTTCCTGAGGGTTGAGCACCACCGGCATCGAGAGCACCACCAGCATAACGGCATGGACCACGAGCGCCAGCACCAGGTTCTGGTGCACCCGTGTTCGAGAGCACTGTAGTGACCTGTAAATAAAAAGAAAAAGGAGCTCGTGTTTTGATCTGCAAGGAGCGGAAATACGAATATGTATGCAGGAACCGCTTGTCTCTTGGACTTTTCAGGAACCTCTAATTCTTTTCATCGACCGCACATCCCACCACCATTACTGTTATCACATCGCCGTTGTTATTATGGCCGCGTGCGTAAAGTGCACAACAAGGCAAAGGCAACCAGCGCTACAAATCTGGCTGTACTGCGCAAAGCTTGGTTTCCGCAAGGAATGCAACTATTTTGTGTTCGTGCAAAGAATCACAACCACGGACTTGACATTTCCTTCACACCTCATTTGTGTACGCCCGCAAACGGCTGTTACCTTCAAATGCAAGGCATCAGCCGCTGTGTGCGTGAATGCACGGCTCAGTGAATGGCTTTTGTTGTGGTTATGGGACATACAGAGCGGAAGCTGCTCGGTCGAGCATATTAAGTACTCTTTCCCGGTTGACTGCGCAGCTGATGCATGCCGGTTGTATTGACGGAAGTTGAGCGTTTCCGGAGAGAGTGTATCTGTGTGTTCACATCTTGTGTTTGCGCGCATTAGTAGCGAAAAAAAAAAAAAAAATCCGAAGCCAAGCGTTCGGGTCAGCGATGAACTGCTCTTGGCCTTTGGTGAATGGTACTCATTTGGCTGGCACTGCGCTGGAGAGAAACGGCGGTCGTTAAGCTCCATTAGTGACGCCGGATTATAAAGCTAGCATGACCGTATTAGTGCACTTGGAATCGCTTAATAATGGTCATAATACAGGTAATGGACTCACGTTTTTCCTGATGTCTGGAATTGAATGTAGCAGCTGGCAGTCGTCTTATAAAAGGATGTTTTCGTTCTCGACCTTTTAATGCTGTGAAATTCTGAGTTCTAAAACGAAAACCTACATGCGGTATGCCAATTTTTGCGCAGGTCAAGTAGTGACGACGTAATTGTTCAGAGGGCCGTCAGCAGAACACTGCAGGTGAATACATTATTCATTATTAGCTGTGGCACTTCGTTAAACCGTCAATTATTGCCCGTTTGCCGGTTCAGCTATTAAGTTCGCGACTCGGTGAATACATCGGCCTCAGCCTTTAGCCGTCCGAAGCTACTGTTATTGCCCAACACCTAAATGTCACGGCAGATATAATAACTACCCATGTTGGAATTTCTTTGTACTATGATAGCTACAGGCCAAATTACAGCATAAATTATCTTCGTCTAATTTTTGTGACCGACGCAAAGTGCACAATAAGCGAACATTGGATGTTGTAGTCCGAGAAGTGGACCTATCAAAGATACATTATTGCTTTTATTTATTATCTATCTCTAATTTACTGACGATGCATTGTTTAATCTGTTCCTTGCCCATACAAAAATTAGCGTCACCTTTCATTTTTTTTTCCTATAAGTGCATTTAGGAGCAAGAACAATGGCCGCTCAAAGTTCCACGCTTCGTAATATTCTTTGAAATAAGCTTCAGTAAACTACTTCCGAACATAAGAGCTAATCAGAAGGGTTTTTTCAGAATGCATGGCTGAGCTTACGGACAACGACAGGGGTAACTGACTGTTGGATTACTTGTCGTTATTCAGAGCAGGTGATAGCGCAAGTGGACATGGACATGTGTAGCATGGAGAACATAGAGGGCTCTTTACATCACAGATAGGATTGTTGTTGTTGTTGTTGTTGTGACTGAGAGAAGGATGAAAAGGAAATTGCACGGGCCTGCTACTGGCTCGAGCCAAGCCACCACCGCTGCCTCGTGCAGATAGAGGAGAGTTAAAAGATCAGAGGAAGGAAAGAGAGAGGAAAGGAAAGACGCGCGTCGCAGCAACAACTGCGTCCGCCGGAGCGGACGCTGCTTAAAAAACAGATAAGCGGCCGAAGCCGCGCTCGCCGAAGCGAGAACAGATACTCCCCTGCCCTCCAGATAGGATTCATGAGAGCGTTACATTAAATAGAAAAAGGAAAATGAGCCGACGCTGAGGCAGCGATCGGATAGTGAGCCTTAACACACCTAACATAGGTCACCGTTTCGAATCTCTGCCGCGAGCTAGACTCTAACTTAACTAGTAAGTTTATGCTGCACAAAACGGGGAATCGTATGCCACCGCCCCTAACACTCTCTCACGAATGGTTGGCCCGCCAATTTTACACGAACGTCGGTACTAAGTGGCCGGTTTTGGCGCCCGGCAGACAGGTATATATATGATATCGGCCTAGTTTCTTTTCGAGTTTTAGTGCTCCCGCATTATGCTGCCGCCTATTGTTATGCAACCACCTCGGTTACCATGGAAACCACCAGGATACAATGTCGTTGCTATGGAGGCCACCATATTGGGTTTTATCCGTGGAGTCAGCATCCGCCTTGGATCAGCTTGACTCGGAGGCTCGGAACGCGATCAGCAGAGCTAACGCTCCAAAAAACAAAAAAATTCAGGGTGGTGGTGGTGGTGGTGAAAACTTTTAATTTCTGAAATAGAGTTTGGGAGCCACAGAGTGGCCACGCTACATGGTCGGCGTCCCTAGTCCGGGACACCGCATGACAATGCCCCGTCTCTAGCCCGTTTCACCAGAGCCCTTTGGGACTCAAGCGAGGAGCAGTTGAGAAGGGCAGTCTCCCATGCCTCTCTGGAAGGGGTAGGGGAAGGGGGGAGGTGTATGGAGTCCGCTTGGCCTGCTTCTCCTCCACTCAACTACATTACGCGTTCAGAATGCAATCTTATTAAAGTATGGAGACCGCTTGGCCTGCTTCTCCTCCTCCGTCATTGGTGCTCGCCGCATACGCTGAACCTGTGCAGTCGCCGATACTCCATTTTCACCGAAATACACTCCGAATGCGGGTATTTTCCACTCTGGTAGACATAAGCGCCGTTAAAGCTTAATACGCGGAGCTGTCTAAACTCGGCTGCACACAACCAAGCGCACCTGCCAACTGACGCTAAGCCCGTCACTGCGGTTGGTCGTGTCACGTGACCAGCGCACTTGCCAACTGCCTGCGCATCTGCCAGCACATCTGCCAACTCCAGCTTGTAACGTAGCCTCATGACGTCACACACCAAGTCGACCGATCAGCGCTTGGCCGCGTCAAATGGTCTCAAGACGTCACACACTCCGTCGACGAATCGGCTCATTTTATGAAGGACGAAGCCGGACGACGCCGGGTGTTTTTCTTCGATGTGTCTTTAAATGATATCGCATTAAAATTTGCTTTTGCTTCACACAGAAGTAATTATAGTCACACGACTTCAAGACGTGGTGTGCGCAAGCGAAACCCACTGCGGGGTGCCCGCGTGAAGACACGCGAAAGCGTTTCGTGGAGTTTCTAAAATGCGTCGGTGTTAACGTGGGTGACGTCACACTGTCATGCAAGTATATACATCTTTGCGTGAAATAATAAAGCACTTTAAATAACAAGGGTCTGTTGTGTTCCCACTCGTCTATGTCGCAGTCTGCATGCGATAACAGGCGCTCAAAAACGCAACACAACTGCGCACAATAATAAACGCTTGACGTTTCTTTCATAAGGTTTCTTTCATAACTCTCATAACGGCGAGCTGCTCGCTTTGCCGGTTTCGTACTTAGTTGTTCGTTTTTGACAGCAGGGGCTGCATGGCTATAGTCATATATATCTCTTTTACTCGCTTTTTTTTCTCGCCCGCGCAATTCGCGGTAAGTATATTATTGCTCAGAAACACGGTTAGTATCAAAAAGACCAAGAATGCGGATGTCTGAATGGAAACAGAACACACCACTCGAAATAAACACGGCGGTGATCTATGTAGCTCACTGCCAGAAGAGAGAATTCTTTTGGATGGCCCCCTTTCTCTCGAAGGCGAAAATATATTGAACGAAACAACAAACAAACAAAAAAAAACACTAGCAAACAAACAAAGACGCCATGCAAACTCTCGGTCGAGAAGTTTAAGAATGTTTTCTTCACACACAAATGACGCCATGAACAAACACGCGCAAAATGAATGCGGAAAATAGAGCGGGAAGACGAAAAACTCTTTCATAGCCCGTATACCGCACACTAACGCAATACGCACGCCAAAGAATTCATGTTTGCGCTTTAGACAGGAAGTTCCGCCTTCCAAGGCCTATCTTTTTTTCCACTCATGCACATTCGCCGTGGCGCCATAGAAATACGACTCAAGGAGCGTCTTATTTGCATGGTTACGAGAATGCGTGGGTGTGGCCTTTGTGTTTGCTTTTCAGGAACGAGAGAAGGCGGAGAACAGCGAGGGTGGCGTGAATGCTTAACGGGCACCGTAAGCGCTTGCGCGGTTTTATTGCATCTAGCTTCAGCAAAAATCCTTGTATGACGCGTATTATATCCTTTCCAGTCACACACGGTGATGCGATAGTAGATTTTCTTAATTAAAGTGATGCGATTTCTCTCGCTTCTGTTGCTTCTGCATGAGGAAACACGAAAGCGTTACCGAGCATGTGTTGGAGCTCGAAATATTTCCAGCACCCTTTATTTGCACCCTTTATTCGCAACTTGCTTCGTGGTGCTCTCTGCTAGAAGCAAAACGACACAACGTGCCCCTATATATACACACACAGCGTGGCTGAATCGAATTTCTTAGTTTATTTATTTCACACACCCTCAGTCGCCGAAGCATCGTGCAGGGGAGTGTATTCATAACACAACACAAGAGAGAAACGAAAGCGGAGAAATGTTCAAAAATTGGCACAAAAACAGGAGAGAAGCCAGGAAACTAGTTTTAGTGCAGCATTCGACGTTTTCACAATCTAGGTACAACTTTTTCAAATGATAACTGGAGCATTGTTTGGGGCTACGTGTGTTTGGCCAAAGAGTGAACACTGTCTTACATTCTCAGCCGCTAAAAGTAGCCAGGCGGCATCGGTTGGGCATGAATGAAGAGCGCGCTGGAGGAACAGGAAGGGAGGGCGCGACGGGGAGGGAGGGGGGAGGGGGCGCTTATGGTTTTGTGAACGTACTTGCATGAATTATAACAATGCAGAGGACATAGATGTTGAGAGGATCCGAGAGTGCATTAAGGGTCTAAGCCGTGCTGTCAGCTCTCGTCAAGACAAATAGATATAATGCGTCCCTGTTGGCTAATTTGGGACGCAGCAACGATCCGTTAAGAAACACTGCTGTATGCTGGTGATTTAATGCAACGCGTTTAAAGAAACGAGGAAGTACCAGCACGAGAAAGGCATCAGGTATGAGCAACAAGTTGCTCAACTAACACTGCCACGATGCGACGTCCCCTCGAGCGACAGCGAGTGAAGAGGACATCGTTGTAAAGACTTGCAGCTCTTATCCCCGTGAAACCTCCCCGGGCTGCCAGTTCGCTCGGAAAACAACGTAAGAGGGAGAAGTCTCTCTTTCCGTTTACTTTACGAAACATAGCTCGAGGCAACGCAGATCTGGGCAACGCCAGTTCCTGACAGCCAGCTGCCTCGTTCCAGCGCAGTGATTACCACACGGTTGGTTTTCTTCTTTCTGATATCACGATGTCAACGGTGATGTGCCCGCTGGCACTAAGTTACACCACTTTCCATTACTCCTGGGGAATACGCCCTTGCGAAGCATTGCCGATGTCACAAGATTTTACTAAAACCATGCAGTCTAGTTGAGGCTAGTGCTGACCTTGGGCACGTTACAACAGTTCGTGTTTAGCATACATCCATTTGCTTGTGAGTTGGAATAGCCAAGGACACAAGCGGGATGCTTGCCAAGTATTTGCTATTAGAAGCGAATCTAGCTTTGCGCTAGCATTGCATGCTTGGCTGAGGCTATATTGAGCATAGATTAAATGATAGAGAGAGAGTAGAGTTGTCGAAGTCAGTCTTGCCTAAGTTTTGAGTTGATAGAAAGCTCCCGTGAAAGTTATTGATTGAAGAAAAAAGGGAAAGTGCGGGCCTTATTTTGACACGATTCTTTATAAGATTCTTTTCTCAGCCTATTTTTTGTGGGCCAGCACACCACTTTATAACACAAGGAGCACCGTACCACGATCACTAGCTATCAGGTCCACTGGCACACTCTGTAACGGTAGGTAAGTGGAAAAAAAGGATAGACCGAGAGTAGAATGGTTCCATTCCAAAACACGCCACCACAAATAAATTCACTTTCTGACGTGCCTATGCGACCCCTACTTGCTCTTCCAATATGCTTAGAAACCATGACAACTAATTCAAGCCGTAACAGACGAGTGCTTTTCCTCAGATTTTTCTGGGCTGAGTTCTGTTGCGCTGTTTGTTTTGAGCGCACACTGAAGCAGATTCATTCGAACCAAAGAGATCACGCTTCCTGCGAGCCAGCTAGAGTTTAGTGTTTCTGACACCAGGCGGTACTATTCATGCGCCCTTTGATTTAGAAATAAAGCGCACAGTTTTTTTTTCCCTTTTTCCGTCCGTTAGACAATTCATACTGAAAGAAAAGGAGCCCTTTTTTCGGCCGTAATAAATGAAATTACTGTATGCTAGTAGGGCTAAGTAGGAAGCAAAGACATTGTATGGAGTTCAAACTGCATCAGGTGCATGTTTCATAACATGAGAGAAAACCTCCGGCCAGTGTATCTTTCGAAAATAAATAAACAAGATAAAAAAAGCTACAAACCTCCTCGCAGCTGCCTACTGCCAGTAATGCTATAATGAAACCTGGGCAAAATAAATGCAACAGAAAACGCGGCATTTTTTTTTTACCTAGCACCGGCTTCCTTGTAAGATGTGGCAATGTTTAATATGAGCGATAACCAAAGTTGTGCGTCTAGTTGTTCGGTTTAAATGAATAAAGAAACAGTCTTGACTCGTTAAGCAAAGCAGCGAGAAAAAATAGGTATGGCTTTGCTACTATACGAGTTGCCAGAATTACCCCCAAATACTGCACTTGTTTATCTGTAAGATGCGAATGGGAGCAGAAGCGCTATCAAGAAAGCGTATTCTGCTAACATGGCCCTTGTTTTGATACCTTTGTTTATGGGCCGCAGTTGCATCTTCATTTGACGTGGCAACATGGCCAGCTTCTGCATGTGAAACCGACAGTAGTGATCATAAATCTCCTAATTTCTCTCTACTCACAAATGTTTGCATCCTTGGTTGGAATGGATTATACATACGAAAGAAGAAAGGGAACAGTTATTTTGTGCCTGATGCGGGAAGTGAGAGGGGATAGGGGGGGGGGGGGGTGGCGCTGCGAAGAATCTAGGAAGCCTTCACACAGTCGGCGTTGCTGCTCAGGAATTCCACGTTTCGAACGACGGGGTTTTTCGCTTAGAAGACCAATCAGCTCAAGACACGTAAGGCTCAAGCACTCTAAAGAGTAACTTTTGCCCGGGCCTGACCTTTCCAAATATTTCAACTTAAAACCAAGCCTGTGACAAGAGCAAGAGGCTCTGAGATCACTTTCGTGTTACCGTCAATGCTGGCAGTCTGGAAAGCTGTCAAGAGGCACGCGAACACAAAATGGAAAAAAAGGAAAAAAGTAGAAAAATAAGTCTAAAAATGGAACAAAACACAAATAAATCGAGCTACACTTCTTTAGAAGCAAGAAAGCCAAAGCTTGCTCTGAACACGGCCACATCCAAAGCCAACAACTGGCAGCGCTGCTTGAGCAGGAGTGATCGGAGACATGCCAGCTATCAGCTTTGTTTAGATACAGCTGCTTCAGGAAGACAAACATCGCGTACGCAGAGATAGCACTAGGCTTATAATGTCAACTTCACCTGATTTTTTCTGAAGTAATAACTGTCTGTTCTGTTTCTCATTTTGCTCCCTCCCCCCTCCCCCCTCCCCCTCTTTCCACCCCACCCCCACATGTTTTCCTTCCTGGTGTCGAATTTTGTCACATTAAGTAGCAGGAGAACCATTTGCCCCGCTCTGATGTCCTCAGCATCCGCATTTTAGTGATTATACTTTACTGCGAAACGCAGAAGCTCACGAGAGTGGGGCGCGAGGAAAGAAAGCAGCAGCCCAGTGTTTAAAAACATTGACGATATCGGAATTTTTTCATTTCGCCTGAGTCAGTGCCAAGACACCGAGGTGGGATGCTAAACACCGGAGCTCATGCACATTTGCGCAACACCACATATTAGTTGCTGGACCACCATGACCGGTGGTTCCACACAAACGACTCACCTAAAGTAGCAGAAGATGAACATGGTCGCTGAGAGAAATATCAGGGAAAGCAGAGAGAACAGTAGGAGGATGTAGCTGACTGCCAGGGAGACCACGGAGGACATTTCTTCGGGCTGCGAGGAACAATAGAGGAACAGGGTGGCATTAGATATGTTTGCATTAAGCTGCGAACAAAAAATACAGAGTATATACCAGGGCGTACAATTTCAGCGAAGCAAGTGTGAGCGAAATTTTATTGTGGAACGAATGTCGTACAGTCCCCTTGGTCGCCTATTATGCGAATTGTCCCAAGAGAAACCTGGCTTGACACTGGAAAAGTACTTGTTTAATTGTAAAGGCAGGCGGAACAGATGGGGACCATAGAGCTCTTCTCGTTCGCTACATTGTTTCTGCAGAAAAATCACTGCAGAGGTAAAGGTTTCTCAAAAAAGAAAACAGCAATGGCAATGGCAATGGCAAAGCACGAAAGGTTATTCACTTCCAAACGCCCTAAAATACTGTTGTATGAGCAAGCGTTACTTTTTTTTTCAGATTTATGCTTGTTTTCTGTACTGGCAGTCGAATTAATTTAATTCACACGCACTATTTTTTTCCGTCATACTCTAGCTGCTCAACAGTTACGACAGACATCAGTGGCAGCGTCTTTGCCAAAAGTAACCGGGCAACTGTGGTTTCTTTCTTAGCCGCGTAGTGAAGCACTCACGGCAGCCCTTAAGCTCTGAATCTGTGTGAAGTAAGGTGAGCTCTTGACCTCACGTTTTGACACCTTCCGGTATTTGAGGGTGCCGTAAAGGGTCCGTTGTACGGTTCAGAAGCAAAAACCTACTGCTCGGTTACTTTTGACAAAGGGGGTACGTAGCGAAGTGCCTTGAGTTAGATGTCAAGCAATGTATAACTACAGTCGCAGATAGGATTTACGACGGAGTGAATCACCAGTGCTGTCAGTTTAGCTCAAGGCACCATCAATGAAAATGTCTGCTCGAGCTGTGGATCATCGTTCGCGTTCTAGAGTTGTTCTGAAACGGGTGAGCAGGAAGCGGGGAAAAAAACAGATAAAGAAATCGACAATAATTAGATGTTGCAGGTTACTGAAGAACTGAAACAGGCGGAGCAGACGAAATACAAGCGGGTACGTGGCATGATAGTGATCGCTTCTCCACAATTGTACATAGCTGGAGAACCGGCGCAAGAATGTGAGAGTGACAAGTAACTGGCCAGTGTTCTGCCTGTTTTATTGTTGGCTGCTATGTTAGGTCAGGGGAGTCTGTTTAACCTTGTACCATTTTCAGTACTCAGTAAAACATGACGGTGGGCTAGTTTATTCATTTATTCAGAGCACTCTTCAAGAACCTAATTGCGAAAAATGACCGCAGTTCAACTGCACTGCGCTGCAGTCCAAATGCACAGAAAGGCTCGACCACCTTTAGCGATTTGGGCGAGAATTGTGTTTGCGTGCTCGGGAACGCGTAGCCGGGAGTTCTCACGGGCCGGCGATAACAGTGGGCACTGTCTGGTTTCCCAAGCCCCGCTGAAAACTACATTACCGCCCTCCGGGAAAGTGATAGGCTCAGCTTCTCGGTACGTCATGTCTGCACGGCGCAGAGATGAGGCAATATTGCAAACGCCAGCAATACGCACCGTTAGCACAATGTGCCCACACTTGCAGCCTCTGGCGCGCAGCTGCACAAACCGATCTGTCTCAGAAGTAGCTGGTGGTCGTAACAGAAATAACCTCAGATAGCGCTTTCATCGTACGTGGTCGGGATATAAGGACCGACAGTTCGGCTCTCGGGATGAATGAAAACAGCGCAAGCGCGAAGACGTGTCTGTCGTAACATGTACTAATGGGATTGAACTCACTGAACTCCTGAGTGAAGAAACCTGGTAGTTGAGGAGTAAAAAAAAACAGTGCAGAGGATACGAAAAAGAGGACTGTAGGCAACAGGGACGAGGTTTGTTCCGGCAGGCACGAATTATTTTTGCCATAATTTAATTATGTTACACAAACATCACGCAAGAGCTAATGCACATAGGCGTAAACTTGGGCTTACAAACACGTTGAAAAATACTAAAAAAAGAACAAAGAATGAGTGAGACGAATTGCTGCTGTATATGCTTTTGGGCCCACTTTCCTTCCCGAATTTATAATGTGAGATGTTTACTGGCTTTGCCCACTTAAATTACTTTGAACATGCAAGCTTCTAAGCGATATAGACTCTAAAAGATGCTAACACATCACGCTATTTTTTAACAAATATCATCATTTTCCCAGTCAAGGGTAGTTCTGAACTTAACTTCGTGCTAAGGTCTCAATTCACAGTCTTAGCACACGAAGTCTGCGCGCTGAGTCAGCCTTGAAAGTGCCCAGCTGGAAGGAGCATTCAATCCGGTGGGTCGAATCGAACGTGGTTTTCAACATAAGATCTTTCTCTGATAAGTTCCGACCGTTCATCACTGGAGCGTGATGATTTTTGTGAGAGGTCAACATGATGTGCCTCTAAAGCGCTTTAGCTGGGTTAATTCGATTCTGCTCAATCGCTGACTCTTTCTCTGTGCCGTCCACTCCGCTGCACGTCAATAACGGTGTCGATGTAATCAGTTGTCTCGAACAATTTCGCTTTTGTTTAGAAACAATCTACTTAATTAAGGCTGCTCTTTGGGCTAGTTGGTAATGATTCATGATGAAAACAGCGGGGGAAAAACGAACGGACGACGAAAGACACAACACAAGCGCTGACTCGACACTGCTTTTTAATGGAAGAAAACGTGCTTGAAATGCTTTCCTAATCAGGAAAACATCAAAAGTGAAAGAATACAACCAAAAATCCTGATCATACATGACGGTGACAAGACGCACACA
Organism: Amblyomma mixtum; assembly: GCF_055824585.1. Classification (NCBI taxonomy): domain Eukaryota; kingdom Metazoa; phylum Arthropoda; class Arachnida; order Ixodida; family Ixodidae; genus Amblyomma; species Amblyomma mixtum. The sequence continues at coordinate 311,864,518 of NC_143012.1, read as the reverse complement.
CCAACTCCGTGGCGCATGCGCGTGAAACAGTTAGATGTCTCTTCCGGACAAATAGGAGAGTTCTTTATCATTGAGAGCGATGGAAGGGTCGCTGATGCTCCTGCCACTGTTATCATGAATATGAAATGCCTCTATAATTTCACGTGTTAATCGATCTTTATGCCTGGCGAGGATGACGGTCCATCGCTCTCAGTGATAAAGAGCTCTCCTGTTTATTCGGAAGAGACATCTAACTGTCTCACGCGCATGCGCCACGGAGTTGGTGTGGGCGTCTTTTCACCGTCATGTATGATCAGGATTTTTGGTTGTGTTCTTTCACTTTTGATGTTTTCCTGATTAGGAGAGCATTTAAAGGACGTTTTCTTCCATTAAAAATCAGTTGCGAGTCAGCGCTTGTGTTGTGTCTTTCGTCGTCCGGTCGTTTTTCCCGCGCTGTTTTCACCATGAAACAATCTACTTCCTATCACCTCTGATGTCTGTGAGAACTTGCTGAGAAAAAGCACAAATTTGAATGACTAAACAAGGCCGCCCATTCATGCATAATTTGCACGTTAATAGCATGCACATCATCGCTATTTGTAACTGCTGTACTATCGGCAACGCATTAAACGCGAACAAGACATTTGCAACACGGACATAAAAATGAGAAAATCTTAGCCGGGGAAGCTCAATACTAGCCCAGGTTAATTTCACTTCCAAAATGCGAAGACTCTCCTTCCGAAGTGTTAATCAACCTCGCTTGCATCTCCACCCCAGAAGATAATATGTTTCTGTTTTTGTATTGGCGTTTTAGTTTCCTTGTTCGCGTTTCATTCATTGCTAATAGCACATTCATCGAACCATTCCTTTTAGCATACACACCACCATTTAAAATGAGCTATCGCCGGCATTTTACGGAGCTTCTCTGCTGGTATATCATCGGATATTGAGTTCTATAAAGCAGAATTGAACAGAATAAAGATGACGTAAATGTATCTCATCATTAATTATTATGCAGATTTTTGTACTTGATTTATGCGCTTGATTGATCAAGAATTCGCGCGAAGTAAAACCCCGCACGTAAGGTGCGATACCCAGCGGTAATGTTTATACCAGAAGGAGTGACTGAGAGACTTCAATAAAATTAAAATCCTTCCCCCACTGGGAGATGCGTATTCAAACAACTGCCGTAGCTTTGCAACGCCGCTCACTGTGATAGTTGGGTGGACACGGCTGCACACCACTCCATGTATATGCGGGCTTCTACAACGATCCTAAATCTTCTCATGGAGAAAGTCACCTAATTGACGCTGTAGATATGTGTCAATGTAGTTTGCTCATAGAAAGTTACACTGCACGAAAGTCCATACTGAGTGACTTGTGTGCATGATAACTGAGTAGCAACTGTTCATTAAGAAACCCAGAAATGTGCAGCAGGTATCTATTAAACATTGGCTGTCCCATAACAGCACGTCCGTTTAGAGTACCTGCTAAAAAATTAAAAAAATAGGAATGAAGCTCCAAGCAGGAATGAAGCATTCTCTCCATCACCGTAACAATCATGTGCCTTTGTAAGTCCTGGATATTCTTTTAATTATAAGCCTTTGCTGCCTGCTCTGATTGCTGTCGGCGTGACACACAGCGTTGTTGAAGTACGCTTCTCATTTTGCGGCCATGTCTTGTTGAGGTTGTTACTCTTTCTCGGCTTTTGCAGCTTGGTCGTTTGAAGGGTCCTTTGTTTGGTGCGCTGAGCGTGGTTCTACGTGCCCTGTCCTTTTTTTATTTACTTGGCCTGGTCAAGTAACGAAGCATCGGCACCTAACAATGCGGCAGTAATTAAAAGATGTCTGCACTCTAACCTGGTTAAATGAGGCTCTGCTGTAAAAGCTCGTCATTGTTTTAGTTACGCTCTTTTTATTTCGCGCGACAAATGCCTTCTTTCCCTTTAGCACGTTTCCAATAAAGGAAGTCAGCAGTGGGTACTATAGTAGAAAAAAAGAAAGGTGCGCCAAAATGGCGGCTGTGACTCCGACAGTGATTGCTTGGTTCAGCCAGTGCACACACGTTCCGACTGAGCTTAGGATAGGACGTACCTGATGATTGATGAGGCTCAAACATTCGGTGTAGTTTGTCCAATTGCCCCAGAGCCAATCGCCATTGGGACCGCAGACCCGGTACGCGTACAGGCCTGCGGGAAAGCACATCATACAGGGTAAACGTGGTGTGCACAAATATCCGGGTTTTACCCACTTTAGCCACTAAAACGGGTAACGTGGGTAAACGTGACGTCCATAAATATTGCGCAGTTAATCTAATACGCTGGTTTAAGGACTAGCGATGATAATAACTAGGAGAAGCGGAGTTATGTTTTACTAGCGGATATCGAATTCCAGTGCTATTAATATGCTGCGTCCATAGTAATGCCCTGATTCGAATGACGACGTTTTTGCTCTGTTTAGGTGTGTTAACTCACTCCAAGCTTCGGTACGTTTAATAAACCAACTTTTATTTTGTCAACACTGAACAACCAGAAAAAACATCGCTGCTGGCCTAATTATATGTTTTAAGCGTAATATTTTTTGCCGCGAACTGACATGAGCCGTTTAAATGAAATAAATGCGGAACTAGCGATGTTATTTATCTTCTAAATGCTATTTGTTTCTCTTTTCGGTAAAATTATGCCACGGGTTAAGCCACAAAGGTTTAATATAGGTAAGAACAAGGTATCATTCTCTGGTGGTACGAATGAACGGACAGAAACCTTCGGACTAAGAAATGTGAAAATGTAGCCGTTAAACCCAATCCTGCACCAAAACAATTATTTTTACAGATTAGTTTATTGCTATGATGATGATGATGACGATGACGGGAAGACGAGTTTCGCTGCTGTGCAACTCCCAACAGCGATCCCGAAGGTGCATTGAGAACGCCACAGCTTGTGGGCATTGCTCCCCGAATAGTGTTTCTGACTCCGACCTTTGAAAAGCCCACTCCGGCGGTCGAGGTGACATATCTCACAACAGAACTGACGATACTTAAAGAACTCGTCTCCTTCCAACAAAAGCCAGGAGTGGGATTGAAAATGTTTAGGTAATTTGGTACAGCCAACCCGGTATAACAAGGCGGCTGTTTCGCTAAGCGCTACGTCTTTCTCCTCATACCCCACGTATTGCGCCGAATATTAATATTCATACACCCTGTCTATTTCCTTTAGAAAACGCGGAATTTACAGGTGCACATCAATGACACGGAGCATGGAGAGTAGCTGCTTTTGTATCCTTAGTTTCGAGTCAAACCTGTGCATAACGTTTTGCCTGTTTTGACACTAAGAGAGCTAAAGTGGCACAGAAGTGTAATATATTATCTCTCTGGTGAGAATTCTCCGCTGTCTTCTATGTGAGAAAGTGCCCACAGATTTGTGCCCTTTAATCTTGGTTAAAGCTACACTGATAAGAAATTATAGTTAGCGTTTATCAATAGGGTACGGTGTTCTAATCACAAAGAAACCACTTTCATCGAAAACAGAGTCTTTGTAAGGCTGAAAACACCAAGAATCTGAATGCAGGTGTCGCCATCTGCTGCTAATTTCGCAAGTAAAGTGCTTGCGTCGACACCTATTTTCACTTTAAAAGCTGTAAACCTGACTTTTTCGGTGCAGGGATAGCAAGTTCGGCCAGGCGGCGCTTCGGAAGCTAGCACTCAGTATCCTATTTGATGAGACTGTTATAAAGTAAGAGCGGTGTTGGCTGGGTCTCTTACTCTCAAGGCGGTGCTCGAACGAAAAAAAAATGGCAGTGGAAACCCCGAACGTGGAGAAGATTTGTAATAAGGGAGTAATTACACACTAGCAGTCACCCAAGTGCAGCCATACGATGGCTGCACTTGGGTGGATGCCAGTGAGTAATTACTCCCTTATTGCAAACGTCAACGCACCCAGATATAGCTATAGAAACAATATTTGCTGAGAACAATATTTGTATAGAACAGTCCTCAGTGTCCCTTGATACGCTTCTAAGGTTCACCGAATGTGCCCCTGTTGTCTATGAAGGCGCACCAGTGTCTTCGCAGACTATCGCAACAAGGAGGGCTGCCCTCTAGCATGGCTGTGCAAAGAGCGCCCAGATTTTGGGAAGCGTTTCTATGCTGAGAAAGCCGCGAAATTTTACCGTAGTTCCGCTCAAACTTCAGTTTCAGCGTGACTTTCTTTGCCAATTTAAACTATAAACTCGGCCTAAAACAAGTTCTGTCATCAGTTGTCATCATGAGAAAAAATGTACAAGATTATACCAATACTACTGTACATTCCTCCGGCTGCTGACTGTCCTTTTAAGAATTTACCTGTTTTTGCGTCACACTTATATCACTGCGTTTACGATACCATAGTTTGTTTCTCAAATGCATGCGCACAAAAAGTATGAAAATCAACTTTAAACCAAACTCCGCGTCTTGAATTCCCCCTGATGCTTTTTATCTCTCTGAACATAGCAAAGTAATTTTAAGCCAAGCTTTCAATAGGTTTGTGATGAAAGCTTTTCCCAAACCTTTTCGTTCAGCGCCGATCTTGTTTGCTGTTAGCTTCAGTGCAAATTGCCACGTTCGCCCAGAGGAAAAATGAACTTGTGCCTTTGCACCGGCCACTACTAAACTTTTCCTCAGTGGCCTACCCCCCCCCCCCCCCCTCCTCCAAAAAAAAATCTAGCTAAAGTATCTCTCCAATATGATTGCACAACTTAGCTAGCACATTCATTTCATCCACAAGTGCTTTAACGTACATAGGTAAACGCTGGTGCAGAGAGGGAAACGCGCTGAAGGCAGGAACTTCCAGCTGTTGGGAGTTTTGTTCTGAGTTTTGGGAGTTTTGTTGTTCCCACATGCCGTCATCCTAACAAAAGGAAGAAGTCCGGAAGTTTTTAATTTTCTGGAGGTTTGAACAAAGTGCATGACTTTTACACGCTCCTTTTAGATCAGAGACAATTACACACTAGACGACGGGGAAAATTCGGGAGCATTGAAAGCATGTTACGACTGGCGGAAGAGGTACGCCTAGTCATGCCATCTCTTCGCAAAACTATCCTTCCATCTTTCTTTTTTTTTTTTGCGTCCAAAGGCAAGCCCTCTTTCTGCTTCCTGCACGGAAGTAAACTCACGCTTATGGCGTTATAAGTAAATGCTTCGAGTAATGCATCTCTGTAAAGATCATCTGCTGTCTTCGACTCGGGCTAAACTTCTAAGCAGCAGACAACACAAACTGGGAAAAACACACAAAAAAAAATGCTGCGCTCAGTACGCGCTACTTTAAAGAGGGCAGAACCGGATGCTGTAAAAGTGGTACGCGTGGCTTTAAAAACACATCAGGTAGATATATTTTTTAATAGAGAGAAGTGTATGAAAAAAAAGCTATGTTTTGCAACTCTCACGACCACGACGTGATTATTAAGGTATTTAGAAACTTTGCAAGTCCCAACAAAAGCAGTTACGAAGCCGATCACTCATCTTGGGATAATAATAGCCTTTGCAGTCAGTTATGGCGGCGTGGCAGATTTCCTTGAAGAGGAAACACGCAATCTCTCCTTAATTTTTTCTCGCTGGTGAAACCAAAACAGGAGTAAGAAATGGGCAGCGCGGAGAAGAGGGAGGGAACTTAAAGAAGACGGAGTTGGACGTCAGCTCGAAAATAATAGGAAGAGCAAGATGGTAGGGAAGTAGCTTGCTTCGTTTCTTCACACTCCATTCGGCGACCGAATGGGGCGCATTTATTTGACAGGAATCGTGTTAAGAAAGAAAGCGAAATGCTTTCCTGCTGTCTGACACGTTAAGAGAAGCGCGAGCAGGCGTGGGGAGTCAGAAGAGAGGAAGAGGATCCATCTCTGGCTGGCGCAACGCGGTACGCGAATCACGGAAGCCAGCTACGGAGGAGTCTTGGAACACCTCAATCATTCCACTGCGAGCCGTCTCGAGACATAATAAATTGCGCGCCACTCGAATCGAGCGCCTGCCCCTCTTCAGACGGATGAAGACACAGGCGGCCGGGTGCAGTGCCTATATATATGTGTTTACGCGCACCGTGAAGGCCGAGGAAAACCCTTGATCGATTTCCGAACTGCCTGTCTTAAACTGAACCAGCGGCAGGGAGAGTGTTTCGGACGGAAACGAAATGTATATAAAACGAAGCTGTGCTGAAGTGTAGCGTGAAAGGTAAGTGAAAACAAAGGTGTATCATGGTGGTGAAAAGGAAAGAAAAAAACTGTTCTCAGGTATTTTTTTTCTTTACCGAGAACCGACAGTAGCAGCAGAACGAGACAGGACTCTAGAGGGCGCGTTCGCTAGTTCAGTGAGCATCCAGACAAAAACTCGTCGATCTCCGACCCGTATCAATCGAAGCCTTCCTCTTTTTTTTTCCTGCCTTCATTTCCCTTCCTTTTCTTTTCCTACATGCGTGGTAGATTTCGCTTTCAAAGATGGCTCTCTGTGTTTGAGTTAAAGGTGCAATCTTATTTTTCTTTTCCATTCGTGGCGATAGGGAGAGGGAGGAAGACGGCGGGTCAAGTTTTTTGATAAATCTTCCAACACTCTGGGTGTAAAGCACGTCGGCTAAACGGTTCTCCGGGCTAGTATACGCTGAGAATAATGCAACGAATCAAAGCCGAAAGTTCGGCTGCTTTGAAAACTCTGCAGCGCGCCAATCTCCAAGGTATTCTCGGATGCAGCGTTTGGAGCGCGAGACAGAATAGCGAATTACATGAATATTCGTCTATTCTTGCGCCATTCTTTGTACTCGGCTCGATTATGCAAATGGGGTACCGAAGAACGGAGAAAGTTCTTGGAAGACGCAGTTTGATGGCTAGATTAAATGCAGCCCAGAACAAAAGTCGTCATGACATCTATTCGAAACTATCGAAGATTACGTGAAGGGAGACAATGGATGAACCAGTCCTGCAAATTTTTGCTCAGAACAAGAAGCTTTTTATACATTTTTACTAACTCTAGCTTTGAAGTTGAGTAATGTTTTGACCAATAGTACGAGCAGATGTAATGAAATTGCCCAAGAGGAAACAATAGTCAGCTCCGAAGCTAAGCCAGTCTGATACTGATTAATCACGGACGCTGCATGCAAAGCCAGAAAGTAAATTAATCACCTTCGACAAACGTATAAGGACAATGCAAGAGAAATAACATTCGAATGAGTGCCGCTTAATTGACCCCAAAAAAGAGAAGGTTATTCACTTACTGGCGTTAACGAAAACAAATCCGATAATTCCGTTTGCCGAGTAAGAGTTGGTTGAGGGCGATGGACTGAAGAAGACATCTGCGTTGCGTGCATTCGATTACGCAGGTAAAAGCAGCGCTCTCCCAGTTCTTATAGGCGACTGGAACGTAACGCGAAGTCGCGATCAACATCCATCGTGTCGACCCACACACACTCGAGCCAAGATGAGAGGCGCAAACAGAGCGTCGATCCTGCAATTCTTAACGTCGCTACGAGGGTGAAAGCGGGGGAGAAGCTGTAGCGATGCACCATTCCGATCCTCGACCGGTGGTCGTTACGAATCTCCTTGCTCGTCTTCCCGCCTTGTCATTCTAGAAGGCCTATCGCGTCGTCCATTTGCGCGAGGATCAGCTGCCGCCGCCGCTTGATGTTCGTTCCGGTGTTCTTCTTCACAGCTTTGTTCATCATCTCTGCTGCAGCCGGCCGTTAAGCAGCGCCGATGGCTTCTCTCCCTTACACGGGCGCCAACAGGAACTGCTCCGCGAGCCGATATGGACGTCTTCGCTTACGATTTGTGTCCGCTAGGAGCGGGTGTTGTCCCTCTTCCTCGCGACTGGCTTGGGCGATGAGAGTGCAGTGATGTGTCGTCAGAAGGAACGAGTCATGTACCGGTGCATTTCAGCGTGCCATATTACCTTGTTTTGATTAGGCTGTCGGTAGTTGGTTGATAGCTTGTCACCGTTGCTATGTGTTACGAGCCTTCGTGCGACCATCCCCGAAGTTAAGGGCAGCGGCCTGGGGGTTGTTCCTCGAGCCGATAAACATTCATCCAGGAAAGGATAGCAACTGGGCTTTCCTTTGCTCCTGCCACGCATGACAGCTTCTCACTAGCTGCAAGGGTGGTGTGGGGATTGTGGGGAAGAGCAAGTAGGTCCACGTTTCCTGTTTACCTTGTATGACTCTTTTTGCTTCGTCGTGATCACTTGTTTCTTGTCACGTTAAAAGACAGCGATACTGTTTTTTTTTTCCTGTGATCGAGAAAAACACGAATGCGCCGCCGCGGGGGCTCAGTGGTTATGGCGCTCAGCTGCTGACCTCAAAGACGCAGAATCGATCCCGGCCACAGGGGTTGCACATCGATGGAGGCGAAATGCTACAGGCCCGTGTACTGTGCGATGTCAGCGGACGTTAAAAACCGCATGGGTCAAAACTATACGGAGCCATCCACTGTGGCGCCTCTCATAGCTCGAGTCGCTCTCAGGACGTTAAGCCCCGTAAACCAAACCAAACCCAATGTCTGGTGGGTGCGACACTCTCACAGTTTTTGTCAGGCTTATGCTTCTGGAGTTTCTTTTAAGCCTCTTGATCATTTCGTTGCTTGTTTTATGTCTTAGGGCGGCTGGCGCATTTTTAGGCACCTTGAAAGGCGTCAGGGCCCGAAACCATTTTTTTTCCTATAGGAGACAGTGCTATCCAAATTGGAACACGTGGCCCAGCATCGGCACAGTTTTCAGGTTTTCGCAATGATATTAAATAAGTTTTTACGGGATGCTTGTAAAATATGCCATATTTTTACGTAACGCAGGCTAAGAGTGTAAACTAGAAAGAAATAATCAACAAATGCCACAAGAAGAAACATAAAACACTATTGCATTTCTCACTTAATATAAGCATGGAAAGTGAGTAAAAGCGTAATGAGAAAACAATAGGCCCTGTTAAGCTCCAGAGTCGGAGGGGGCTGAGTGCCAACGAACTTCTCAAGCAACACGCCGTGAAAAATGGCAAAATCATATTTGCTCTGTGTTCAGCAGAACCCACATGTCAAGAAGCTGAAATGGCTTTTCAGGTTTCGACAAGATTCAAGGATACGAATTTGTTAAGCCCGTAGGTAAAGTAAGCCAAGTACTTTTGCGCTAGCATCTAAAAGGGTGACGTCAACGCCCACCAAAGACGTGATGATTTTTAACTTTTTCTGACTGCATAAGAGGAGTGCCGAGAAGCTTGATAATGGCGTCATTGCTCAGACTTCAGGTTTCAGCTCTCTTTACCTACCATCTGTCGTGCGTGGCCTGATGGCGCATCGCTGGTTTTGCCGGCGATGACGTTGGCTTTCTCTCTTCCAGCCAACATTTCTTCGATCGGAATGTAGCGTCCCCTTAAAAAACGTCATTATTAAGACCACCACCCGGCGCTGTGCTCTGCGGAGAACTCTGAACACCATCATGGCTTTCATCGACGATTGCGTCACTACTTCAGAGGCTAGTACGAAAATCTTCGCATGCTTTACCTTTAAGTTTCACACACACGATCCTTTTAAGCTGGTCGAATTCAAGAACCTTTTCAGTTGCCCTTTAACTCCGACAACTTTGAAGAGGCTGTATAAAGCGACGCTTATAAGTGGTTTTTAGTTAGGCGCTCAGCCAACTTTGTTCAAAAATAAGTTAACATGCCTGTGCCAATTAGGTTATGCCCACGGACTAAGATAGAGAGGAGCGCCGACTCAGCATATATAAGTCGGATTCGGAGTTGGCTAGGGTGCCTCGGTGCCAAAAGATGGTGCATCGGGCCACCCTAATGGTGGTGTTGGTAGAAATCTCCTCTGCGCGGCCGCTTCGGCTGTACCGGGCTACATGGAGCCCATGGTGAGTTCATGCACCGTGACGCGCGTCACAGGTCGTCTACTTGGGGTGCTGCACTGACACATCGCCGAATCTACCACGCCGCATGGTCGCCACAGCATTTTGTTTCGCGTCACTGTCAAAGGCGCATTCGACAACGTCAAACATGAAGTAATCCTGGACCACCTCAGTAACACCAACTGTGGCCACAAAACATTCCATTACATAAGTCAATTTCTTACAGACCGTCAAGCCTATATACGCATACAAGATTCGGAACACGGGCCATACACCATCGGCTCGAGGGGAACACCTCAAGGCGCGGTCCTGTCTTCCCTGCTCTTCAATTTGGCAATGCTTGGCCTTCCCTCCAAATTGTCTTCTCTGCCCGGGACATCACGCTCCTTATGCGGATGACATTACAATCTGGGCCACGCAAGGTAACCTGGGCCACATGGAGTCCTGCCTGCAAGCAGCGGCGACCCTAGTCGACGACTACGCGGCCTACTGCGGACTCCAGTGCGCCCCAGCTAAATCAGAATTTGTGCACTTACGTCCCTCCTCTCGGGACAGAACTCCGCTTCGCATCAGTCTCCCCTCGGGACCGATCCGGGAGGCCAAGGAGAACCGCGTCCTTGGCCTCTTCATAAACCACCAACGCAGAGTCGACACCACCCTAGCCAAACTTCGCACGGTGGGAGACCAGGTGGGCCGAATGGTCCGCCGGGTCTCCAACAAGCGGGGCGGATTACGAAGCAAGGATGCACTGCGGCTTGCCCATGCTTTCGTAACGAGTAGAATCCTCTACTCAACTCCCTACTTGCACCTGCGGAAACACGATGATGACCAACTGGAGGTCATCCTGCGGAAAGTCATCAAGCGGGCTCTCGATCTCCCGGTCACCACGTCCAACCAGAGACTTCTGGCCTTGGGCGTGGTGAACACATTCCGGGAGCTTCTAGAAGCCCACTTAGTCAACCAATACACGCGTCTTGCACAGACCACGTCCGGTCGCCGCCTCTTGGACCGGCTACAAATCAAACACGACTACCACGTTGAGGAAAGGGAGAGAGTGCCAGAACCCTGGAGACGCGCCCTCCGGGTCCGACCCCTTCCCCGCAACATGTCCAGAGAAGACCATAGCGGTCGTCGCCAGGCGCGCGCGGAAGCGTTGGCGCGATACTATGGTAACCAAGAACATGTGTATTACGTAGACGTTGCCGGCCCACACCACGGGGGGTGGTACACGGCCGCAGTCGTACACAACACAAACACAGTTAACGGGCTCACTTTCAAAGCCTACAGCGCAACACACGCGGAGGAGATTGCCATTGCTCTGGCTCTCACGAATCCCAAGTCAAAGCACATCATAACCGACTCGCGAGGGGCCTGTCGGAACTACGAGTTGGGCTGGGCTCCTCCGCTTGCCTGGCGCATACTGGAATATAGCTGTCGATCTGAAGATCCAACTCCACGCAACCTGATTTGGGCCCCCGGTCACCAGGGACTCCAGGGAAACGAACAGGCCGATCAGGCCGCCCGCGCACTCTCTCCCCGGGCTATCTCCCTGTCCTTGGAAGGGTACTCCCAATCAGACAATCTGGCCATTACATTCAAACAAATCACCGATTACTACAAGGAGGAGCACCGGCGCTACCCGGCCCCTTGTAAGGGTCTGGATCGCGCTGACGAGCGCCTCCTCATCAAAATTCTCACTAACACTGTACTGTGCCCGGCGGTGCTTAAACATTTCAATACATCCTTTGATGGCACGTGCCAGTTCTGTGGAGAGATGTCTGACACCTTCCACATGGTTTGGGCGTGTCAATCTAACCCATCTATCCCCCCCAACCCCACCAGAGAGGACTGGGAGGCGGCCCTGCTCGGCTGTCAAGACCTAAAGAGCCAAAAGGCGTTGGTTCAACGGACGCGGGCGGCGTTGCTTGCCAATGGGGCCCCGGAATAGGGGCTCCACCTAGTACTGTGAGGGGAAAGGGCCAATAGGGTCCTACCCCAATCACCTTTCTGTAAAAAATTTAATTGCCCATAAATGTTTTTCACCACCACCTGTCAACAGGCCATGCTTTAGTGCGACTATTTCCACAAGGAGACAAGGGAAGGGAAAAGGGGTGCTCCTTATGACATACGTCACAGAAGCCAGCAGTCACTGAAACCAGGTGATGTTTTATTTGAAAATTGTGTGACTAATTCGTGGTTTAATGACAATCGATGAGGAGGATAACGAGGAGTATAACGAAAGGGGAAAGCATGCGCTAAGCCACGTGGGGTAGTGAAGGAGAACGAAGGGAAAGAGTACAGCGCAGCACTGATGGCCGGACGCGATCGCGCTTGCCGAACGCATTGCGGCGTCGTGCTTGAGTCGGCGCTCCTGTCTAACATTACTCTGCGGTTGAGTACACGTCGCCTGTCGAGGCTTTTGAACGATATGTTCGCCATCTGATATGTGCGAGGACGCGCGAGAGTTCATTGTATTATGGCATTATGGTTTAGGTTTATGGGGTTTTAGCGTCGCAAAGCGATTCAGGATATGTGGGACGCCGTAGTGGTGGTGGTGGAAAACATTTATTTAGACATACACTACTGGAGGTTATGCATGAGCTGACCAAGAGGGGGCCAGCCCTCACAAGTACTAGGTGGAGGCCCCTAGTTAGGGACCCCAGTGGCGTCGGCCGCCGCCCGGGCTCGCGCGACCAAGGCCCGTTGGGCCTGCAGGTCAGAGCAGCCGAGCAGGGTCGCCTCCCAGTCCTCCCGGGTTGGGTTGGGGTGAGGGGGGATAGCAGGGTTGGAAGGACAGGCCCACACCATGTGGTAGATGTCCGAGGACTTCTCCGCACAGTGCGGACAGCTGCCCGAGAAAAAAGGGTCGAAGTGTTTGAGAGCTGTCGGGCACAGCAAAGTATTGGTATACAGGCGAAGCAGAAGCCGCTCCTCCGCCTTTGACAGACATTTACACGGGCGGCGATAGAGACCGTGGCCAGATTGATAAAGTAAAACAATGTCTTTGAAGGAGTAAACGGGAGTGAATTCGAGTTCCTGATCGTCGGGGTCGGAGGGGAATGTCCGGTGAGAGAGCGCGCGGGCGGCGGCGTCAGCTGCCTCATTTCCCTCAAGGCCCATGTGAACAGGAGCCCAAACGATACGCCGGTGCGCGGGGTCCCCGGTGTAGACGCTGTTTTGGAGAATGCGGTAGGCTAGATACGGTACCCAGCCCTGATCGACGTTCCGACATGCCCCTCGCGAGCCGAAAATATTTGTTTTTGAATTTGAATCAGATGCAGCCAACGCAATGGCGACCTCCTCAGCGTGTGTTATGCCGTAGTGAAGCGCTCTGAAACTTTTGACCACCTGGGGTTCTTTAACGTGCCCTGATATCGCACAGCACACGGGACTCTAGAATTTTGTCTCCACTGAAATTAGACCAATGTGGCCGGGATCGAACCCGCGTCTTTTGGGTCAGCAGCCGAGGGCAATAACCACTGAGCCACTGCGGCGTGATATTGCGGCGAATTTCTGGAGTCCTGTGTACTGTGCGTTGTCAGTGCACGTTAAAGAACCCCTGGTGGTCGAAATTTTCTGAGCCCTTTACCACGGCGTCCCTTATGGCCTGAGTCGCTTTGGGACGTTGAACCCCAATAAAACAATCAAAAACAAGATATTGTGGCATAATGTTCTGCCACACACACGCGCTGTGCACTGCACATCGTCGTCTTCAACTTTCATCCTTGCGCAAAAGTCACGAAAGGAAAGGCAACGCGCGTAACTAGCTCCCTGGACCAGTGGACACCTCAACCGCGCTTTGAGCTGCGTGGAGGGTGCGAGAGGTGTGGGCTGCTTGCGTTTGCGTTGACCAAGTTTTGGTAGAAACACGAGCGTATATCCTGTGCCCTCTGCCGTCACCCCAAAGCCACTCTCGACCATATTCTTTTCCTCTGCCCGGCGGATCCTCCACCGCGGGGCCTGGAGTACCTTGCCACTTGGGAGGCTTGGGAAACCCTACTGCGCTCCGAGGACCCAGCCAAGCAAGCCATCGCCGCAGGCTGGGCTGCCAGCGTCATCCCAGGTATCAGTGACCACGACTGTGTCGTTGCACACGTGCCAATGACCCAGCCTTCAGTGCCACACAGGCACCCCAGGAAAATTTTCTTCTATGATAGAGGTGATTACTCATCACTATCTAGCGAGCTTGCCAACTATTTACAAGACTTCATATTCATGAGCCAGCGTTTCGATGCTACTGCGCTGTGGGACATATTTAAGCAGAAGCTTGATGTGCTCATCGACAAATATGTTCCTTTCAAAAACATATCAGCTAAGCGGCGCAAGGACAAGCCGTGGGTAACTCGGGAAACTAAACTATTGATTAAGAAAAAGCGTCGTCTCCTAAACACGTACAAAAAATACCGGGACGCAAAAGTTCATGAAAAGGTACGTGCTCTTGGAAGAGACATAAAAGTTGAAAATAAAGCTGCGAAAAAAAGATACATGAATGAGTTAGGTGCTAAAATTCAGAGTAATCCAAAAGAACTGTGGAAATTTCTTAAAGTTAATGGCCGTGAATCAGTTGGTATTCCGGCACTGAATAACGGCGCTGAACCTATAACTGATGATTTTGATAAGGCATGCTGTTTCAATGATTATTTTAAGTCTGTTTTCGCAGCAAACTCGCATCATGAAATGCCAGTCATTGATGCCCATGTGCAAGAGACAATGCCTGAGCTAACAGTTACATACAACGGTGTGTTAAACCTGCTGAATAACATAAAGGTGTCTTCGGCAAGCGGGCCCGAAGATGTTCCCGGTCATGTCTTGAAGGTCTGTGCTGAAAGCATTGCTCATTACTTAGTTATTCTATACTCGAAATCGTTAGATACAGGAATAATACCCCAGCAGTGGAAAAACGCTAACGTGGTGCCCATTCATAAGGGTGGTCCTAAAAACATAGTTGCTAACTACAGGCCGATTTCGCTTACAAGTATTAGTTGCAAAACGCTTGAACACATAATATATAGCGCATTGATGAAGCATTTGGAACAAAATGAATTTTTCACTCAAGCTCAGCATGGTTTCAGATCAGGTTACTCGTGTTCGACGCAGCTCTTAGAATTTAGCCATGATATTTTTTCATCATTTGACAAGGGTCTACAAACGGATTGCATTTTTTTAGATTTCAAGAAAGCGTTTGATTTGGTACCTCATGATTTACTACTGTATAAATTATCTTTGATCAAGATTCCAACTTCCCTTCTAAACTGGCTTCAATGTTACCTGCAGGGACGCAAACAACGTGTATTGATTAATGGGTCCCAGTCTGATTATGCTCCTGTATCTTCGGGGGTACCGCAGGGGTCTGTTTTAGGACCTCTGCTGTTTCTAGTTTATATTAATGACATTTCTAAATATATGACCTGTAAAATACGTTTATATGCTGACGATTGTGTTGTCTACCATGTTATTAACAGTTCTTCAGATTCTTGTCATTTGCAGTGCAACTTGGACCGCATACAACAATGGTGTTTGAAGTGGCAGATGTTTCTGAACCCAATAAAATGTCAGTTCATTTCTTTCACGCGCAAGCATCACCCTTTCTTGGCTGAATACAAACTAGATTCTACCCGACTTTCCAGAGTTACTAACTATAAATACCTCGGCGTTTACTTTTCGTCTAATCTCACCTGGAATGAGCACGTCGAGCACGTTTCTGCTAAAGCTTATGGCATGCTAAATTTTCTAAGAAGAAATTTTAAAATGGCACCACTAAAAGTTAAAGAGCTTCTTTATTTTACCTATATTCGGCCAATATTGGAGTATGCTTGTGTTGTTTGGCACCCCCCTACTTTAAATTTAACAGACATGCTTGAGCGTGTTCAGAACTTTGCCGCTCGGTTTGTTTCAAGTAATTATGATTTTAACAGCAGTGTTACTAACATTAAACTAACGCTGGGATGGGAGCTGTTACGGAAACGCCGTACCAACTCCCGGTTAGAAATGCTGTATAAAATCTTTCACCGAAAAATAAAAATAGATAAAGAAAATTATTTACTTCCACCGAATTTCAGGTCAAACAGACTTGACCATGGGTGGAAGATTAGAGAAATTAAATGCAAAACTAACACTTATCAAAACGCATTTTTCCCATCTACCATTCATGACTGGAATCGCCTGCCCCATGAAATTGTTGAGTGCCGTTCAGAGTCTATGTTCTGCGCGTTGCTGTCGGATGTATGAGTGCGCAGTTGGCTTTCTTTTTTTTTCGTCATGTCTTTTTGTTGTTTCATATTTCATTCATTTTGTACTTGCTGTGTCATGCCTTGTTGTATTGCTTTTTTTTTCTTCCTCTTTTTTTTCCGGCCTAATCTCCTGTTATGTATCCTCATCCCCCCTGCAATAATGCCTTCGGGCGCTGCAGGTATTTCCAATAAATAAATAAATAAATAAGCCTCCGGAACATGAACGTTTGAGTGCAGTGGGGCCGTGCGGGACCCCAAGGACCTACGTGTCCAAAACTCCCTTGTTCCAAATAAAGTTTTCATCATCATCATCATGGCAGAAACGGGCCCTCCAGTGGCTCAGTGGTAAGGCGCTCTTCTACCGAGCCGGAGTACCCGGGTTCGAACCCGACCGCGGCGGCCGCGTTTCGATGGAGGCGAAACGCAAGAGGCGCCCGTGTGCTGTGCGATGTCAGTGCACGTTAAAGATCCCCAGGTGGTCGAAATTATTCCGGAGACCTCCACTACGGCACATATTTCTCTCGTTCTTCTTTCACTCCTACCTTCCTCCCTTCCCTCACGGCGCGGTTCCGGTGTCCGCCGATATATGTGACAAATACTGCGCCATTTCCTTTCCTCAAAAACCAATTTACCAATTTTAGCGATAGACCGCCGGCGTTAATTTAGTTTGTTGGCGTTGAGAATGTTATAGACTCCGTTGATTTTGCGTAAAGGAAGTGCGCGTAACTGGCTCCCATATCAGTGTTCTCCCCAATCGCGCTTTCAGCACTTTCAGGTGCGTGACGGAGGTGTCCACCTGAATAACCCGACTTTTGCGCAATATTTCAAGCATAGCAACGCTAAACCGCCAGCAATTTTTTTCTATGTTTCCCTGTCGTTGATCTCATTAGACTTTCTATGTTGCGCTGTCGTTGACCTCCTTAGACTCCGTATCACGCTTCTTGGATGCTTGATGGATTGTGCTGCGCTTCGGAAAGCATTTTCACAGAAGGAGACAGTGTTTGGTTTTGCCTTTCGCATTGTCCGCGTTTTTCGGTCAGCGACCCTACCGGTCTATCCACACCGGGACAAATACCGGCTTTTTATTCCCCCAAAGGAAAAGCCGCAGAAACAGAGAGAATATCCTCAGCAGGCAGGAAAGGTCACGTCTCTCGCATTGCATCGGGTTCCAGAAAAAAAAACAAGGCAACGCAAAGAACATTGACGCACCATAAAGAAAACCAAACAAGGCAAAAAGGTAGTCTCAAGTGATTTACTTGCCCATCGAAGTCTGCCTAATACAAATCTCCTGCCCAAGAGCACGGCAGTGTCAGGAAGAGGTCGCACTGATGTCGCAGAAATCTTATATCAGCTTACATAACTCACAAGGCGTCGCACTGATCAGCGTGGCTATACTTCCGGTTACGAAATTGCCTGGAAATAATGTTATTACATTGTTTGCTGTTTGCACGTTTTGTTCGCGCTATTATGTTTTTGTGCGCCCAAAATGAACTAGCATAACTAATAACACACTTAAGCACTCAACTGTGTTAAGTTTTTTATTTTTGGCCAGCCAAGCAAGCAGCCCCGTCTAGCTTATAAGGCAGCCGCCGTTTGACAGATTCGGAGAGCACCGACCTGTTTCCAGCGATGCCTGCGTGATGTCGACAGGCACGCCGAGAGAAGAGATGATGTCGTCGCATGGTTTGCGCAGAACCGTTCCTGCCGCCGCTGGGGGCCAGCATGTGAATGAGTCCCAGGCTGCCTCGCACTTCACCGAACTCCACAGCGGTGATCCTGTAATAGGTTCGTAATGAGAGATTACGGGGTCACATCCACGGGGCCTACGTAATGGAACTTTGCCTGGTTACATTGTTACGCCACAAAGAGCATCGCGGAAATACGAAGGTAGCGTTTCTTAGCTGCTTTGTGCGCTTCTATTGAAAGTTACTAGCAACAAGAAACGACGAGAGTAAAATCAATGAGCACTGGACACGAGCTAAGAAATAAATTTTAGACCTTTAGGCAAGAAAATATATTCGAAAAAGAATCGCGAAAGACGGCGGTAAATAGAAACGAAGAATGGTACTCTGTTGTTTCTATCACACTTCACCGTAAAATGTTTTAAAACTTTTTTTTTCGGCAAAACCTTATATAATCCGCTACTTGCAACCCGAGCGCATTTCCTGAAAATCGGGTTAAACCGGACTTCTACCCGGAAATGGGTTAAAAAAAAAAAAACCTAGCGATTTTATCATCCCTTGAAAAGAGTCTAGACACGAAGAAAATGAAAAGAAAGGCACCAAAGAGGATGCTGTCCGCGCTAGATTGGTAATTTAAGGTTCTTTTAACACTCTGGTGTCGAATTGCATAACAAAAGTAAATGCTCAGCAGAAACGAAGCCATTCGCCTACGCAAGGAAGAGGCCATAGATCAACAAAATAATAGGAAGTCAGTTTTCTGAAGGAAGCGGATGCCCCATGATAAAATCCCCGCTGCCGTCTCCAACAAGGCGGGACCGTGAGATGTTTTGCGTTCCTGTTTGTGCAGTTTTTCATTGTTCTTGTTTAGCCAAAGTTTTACGATTGATCTCTGATTCATTTATATTATAAGCGAGAGCTTATCACAGGAGAGAAAGTGCATAATTTTAGAGGAGTGCTCAGGAAGATATAGTTTTGTAGGTTGCCAGTATAATATGCTGAAAGTACCGCACGAAAAGTAGCGGATATCTTGATGATATTCTAAAGCGGTACGTGAAATATTATCTGATGACATCAAACGTCTTTTAACGCCCGTTGTCTACAGCGTGGCTTCACTTGAGGAAAAGCACGAAAGGTGCCTGTTAGAAGCTAGCGGCCGGCACACAGGCACTGACCTTATGTCTCGTGGCCATGAATTAATCGAGTGGCACCCATGCTGATGACGTGCTGTTTTTAAGCTGCTGTGTTTTGAACGGGCTACTCTCTTGTACAGTCGTGAGCAGTATGAGATGGAACAAACTTTTTGCATACAATTGCTAACTTTTTGGCTATTCTGCACTAATTTTCTAAGCACTGCACTAACTTCTGCACTAAGCTGACTTTTCGATATTACACGCAAAGAGGAAAACTCGTTAGAAAGCAAACAAAGCTGGGCTTCTCAAGCACAATTATGGAGCAATCAATAAATGAATGCTAAAGCTTTCTTTCCTTTCATATTGCTTATGACTGTTACGTTATCGTAATGGACAGTCAAAGACGGCGAGGTATAGCACAGACAAGAAATGGTGCGAATCGAAATGGTAATTTACGCGAAAGAATAATTGCAACAAAAGAGAACAAGAAATAACTTCTGCGTAAAAACGATTCTGGGTTGTTAATGGAAGTCGCAAACAAAGTTCAAATAAGAAACGTTGTTCAAATAGCGGAGGCAACTTTGCTGGGTTCTCGCATGCTGCGTGGGCCGGAATAATTCCAGAGAAGTTGCTTTCATGATTATTAATCACGTGGATGGCTGCACACACAATGACCTGAGTTCTGAAGTTGCTTTGTAAGGAGTAGTGAATAGAAAACCTAGCTATTGTCTTCCGCGAACATTACTTAGAGTTTCGAAGTGTTTATCAGTTCTGAATGCGCAGAAAGCAAGCCCGACAATGCTCGAATCCAAAAATCGAAATTTTCTCCGAAAGAACGGTGCAATGAGGAGCTTTCTGCAAGGACGAAACCTCGCCTCAGGTGGGGCAACGCTTCAGCCAGAGTAATTCCGCAACTCCTGTGGGACGCGGCGCGCAGTTGAGCGCAACGCTTTCGTCTGAGCCGGTTCCCTCTTCTCCTGCTGATTCCTACCAGTTCTTCGCGTCTCCCTCCCGGCGCGAGAAACAACGGCAGAGAATTCAGGGCAACTCACTTTCCGCTTGACTCGGCACTACGTGCCCCTTGCGCCTTTAGCAACAGCCCCCGCAGAACTGCTCAACAGAGCCGGTTCGCTCGCCGCTAGTGCGTAACGTAGCTTCAGCTAGTCTTTACAGGCGGCAACGACCGCTGGTGCAGGTCGACCGACTAGCGGGGAAGCAAGCAAATCGGCTAGTGCACTCTGCACATCTTACCGCCAGGAGAGAAAGCCGTGGCTGAAAGAAAGGGCTTAGATGTCTCGCAGCGTTTGTCCCTTCGTGCAAAATGACGAGCAGCACGCGTAGGAGGCCCAGTGAACGAGGAACGCCCGGCGTCTCCCACTTAGTATGTGATCTCCGTCGCACTAGTCAGCGGAGGCGTTAGCTGGGCGTATTAAAAATGCGCGCTCGTGCCGCGCGCAAGTTTTCGCGCGCGTAAACCAGGCTAGCAGCCGCCAACTCGCAGAGAGAATCGTTCAGCAGCCGTACTCCTACGCTAGAGCTGGGCCCCGCGGGTCCCGTGGTTTAAATGCACAGTGGTCATTGTCGCAATGCGAATACCTGCTCGCGCTCCCGCTCGTTGGCTGTTACCACGTGCTCTGCGGAGTTCGGCGGGAAAGGCGCGGTAATGATGCTCTCTCTCGACGCGTCAAAATAAGGGCTCCCCAGCCCGCTTACCACGGTATACACTCTGATCCCCCCCCCCCCCCCCCCCAACGCTTCCTTCATGAGAGCGTTCGGATGCTGCGGTGATCGCGCGCGCTGCGGGTCATTTAGCGACACCCACAAACCCTCGCGCGATGCGCCGCAGCAGCTTCACTCCAACTGCCAGTCTGCACTTCGCGCAGCGGCGGTGGATCCTACGGAGAGAGGGATTCGTACCATGCGGGCGCGTTGCGTTGCGCAAGCAACGTTATGCGTGCGGGGAAAGCCCTTTCGACGGTTCTCTATGACTACCGTTGTTTGATGGCGTAATTACTCCACGCTGGTAGCTAGTGCCTTAAATGTGCTTGGCGATAGCTCTGGACACGCACCTGGCGTAAATGAGCGCTTGAGGAAACAACCCGCAGCTACCATTATTTGGCTGTTACATAGTGAATGGGAGGCACTTTGTGAAGACACCACGTTGGTTCGAATAGAAATCCCAGTGATGGCGACATTGGGTACTTTCCTATCTTAGTTGACTACGTAACTAGATCAACAAAACCTTGATGCTTGACTTGATGGTGCAGTCAAGTACTGGGTACTTGGATTGGCACTTTGTGTTTATGGAAATCGCAAACTGTTCAGTCGAAAGAATGAAAAGCTAATGAAGAAAAATAATAGAGGGGCAGTGCTCTCGCTCTTTTGGTGCTTTTCTGCATGTGCTGTTGTTCTTCTACGTAATGACCTATGATCGTCGCGTTTTTCCTTAAGAAAACTGATATTAACGAGAAAAAAAAGTGGTAGTAACTGGAACGCATAATTTTTTCTTCAGTGAAGTTCGGGTTTGTTTAGAAAATGTTTTATTTCAGGCGGTCATAAATGCGCGAAAAAAAAATATTGCCCAAAAAAGCTGGAGAACATGGAGTTAAGTATAACTGTGCTAAAATCCACTAAGTCTCGGAAACTTTCTGCGTGATGGATAAATCCATACAAGCTGCCCTTTATGAGTTGTGCGAGTGAAGCTATCTGTTTTCTTTTTGTTTTTTTTTGTCGATTGACCCCGCGATTTTTCCCCCAAATAGACACTTCATATTCCTAACTGCGAATGACTTTGGCATGACATCAATCCTGTGCATTAACTTTGTTTGGCTAGCAAGAAGAAAATATGACTGCTGGAAATGATTACATCCTGTGAGGCGCAATGCTCACAAAACAATGCGACAAAGTTCCCCAGGGCCACACGACGCAGCAAAAAAATGCATTTTAGAAATGTACCCGCAGTTAGTACTATATGGAAACCAGTTAAACGTAGTTTTACTTACATCGCCATCTCTCCGCGTATTCTGGAAAATACATACGCCCGCGTAATTGGGGTTGTGCGAACTCATTGCGCTATTAACTCTAAGGAATAGGCCTTGCAAGCAAAGAAATTGAATTTATTCGACGAATTTATTTTATGAAACTTACAACTCATTTGTATTTCGTTTTAATAAACCTTAAAACCTTCAAAGCCGCCTTCCATAAATTTTTCGACAGTGGGCATGCATGGTCATTTCTTAATTGTTCAGATTTTTTTTTCCTTTTTGTAATACTCAGATCACTCGCTAGCGTTTGCTCTACGCCATCTGAGAAATAAATTCGTTTAGGAAGCAAGTGTTCTATTAGTGATTTTGGGTATCCCTCTGACATTTTCTACAGTACATTAGCGTCACACAGTGAAAAAGAAGCACACTACTTGTAAACGTGTTTAGAGGCACATTAAACGTGTAGTAAAGTAATAATTGCCTTACTTTTCAAGCGTCATAAAAATAAGTGGAAAATATAACTGCGCAACGGCGAAGAAAATGTGAAGGTATCGAAAAGCCAGTAATACAGACCAATATATTCCATCGGTTCATGTTTTTTATCTAGAAGAAGCCAAATGATCATTTATCTCGCTCTCCAAAGCTCAGAGGACTCTGGTTGTGAATACAAGAACCGAAATAAAACAGAACTTGAAAATAAAACTCTAACTTGTTCTTGCAAAACGCGACGTGCTCTTACGGGTCGAGAGACTCGCTCTCGACCGCGGTCTGCGGGGTCTTTTGTCTCCGCACTAATGAAGCGGTTGGGCTGGAGTCATTGGAGCAGGGCGGTTATGCCTCACCGACTCCTCGCGTCTTTGGAAAATTATCTTGCGTTCTTAGAGCGGCCGCTAAATTATCTTCCCCAACGGGGGAACGCCGTCGGAGAGCGCTGGCCCTTTCACCGCTCTATTCAAGGCGAGATCGCACTTTGCTAATTCCAATTAGTCGAGTTCGCCAAATTCATTTTCTTGCCGTCGTAGAACACGCTTCCTTCCCCTGAGCACCTTGTGAAACAAAGAAACCTGCTTCGTAAAGAGGTTGTTGTTAGTGAGAAAGTTCTTGTTCACAGGAAGGCACGGTGGACTACCGTTAACTGCGTGCCGGCTCTCCTCAACTTTTGCGAGCTTCCATTCACTGCACTAGTTAGAAAGGAGCATTCATTTTTTTTGTTCCTTTGCATTTTGGAAACCAAGTCCTGTTAAACTCTGCTAACAAGGTCGGTGTTCACGCTTGTCCCAGTAAGTTAATTGCATCGTGAAGCAAGGGGCCCTACGAGAGCTATACCATTATGTTAACGTTAGGCCTAGGCAGGGCAGAACACTTACCATCTTTGCTTTTGTATTGGCGTTGCTATTAGGAAATGTTCGCCTATATTGTTCACAGAATTACATGACGTGCATGGCGGGAAAGTTTTCACAATGTATGAACCCGCCAAACAAAATAGTATTCGCTGGGGCAAACGGAACCCTAGAGTGCGAAGTTAAATTTTGGCTCACTGGTTGGCACGATCTGCCTCGCCAAATATGCTGCTAAGCAATGTGTGCAAAATCTCGGTAAATGCACAAACTCCTCTGTCGTGCGAGTGTAAAAGAGAAAAACTTAGATAAGACTGGAACAGTAGGCTTCGCTCTTTTTCGCTGCATATTTGCATCTGCCTTTATTCCAATCTCTACGCCCAGCAATGGCTTCAGTGAATGACCAACGATGTGAACATTAGACGGCATCTACTTGCTCAAAAAAAAAAAAAAAAACGATGTTTGTCTTAAGACCCGTAAACCATACCACGTTCTCTAAATAAAAAAAGGTCAAAATGTAACATTAAAGCATACTTTTTCTGGGGGCAATTTTAATCAACTCCTGCAATGCAATCAAAAAGGGGGGGGGGGGGGCTTGATGAATTGCCCGATGAGTCACTAAATTGTTATTTCATGCCCCTCCTTCCCGAGCAACCACTCGCGGTCGATATCTAATTTAGCTGCCACCTGCCAGGGTGGTTAGTTTGCTCACAATCCAGGGAGCAGGTTGTAATGGCGCCACAAGTTCATGTGACATAGGTAGCCGACCTATGTTTCTTCTCCGAGGCTGCCCACCTGGGCCAGAATTACGTCACCGAATTTATCGCTCACAACGCTGAAGACACTGAGGACGCCGACGATGCCGGATGTTTTGCACAATGGGAGCTAACTCTATTGCGTTAAAAATATTTTGGTCATTTGAAGTTTGTTTTGTTACATAGCAACAATGTCTGACAGGCAAACACGCTTTGCAGAATGGTTTGCTAGCTGTTAGCTTGGCAGAAAGAAATATTTTTTTCTGAGCTGAACCTCAAAGCGCAGTTACCACACTTGCCTAGGAGGTGTTTTCTGTTGATGTAGACAACAGAGACGAACCGTCTGAAGCAAAAATTGGACGCCTGGCTACATTTTTGTGGGCCAGCATGCTATTCATCAGCTCTGAATTTGAAATTTATTCACAGGTGGCTACGAGAAAACAGTGTACAGAAGGAGATACTATAGTCAGTGACTATATCGGAACCTCCTCGGGAGAAACGGGCCGTGCAAACTAAAATGCCTCTCTCCTCAAAGCGACCCAAAATAAGGTGCTGAAGGGAACTTGCATGTGGTGGTGTTTACAAAATGGTTTCAGCGTGGGAGGGCTTTTAGAAAATGACTTTTGGTGCAGTGGACGCGCAATGAGTAAAAGAAAAGTACTCTGCGGAGAAAAATGCAATTCAAAATAATAAAATTGGTTTGAGATAACTTTGGGCCTTGAAATCAAAGCCAAAATAGCCGCCGAGATCTTGACTAGGCCTCTGCCTGCGTGTGATGGCTCTTCAAATTATGCATTATAGGTTGAAAAAAGTGAAATGGTCTTTGCATACTTGAAATCTTGTTGCAGGTTTTTCTTTTTGCCTAACTAGAATAGTGACTAGGCGCGATGAAAGAGGGAAGGTGGTAATGGATGGTGGTAGGGATAGAGATTTATTGTTGATTAAGAAAATGCATACTTAGTGGATAACATCAGCATTGACTTCCGCTAGACGAACCCTTATGAGCAAAATAAATGCATTCCACGAAATACGCTTATTTTGTCACGTTATTCCGATCAAACTGCTCAAATTCATGTGTTGAAAAAGTTCAGTAAGCACATATAGAGTCCAATAAGCAAGAATTCAGTAAGCACAGTAAGGACACGTAAGCACCGAAACAAATTCTCTTTTTCTGCAGGAGGACCACTGGGCAAGGAAAACCCTAGAAGCCAGGAAGTCGTTCATAATTTTTTTGCCTTCCACTTTGTCAAAATTTTTAGATAAGAATGCGAAAGCCGCAAGAAGAAAAGCCCTCACACTAGTGGACACATCTTTTTCTAAACTTGTGTTTCAAAAAAAAATTTATTTTTAGCACAAGTAGCTAGTAAGAGCTATAACACCTTGGCGTGAAAATACCTAAAAGATTCATACATGCGTGAGAGGAGGGATAAGAAAAAAAATTAAGAACCCTGGATTCAAAATGCATTAAAAGAACAGATCCCAAGTGCGCTAACTTAATTTGCCCTTTGAGTATCGTAATAAATCACGTTTTAAATATAACAGTGATCTAAATGCCAACATTTACACGAAAGAATAAAGCAGCACTCGTGAATTGAGAGCCCAAAAAACCGCTTCGGTCTTTCTCAGTGTTTTCTACAAGTGCAAATAAGGCGAATGTATTTTAAGCTGTGATAAATTTTTACAGTGCAGAAAGCGTAAAGTAATTTTAAAAGCAGGGATCTGTACTTAAATTATAATCCCATTTTCAAGAAAACTTTGCGCAGAATAACACAAGACGAAAGGGAGAAACACGTACACCCACACTTCTGCGCAAAGTTTTCTTGAATAGGTCGCTGCACCAACTGGCCCAACATTCTGCTCTGCTAAGCTTTATAACCCCATGTTTGCTGCAGACTGAAGGGAAACGTCTCATTAAGCTTGTTAAAAATAAGCACAAGGGATGTTGTTGAAAGTAACACCTAACATCAAGAATTTCTTCACAGAAAAACGTCCACGTCTATTGAATTTTTTTCGTTCACATTATTTTTTTAACAAGTTCGCCACTCGCAAGGTCACTAGCCTGAATAAAAAGCCTCTTGAGGTTGGCACGGGCCATACAGACTTTCGTTTCAGCCTTTCGAAACGTAAGGCCCAATCGATACACCAAACTGGGGCTTTAATGATTGGCAGAGAATTGGAAAAGCAGTAACCGTCATTGCTTCACTATTCGTCCTCCACTTGTTCAAAAGATCTTTGCGAAGAGCGAAGGAAACTCCACATAATAGGCTTTTCTTAAGACCTTTTGGGGCCAGGGAAATTTAACATACGAGGGTAGTTTTTCAGGTCACAGAGTAGAGGATAGCTTAGTTATTGCTTCAGAGGCAGTTAAAATGCACTCCACTATGTGTCCAGCTCTGAATTGTTCTTTTTTTTTCTTTTAGGCATTTGTTGGACGCTTTTTACATTTCTTGGCACTTTTCCACTGCTTGAGCACACAAATCGTCAGCGAGAAGAGAACTTAGGTTAAACGCGGTATCTTCTCTTTGCTTCTTACTGTTACAATGCTCCTCTTCTTTAAATATCCACTGCGAAGTAAAAATCTCTATTTTCCGTGAATTTATTCGCAGTTTGCATACAAACTTGTGTCTTTTTAATCGGTCAACTTTACTTACTAGCTTTAGCCATTTAGCCAACACGTCCACGACAAGCGAATCACTTGGTTAGGCGCACATAGAAGTCTCTCTCGACTTTCCTAGGCAAAGCAAGACTTTTTTTGTTTAGTCAAGCTAAACATAGTGGCTTTGTTTCGTTTAAATTATAGATATAGAGCCAAAATGAGCGCTTGGAAAATATAGCTTTTTCCTGCTTCCGAGAATTTGCTAGCAGCGCTTTTTTTGCTCTGGCGACGAGATCGCGGACAGACGCGCTCAGCTCAGCTATATCCTGCAGTATGTGCACCTGAAAATCGCGTGTCCAAGGTGCATAAGTAAAATATTGTAATCATCCATACTCAGAGGTGTGTGCCACTTGAACTATCGCTAAGGTGGTCGTTACAGGCGGCAAATGTCCTGTAAATTTCATTTTTGCTTGAGGCATAGCTTCAGTGTAAGTTCTTGTTTCTTGTTCTTACGGCTGATTCACACCACTTTCGTATTTTCGAGTGTGAAAATCTCATCGACAAGCTGTTTAAGTAACTACACCCTGATTCGGTCCCTACAGTGCAATGGGAAGCAGTTTTAAGCAAATGTTTATGAAACACTTAATGTAGTTTTTGAGCTCGTATGGCAACGCATGAAATTTTAAATCCTCTATTTGTGCATAGTGTATATTGCCGCCCTGCCCCTATCCTTTCTTACTATCGCTGCCCCCTTCCTTTTCCGTGTCCCTGTGCTTTATCTCACGCTAGGCGCAGCTCAGGAGCTTCAGGTTTCGATGGTAGATGCCGCGGCTAGCAAAAGCTTTTCTTTTCATTGTTGTTTTATATTATTAATAAATTACCTCTAACCATAACAACAAAAGGACGGGTGTTTTGAATATACCGCATTTTCGAGCCCGTTAGTGAAGATTTCTTAGATGGTCTACAGACTTTTTAGTCACTTTATATTGACTGTACAACAAAACTGTTATGAGGTGCGCGTCCATACTGATCCACTACTGGATCCAATACAATGCTAGCGTCTTCAGTTCTGCGGCCTTATGGCTTTTGTTGTCGTATTCTTCCTTCAAAGCGAAGAAAAAAAGTAAATCTTTCTAGAAATTTGCTTATTCAGATATTTTTAAACGCTGTACGACTTTATAATTGAGATTAGAAACTGGAAATTAGAAACTAGAAACTAGAATTAGAGATTAAAATTTTTTATTGACATTCTGATTAGGTCATTATCAGTAAAGTGCGCTTCTGCTTGCTCTACGTGACCGCTAAATTGGATGAACCTCACTCTGACGACGTGTTCTAGTTTTTCATTCTTTTGGTTCATTCCTCCCGGAGGTTGGTAACGACACCGATGTTTAGAATGGAGAAATGCTAGTTTCGAACAGCATTTAAAACATTGCTCTCACGTGCACACCACAGGGACTTTCTACTCATGTGTCAGCCGTTATTGTGTGGCGTTCGCATAGCATTTCTCTTTTTCGTCTCTGTGAAGGTCTGACGGCGTATGTCTGACAAGAGTAATTACATTTGCGCATAAATCCTCCTACATGATTCGGCATGTGATGTTATTCTGCTCAGCTATTCGCAATCTCGGCCTTTATTTGGAGCAGGAATAAGAACTTCATGACGGATATAAAATAACAAATAAAACCTTCGTCGCGCCGAGAATGACATAAATGCGATGAAATCGCATTTTAGTGTTCACTCAGAATCCTTCGCTGAACCTCTCGAGTATAGCTCTTTCCGGAGCTTGGTTCAGTGGTTTCAAGAGTTCGAAACACCCGATGAAGTTGTTTTAGCGCTTATTTATGGTTTCATGGTCCCATAGAACAGGAAGAAGATGTAATAAATTCCTTCTCCTCTCCGCGACGTAATAGCCTTGCGCTTGTGTGGCCCTACTGCGTAAGCCCTTCCTTTAGGCGCAGGGGACCTTCTTATGGTAAGTGCACTCAGCGCCGCACCTGACAAATTCAAGGTCCAGAGCAAAAATAAATAAAAAAAAACGTAGTGGTGTAGGAAACTTATATAACGGTTTGCGGCTGTTGCGTAATCATCTAGCCCGAAGGAAAGCAAAGTGGCATTACATATTGCACGCTCTCTGTTATGACCTTATTACGATGTCTTCGATTCCCTAAGGCATAACAGAAAAGAGCATTTCGAGCAGGGAAAATAACAAGAAAATAAAGCTGGAAAATATAAAATACAGATAGCCGACCTTTATAGGCACCCTTATCTTCGCCAGCGTTCTAGAAAAGCATCACTGCCAGTAATGCTTGCGGTGGAGGCGGACTAGTACCATAACTTCGTCTATTTTGGAACAAAAGCCATTACAAATAG
This sequence comes from Amblyomma mixtum, assembly GCF_055824585.1. NCBI lineage: Eukaryota > Metazoa > Arthropoda > Arachnida > Ixodida > Ixodidae > Amblyomma > Amblyomma mixtum. The sequence goes on along the minus strand of NC_143012.1, from coordinate 311,835,609 downwards.
GCGAGTATGACAAACATGAACAGCTTCTCTATGGCGATGATCAGTGTGCGATTAAGTACATGAAGACTTGGTAAGCAATTAATTTTTTAGTACGTGTGTGAAGAAATAATTTAGATGAAAGGAAGAACTTAGTTTCTTGCGTAAAGGAAGGCTAGAGGAGATTGTAATGCCAGTTTTGTGAAAGTTGCGCCGCAGCAAATAGAACAAGTAAACAGGTTAAAACGCAAAGTATCATCACGCAGCGATTCTTTTTTCATTAAACTGAAACTATTGACTCAAATCCCACAGCGCGCTTTTATATTCCAATCGAGAACCGGGTAGTGCATCACATATCTCTAGTTTTAAAGTTCGAATAATTTGTGCGAGTTTGGCCGGCTAGTAGAGAGCCATCAATGTAATATTAATCCGAACCTGCACCTAGCTGTCTTCGAGATTCTCATTAGGGTGCATTTGTTAGCACTGAGGCGCGCTCCGCAAATATGACAACTGTAAGTGACTGCGCTAATAGTACGTGGCAGTAGGGAAACATCAGAGCGAGAAGGTACTACTTGGTATCACCCACGAAGGTATCCCCCACGAACACTAAATGAATCATTGAGCAGTGTCAGGCAAATCGCTGATACATAAATCAAAAATATTTTTTAGATGAGTAACAAATCCTCAAACAAAAATGTCCTTTTTACTGCGGTTTTACACATAACAAACAGAGGCTGTTCCCAAAAACCTCAAAATTGTTAATCTAATTCCTAATAAATTGCTAATTTATTAGAATACGTCCGGAATCATCAGTACAAGAATTTCCATTTTTTATTTGTTTAAAAATATTTTAAAAACATCTAGATAGTATAAAGATTTCTTTTTGTCATTTCACATCTTTTTCACGACTGTGCTGAGGATTTCCGGTCTTCATGTTTCTAATAGTGGCGTTAGCTTTCGGTTTCCTTCGAACATTTCGCATTGTACAGCAAAGCTTAGTAGACGTCATGCGCATCATTTTCGGCGAAGGAGCGATACATTTTCCTCTTATAAAGAAAGGAAGGAAAAAAAGGAGGAAGGAAGGAAGAAGGAAAGAAAAAGAAGGACGAAAGAAAGAAGGAAAGAAAGGAAGGAGGAAAGAAAGGAAGAAAGAAAGAAAGAAAGAAAGAAGGAAAGAAAGGAAGAAAGAAATAAGGAAAGAAAGAAACGAAGAAAGAAAGAAAGAAAGAAAGAAAGAAAGAAAGAAAGAAAGAAAGAAAGAAAGAAAGAAAGAAAGAAAGAAAGAAAGAAAGAAAGAAAGAAAGAAAGAAAGAAAGAAAGAAAGAAAGAAAGAAAGAAAGAAAGAAAGAAAGAAAGAAAGAAAGAAAGAAAGAAAGAAAGAAAGAAAGAAAGAAAGAAAGAAGGAAAGAACGGTACTAAAAAAAAAAAAGCGAAGAGAGACACACGTACAGGTGGATTTGAAACCACCTACTCCATACAATCAAACAGCCTCAGAGACGTTAGAGCTTCAAATTGATCCAGATATGAAGGCACGGCTATACTTTTTTTTGTTCCTTTGTAATTTTCACCGCAGAGATGCGTCAGTTCGCGCAGCTTGCCTTTGAGATTGTCCGGATGTCACCTGGTCATGGCAGCTCGCATCGTACTGAGTGTACTGAACAAGTTACCGAAGAACGCTAGCCTGCGGTTTGCACAGATAGAGCATTCGTATTTTCGGTCGTAGCCAATTGCGCACGAGCGTCGCTAGAGTACGGCGAAAGTTTTGAAAGACCCTTATCCTCAAAGATTTACGCAAGCAGGCACCGACAGTGCGCCGACTGAAAGGACGGCTAGAAAATGGGAGCCGCTAGCGTGCCTATTTCGAGGATACGTACCCCAGATTGAATTGAGTTACTAGCATCACCGATGTCGAGAAACGCCGCTGCATTGGCGTGAAGCTTAGGATGTGTGTAACATAGAAAGAAGTTTCTTCACTTTCAATCTGCGCAGTGCGTAACTTAAGAACCGGGAGACAAGGAGGGGGGGGGGGGGGGGGGGCTATCTGAGTTGATGTAGAGAGCTAAAAATTAGACTAATAAAACACCACACGTTCTCTTAAGGCGCTAGGAGTGCTAGGCTTGCTGACGCTTTTTGTGCACGCTGATTGAATGATTGTCAGTTAAAATCGTTTTCTTGTTTTCTTTAAGCCATTTGATGCGTTAACACTACGCCACGCATGGCAGCTGGTGCGTGTAGCCGACCAATATTAAAGAATCTGAAACGGTAGAAGATAAAATATGTTGCCCTCGTGTATAAGTTAAAACTGAAACCTTTATTTTAAGAAATAAGCTATTGAAAATTGAATAATTTTTCACAGGTCCCCTTATTGCCGTCTTTAAAAGCGATGTATCTAAGACCTATATTTGCCACGTATACAACGTGATCAAAAATGGGAAATCTGGATAACATACTCGTCGGTCGTGTATCAGGTAAGTGGAGGGGTTTTAGCTATCCACATACAAGGCCGAGTTGACTTCCATCAAAACGGCCGGAGATGCTGAAACATGATAAGAACCGCGTTCAAATACTTCATGATATAAAGTCTTTGCCCTCACCCATCGGCATCGCTAGCTAAACAGAAAAACTTTCGCTTACTTACCCGAATCATATTTGCTACAGCTCCTTCTGACAACGTCCCTGGTTCACATATAAAGTATTCAGTGCAAACGCCACCATTAAGTGTGTGCCTAGAATAGTAATTCAGCGCTGCTTATTTAAGACGAGCACACAGATAGACATTACAGGACCGGCTCTGACAGGTCTTTCGTGTCTGTCTGTATGTTCGTCTGAAATAAGTAGCTCTAAATTACTATTCTAGAAATAATGCAACACCATCTTGTCCTGCAACGATTTTAGTAAGTATGTTCAACGCAGTGGCTTATTTACTGTGCGTTTCGGGAAAGAAGCAGGAGGAATTACAAGTAACCCATGTACAACAAAGGCCAAAGCTGCGTGCACAAAAAAAGTTTACATGGTCATTGAATTTTGTGGTAATTTAGTTTACAGGCTTATCAGGAGTGCATTTTATTGTTCAACGACATGGAGAAAAGTAGTGGTTCTCATTCCATGGAGCTACCAGTTCCGTCACACGAACCTAAGGTACCTAGATATAGCAGGGGTGTTTCCTAATGTAGGATTATTAACTGCAGTTTATAAGGCATAATATTCGTCCCATGGATTGAACTTCATGCGACAGCTTAAACCAGTGGATTCTTGTTTGCGTGCCACTGACAGCTATAAAAACATATCTAGAGGAAAAATCTATAGCCCCTGCGCTGAAATATGAACGGAAGAAAGCACGACAGGGGCATATTTTCGATATATCTCATATCCCAGGAAACGATGGAATGGCCTGTTTTGGTACGGATGAATCTTTTCTTGGTGCCATATTTTTTATTTTCATTTTTAACCTCAGAGAAAAACACGTTGAAGGCAGCGCCAGAACCAAGCTTACTTTCCTCGAAATATATGCGCATATGTTCGGCAGACACATTCTATAAAGCTTTTCTGCCCCCGCTGGTGTCGACGCACTGCAGGAAATAAATGTGATGGCGCGTTCGGATATTTGTCCTCATGAACACCTCGGCACGTGAGGCAATACTGAGGTGCGTGCTGAAAGAAAAACAGGACCCACACCCGCGCACACACCATGTGTTTATACGTAATAAAATGCCGCATCTGACGCAATTCGAAAGTTGCGATTTGACGTTTCGGACGCTACCTGACGCTTCGATAGTTGGCGAGATTTCCTTGAAGTGGAAGAAAGCTCGTAACGAGCGGTAAGCTGCTTTATAATGTTGGAGGAGGTGGTTATTTTGCAGCGCCACGACTAGCCCCTCTTCGAGACTAGATTTTATATACAGGGTGTCCCAGCTAATTTGGTCCAAGGTTTATAAAAAAACTAAGTGTTCTTCAGAACTGAAATCGCGTGGATGTTAGAGTTTACTACAAGTTACGGTAGCATTTTTTTCCTTCTATTTGATTAATTAGTCGAGATAAATAAATTAACTTTCTAAATATAGCTTCAAACATTCAGGCGTCAATAGGAAATTTATGGAGCTCCACAAATATTGTCCTACCCAGGCACTTCCAACGAGGTAGACTTAGCGTGGCCCTTTTTCTTCGGGAAAAACGAAAGCCCGCGGAGTTTAAAATATACCACGTGACAACGCGCTCCGTGCGGCCGAATTCACTGCAATTACAGCGCTCTCATCCGTGCTTTGTAAAAAGCATCACTCGCTACGCGCTTTTCGTGCTGCCCAAGAAAGAGCTTCGCGTTGAGCTTGGTTCCAAGATAAGCGCCAGTGGGCACGGGCGGCAGTTGAAAGAAAGCGCAGCTCCCATTTCTGCGAGATAATTGCGCTCTCACGTTAGCAGAATGCGTGCGGAGGAACGATGACAATCTCATGGGTTCGACTTTAGGAGCAAGATCCCAACAAGCAAAGCCGCATATAACAAGCTTGATAACGTCGTGTGAACCACGATGAAAAACGGAAGCCGCGCTTTCTTTCAACTGTGCCCCGAACCCACTGGCGCTTATTTTGGAACCAAGCACAACGCGAAGCTCTCTCTTGGGCTGCACGAAAGGCGCGAAGCGCGTGATGTTTTTTACAAAGCACGGATGAGAGCGCTGTAATCGCGGCGCATTCTGGCGCAGGGAGCGCGCTGTCACGTGGTATTTTTTTAAATTCCGCGGGCTTTCGTGTTTCCCGAATAAAAACGGCCGCGCTAAGTCAATCTCGTTGGAAGCTCCTGGGTTGGACAATATTTGAGGAGCTCCACAACTTTCCTATTGATGCCTTAATGTTCCAAGCTATATTTAAAAAGTTAGTTTATTTATCTCGACTAACTATTCAAATAAGAGGAGCGAAAAAATTCGTAGTGTAACTTTAGATAAACCCTAACAACATCCACGGGATTTCAGTTCTGAAGACCGCTTAGTTTTTTTGTAAATCTTGGTTCAAGTTAGCTGGGACACCCTGTATATCCTCTTCTTACATTTCGGACCTCTAAACTTCCGTGGGAGGGATCAGGCTGTTTCTTTATGCCGTGAGGGTGGTCCCGCTGTGCACCGTGTTAACGGGACGTAGACGTCTGGTGTAACATAGGCTTGAGGAGCGAGGTATTGCGAAGAGCAGTTCATCTTGCCAAGAGAGCACCTACTTCGCGCACGAAAATGAGCTTACGGCGACACGCTTAATTCTAAATAGTGACTGGGAAGAACTAGCGCATTCCTCAAAACAGCTCTTAATATTAGACGTGTCGCCGGCGAGAACATAGTGATCTGTCAACCAAGCAATCTAAAGTGAGCGAACGGACGTACAGTCGGGGACAAAAGACTCTGGACCACGTGTTCCTCAAGCGACGCCGATAGCTCTATTATTATCTGGCAGCTGGAGACCGGACTTGTAGAGATGAAAGAAAATTTTGACTCTCACCTCCACAAGTGTGGACTACAGCTACTGGCTAATAGCAAAGCTATCAGCTTCGTTTTAGGAACGCGTGGTCCACAGACTTTTGTCCCCGACTGTGCTATCTGCCACCTCAGGACCTTGTCAAAATATTATTTTAATAACTCAGGAGCGAATTAAAAACGCCGGCCCATTAATCAATTTTACGTTCTTCACTTTTTTCGTATTAGGCACATAACTAATGCTCCGTATTTCTTTGTTTGCATAAAGCACCGGCTAAAAAAAAAGCATCAATTCAGGTAAAAAAAAAAAACCAACAACAATGTGGCTATTTTGCAGCTTCAAACCGTCACGACAGAGATCACAGGCGAAGGGGAAATCGGCTATTTCCGTTTTCCCAGTGACGCCGCCAGCCGTTTTTGTTATACACACATCGTAAAAACAAGTAAGAACAATTCTCATATCGTAATGGCGTTGGTTTTGCATTTTACATCGTCGTAGGAGCCCGCACTGCACGCTTCCAGAAATGGTGAGGGGTTTCTGCGCGGGTTCCACTTGTATCCAAAAAAAAAAAAAGAAGAGATCAGTCTCGTTTGTCATTTACGTGAAGAAGAGTACCTTAACAGACCGGCAGTGACTGCGGTTCTGGTCTAGGCAAAGGATTTCATGCTCAAGTGCTCAAGCCTCTAAAAAAAAAAAAGTCGCAGAGACGCATTCTCGGTCAAGTCATCTCTCTAGAGAGGGCTTGCGACAGTGCTCCTCGCGTCTCGGGGGGGGGGGGGGGGGGGGGGGGGGGCGAGTCACGCCGTTGGGGACACCGCGGTGGTCATTATTGGTCGAAAAGCACACACACACATACAACGGTAAGGGGGAAATCTTGAGCTGATGAGCATAAAAGAAAAAAAGTCTGTGGGGCTGATAGATTTCTCTCGCATTCAGAAGCGAGTCACGGAGTTGGTCGGGAGACGGAACACCTCTCAACGCCAACGCTTTGTCATCAGCACAACGCTCTGTCTGCTTTACGGCACTGCCGACAAGGCCGGAACGACATCAGGGCACGGCACCGTCTTACGCCACGCCTCTCATGCTAATGCGGCTACGAGCGAACGCGATAGGAGCGGAAAGGCAGAGCCTGGTGAAGAAAAGCTGCTTTAAAGTTAGCGCTGAAATCGAGCCGGCTGTGGGCACTTTACCGTCAAAGAAAGATAAATTTTCATTTGATTTAGTTGATTTTATTTACCGTAGCATCCATGAAAATATAAGAATTAACTGGATGCTTTAGTCAATAACACATCAGCAGAGCCAGCAATTCCAGCAGACATGACAAAAAAGCGTAATAAGAGGGCGATGAACTTAATAAAATGCTAAAATGGTCCCGAAAACAGGTTTCTGGCCTCGAGGAAATCAACGGCATACTCAAGCACAGCAAACCTGGACCAGTGATTCCAGTTGGCACAGCTACTACCACGAGCCGCGTGAAGCTGTATACTGAAAATCACTGCGGGAAATTCTAATCTTAGGTACATGCCATTCATGTCCTATGGCCATCAGAAATAGTTGTTGTGAGTGAAGGAAGCATTTGAGGGGCCAGATATTGAAGTGAGGAGGAACAGTCGGCCATGATAATCGTCATGTTCACGCAGAATCTCTCGAGACTTTCTATTTTTTTTTTGAAAATGTAGATGTAAAATACCTGCGGTGACAAATGCGTTACTCGCTGTACTGGTGGCCAAAAGATGGCGCTAGTCTCTGATGTCAGGCGTTAGTTATAGTCGTTAGTTATAGGCGTTAGTTAGATATAGGCGTTAGTGGATGTCAATAAAAAGCGACAGGAAAATTGGTGGCTCAAAAGCAGAGAGTTGGCATAAGATTAAAGGTGTAGGATTAAAAATATATTGAAAAAAAATAGAAAATTTATAGACCAATTTATAGCACCGTTAAAGAAAAAAAGAAAAAAAAAAGGCGGAGCCGCCACTCTGTTTTAAAGAGGACGCTCCTACTTCCCAACCATCCATCAGTTGGGAAAACCTGGGCGCGCCTTTCAAGGTGTCAGCACAATGTTAACGAAAGTGTGCCTGTAAAACTTCGTTAGCCTCCGGGTGCAAGTTTTTGATGCACTTCGTCGTGCCGATCAGTGCTACGACATCGCATGCACTGAAACAAAGCTCTAAAAATGCAATTACTTAAAGATAGAAAGAAATATGTTTTTAAGAGCAGCGGTTTCTGAAGCGAAAGTAAGTGAACTACGAATGCACTATAAAAGCAAGAATCTAAGTTTAAAAGTAAAAGCTGTGGCTTATTCGTTGCAACCTTGGCATGCTTTCATCAAAGGAGCTTTTTTCTTGTAAGATCCAAGCTAACACTACAAAACAGGAAAGAAAAGAAAACGGTAGAGGCTATAAGTGTTTTCCTTCCAAAGAAATGGGGTGCTCCGGAAGAGATGGCACATGACGAGGATAATAGATTTACCCATAGAAGGGCAACGACGACCAAAAGTAAAATTCCGTACATTTCTTCAAGAGCTGCAAACTCAAATACGGCGCCCGGACTACAGGTTTACAATCTCACGGATCTATATCATTTCCTTTCGTCATGCCTTGATTCCTTTGAAACCTCTCCAGTAGCAGGTCTAGAGAGCGAATAACGCCCCTGACGAACATGCATGCCAATCGTGTCAAGTAGTGCTTGCCATATACATATATACCGATCGGGCTAATACACATTGCACTGAAATAAGTTTAGTTTTTAATTAGGAAAGCAATCTGTGAAAATTAGTCCTTATTCTCGGGGCATATTGCGGTAGTATCGGTTACTGACTTCCAATGCTAGTCTTATTTCCGCCAACAATGCCTTCTTTTAAAAAGCAACACAAAATTTCTCACCACTGGTAGTGTAGAATAGGAAAAAATTTGTCATCCTAGTTCGGTGTTTACATTTTTTTTTCATCATAACTTATGAAGAAAGCGGAAACTTAATTTTTTGTTTCTGGAAACGCTCCCGCAGAATGAGCACCTTTCCATGCTTTCCGTCTCGCGATATTGTCATGAATGCCACCCAAAGTACGCCCCCCTTCCCCCAGATTTTAACAATTAAAAATCTAGTCTATCCCTTTGTATGCAGCCACTACGCGCCGAGGTGGCGCCTTTCGGTAGCTTAATACTGAAAAGACCCGGGCTTATAGAGAGAGACTAGTGTGTGTAAGTGGCGAATACATTCTTTTGCCGGTCTGTCTCGCGCAACATTGCGACGTGAAGCCAAAATACTTCCCTAAGCCACCGCTTATCCTTGAGTGCCTCGTAGCCGAGGTTATCACTACGGGAACGAGCTAGGCTTAGTACAGCAACTTGGTCACAATGGGGAGGGGCATTTGCTCGCTGTTTTATGTTGGTGTTATGGGAGACCAGTGGATGCTGATCCCTTACACTGTGCGCTCAAACCTCGAGGATATTAAGACCTAAACTCCTAGTCACTGCTTCATAGGCCCAGTGAGGTTCTAACATGATGAAACATAATCCACAAACTGTGATCCACGCACGACAGCACTCGAAGCCCAGGTGCCTTTCACTCTCTTTAATAGTTACGATACCTGAGCTCGCCAGAGGAAGGTGGAGCAAGGTAATTACTGCCACGCTGGGAGCATGATTTGGAAAGTCGAGAGCGACACGCGTCGGTCTCCAATAGCCTGCTGCGTGATTGCATCGTGCAAAATAAGCGTAAGATTGAGCGACGAAGTTGCGAAGCGCGCTTCTTGATTGCGTTATGCGTCGCTGAAATTGCGACACAAAACTATAAATACTCAGACAATAAAGATGAGACGAAAGTGTAATGAGGAACGCAGAAGGGCGAGCGCTCTTTAATGCGACGATGTTGCTACTATTACTTTGAAGCTTGGTTTAAAAACCTCGTACGTATTACAAAATATCCCAACTGGAATTTTTCACTAAGTACAAAATAAAACATTCTATAAGTGGGCTTAGCGTCAAGTTATTTTAAAAATAAGTTATAAGTATAGTTAACGAGACACTCAAGCTGCGCTGCAGGATCATTATTGGAGGTTGAATATAGGTTATTTTGTATTGAGCCTGACCGGTATGCGTTTCTTTCGCTGAATATAGCAGCAGGTGACTTTGTGTTGGTTAAAATTTCAAACATGCTTACTTTATTAATAACGCTAGTAGTGGGGGCAACACAATAAGGTTACACGAACTAATTCTAAGAAAAATACCGCTGGCGAAATGCAAATATGCCGAAAAGAGGGCTGCGGAAGGTATAATAAGGCAGTGTATTCAGATGCTTTAACAGAATTAAGATCTAAAAAAAAAGCGCTCTTGGGGCAGATAAGATGCGAATATTATCGGCTTAAGCATGTAACTTTCTTTAGTTTTGGCTCTATTGGCACATTTATCGCAAGGAAACCGCCAGTTCAGCTTCGTAGAAGAATAAATCTAGTTTTGTTTTCGCCTCTCTCCGACTAAAAGTCAGACAACTTCTGCGTTGACGAAATCCGTCAGGACACGCGTAAAACCTCACAATAATAGTTTTTTCCGTTCAGAGCGTGGGGAAAGCTCACAAAACACTCCACCATAGACAACGAGTGGTTGTTGATAAACGAGGTACAGAAAATCTCAGGGAATCGTAGCAGCATGAGCTGATGATTGAATGTGGCGTTTGCGTTCTTAATGTTGACTCGAATTTGTATTTCATCCACTTCGCACAAAAAATCGAAGATTAAAGCATTAAGTTTCTTCAGAAAGGAAATTAAAAGGTCTACAAGTACCTCTTCAATAGTTTAAAGATGCTTCATAGAGGAATTCTATTTTACTGCATGGTGTTTTGTTATTGCTTTTCCTGGCGTTTGTGGGCTGCGAGACCCACGCGGCACTATCGGGCGTCCGGTAACACTCCCTTGGTTTAACATTATGGCGAAGTCTTTCAATGTAAGGGAAACATTTTCAATATTTTTGCTCCGTAAGCCCTATCGTTAACGCTCCTGATCCCCCCTTTTTCTTTCCACATGTTGTTCCTATGCGATTTTTCTTTTTCACTCTACGAGAAGTATTCGTATACATAGTCCCTTCAGCGTGTGACTTTCGCAACGGCCTCACTTGGGTGTTTTTTTTTTTTTTGAGCGGGAAATCCTTGATAGATAAAAATGTCATAACAACACGAAAGACATTTCCTTATAGTGGTGTTTTTGGCCTTTTCGGAACACCTAAACAAGGAGATGTGCTTAGCTCTTCAGTGCTCCCCGGCTCAGATAACCTTTTTTCGCATGAAAAGGATCCTTTCGCCCGACGTTCGTATCACGTTGCGTGTGGACGACATTTGCATTCGGAGCCCGTCCCGTTCGCGGTAGTGGTGGTTTTAGGAATCATCTCGGCATACCTGACGCCTCGAGATCTCCCCCTTCCTTCCAAAAAGAGCTTCGCGCCGGCTTTCGCAAGGGAGCGCGCGGATCAATATCCGCTGGTGTTCGGTGGACGTGCTCACCTCTAGGAGCGAAGTGAGAAGTTCCTAGAGATTTCTGTTTGCAGAATACTCTGTTGGTCAACTCCAGCCGAGAGGATTTGCGCAAAGAGAAAAATCAGCATCGCAAAAGTTCAAGTGCACAGTTCAATATGGTGTGGTAGCAAAATTCTGCTAGCGAATGCTGTTTCACAAAATTTGCATTGAAGGTGCACTGTATTACTCTCTGAGGGTTCTCGAACTACTACATCATACTAATAATAAAAACTAGTCTAGGATTCTTGGGCATCAGTTTTGATTGCGAGTCAACTGTGCAATGTTGTATGTTACCGTTATGAAAATATTGAATGTGGTTTATGGTTTATGAGGTTTAACATCCCAAAGCGACTCAGTCTATGAGAGACGCCGTAGTAAAGGGCTCCGGAAATTTCGACCACCTGGGGTTCCTTAATGTGCACTGACATCGCACAGTACACGGGCCTCTAGAATTTCGCCTGCATCGAAATTCGACCGCCGCGGCCGGGATCGAACCCGGGTCTTTCGGTTCAGCAGCCGAGCACCATAACCACTAGCCACTGGTCACCATAACCACTGCTCCACTATTACGACCTGTAGGAAATTCTTTCTTTTAAAGTTCATCGCTCGCATTGATTAGTTAATAGTGTCAAAGAAAATGAGTACAGAACGTTTATTACGATAGAAAAGCGTAAATAGTGTCACGTTGTGTCACTATGCCAGTGTCAAGAAAATGCCAGCCTGCCGAGGGAGAATCTGTGGGAATATTTATTTTTGTAGTGAATTCTTACGATGAATAAAGAAAATTGCGTTCATAAACATTTCCTGTTGAAAAATGTGCTTGTCTAGAATTAATGAGTCCGATTGGAAGCACTGTCTCTGAGTCTATCTTCGCCTTCCATTGTAAGGTCTCTTCTGAAATCGCTGGTGAAGCCGGATGCCTACACATCAAAGCGATCACTACTCAGAAGACACTGCGTACTCGTTTCTGGCACGAATTTCTAGTCAGGACGCGATTCCTAACTCGTATTGGCATAAGGCGCAGCAACTCTAGCTTTGGGCAAGCTGTGAAACTTAGTTTTTGAAAGGTTTACCCCGCCGCCGCAACTCTCATTCTTCTTTTATTCCCTGAATACCCTCCCCTCCAAGTAACGCTACATATACCTGCCACTGGTGCAAAGAACTGCAGGCCATAAGCTTTGATAGTCCATATTGCTCCGAACGACATAAATGGGAAGTATTCAGAAGAGCCGCATATGTTAATTGAGGGAGCACCAATTCTGATTAGAATTCCTCTCATCGTTTCGATGTGCCCTCAACTGGACGAATAATCTTCTACCGACTTGGGCGGGTGCCGTCTTCCACGTTGGCAGAGAGGCATTGTATCAAGGAAGCAGTTCCGTGTACCCTGCGGTAGACGACGGGACGATGGAGCACATTTGAAGACTTCAAAGAGGGTTTATAATTAAACCTGCCTTGCATAGGCATGGTCGAACATCTAATCTTTGACCAGTCTACCGTGACATTACGTACCTGCATCATTTGCACAATGTCTCTGGCCGGTGTGTTACTTAAAGGAGGAAAATATGGATCCGCCCTCTCAATTCGCCCCTGTCTTTGGTTCGCGTTCCTGCATTTTCCTCCAATATGAATCAACCATCCGAACTCTAAGCCCATCAATTCAGCTTAGTACTATGTATTGCACCTTATGGTATTCTTGTGAATGTCAACAATATGCGGCATTTTGAGCCAAGTAAAGATATGTGAAGCGCCCTGAAAAGGTTTTCAGTACCGTAATTGCGACGCAATTTCCATTCCAAAATCTGACGACTCATTGTTAGTAAAAGGGCGCACGTTTATGAAGGAATACCGAATTGTCTCTGGAGATTACTATCTCATAACTACGGATTTGTGCATCTGAGTGACCCGCAATCAAAATCGATTGATTCTGTCTGGAAACAGTGTTTATTAAGAGCTTATTAGTGCACCTAGAGATAAGCCGTCAGGTTTCGCTGTGAGCAGTGTTGTTAACTTAATACTAGTGTCGCGAACCGAGCTTTGCACTTTCCGCGCTGTGCGAAAGTTATTTCTCTGACGTACAGTCTTTGTAGAAAGTTTAGAGCCCAGGGGGTTTGCTTCTAAGCCTTGTAAGTGGACTCCTGAGGCATTCATGGCAGCCCTACCCATTGGAGGAGGCAGGACCAGAAATCATCGTGCCTTCAGGAAATTTGGAGCGCTGGAGATGTATTACGAACCACACAGTGTGGCTCAGAACCAAACCCCCTGGGCTCCAACTTTTGACAAAGGCTGTACCTCCGAAGCGCCTCCGTTTCCTGGAGAAAGTTGGGGCACGGGGTTTACTTACCCAAAAAACGCGGAAGATTTGTTTTTTCGTGTCCCACATGTGTCTGATGCTATGCCTCACTGACGACGGGGCTCATTATGGAGGCGGAGGCCACGGGGTCACCAGTTTAGCTAGCACCTTGTCACGCCGCCGCCGCTACTGTCACGCGGATACAAGAGGCGGTCGGGGCCCGATGCTTCACCTTCCCCTCTTGTGGTAATTCCACCTTTGTTAAACAGCACGGCTTGTCGGCTCAACTGAAGAACATTTAAGTCTTTGGTAGCGCTTTCTTCACGAGTCTGAAGCGGAAATTTCGGTCGAGAACGGGTCGGGAATCTGTATGTCCAGTTTAAAACTAAGCATCTTACGAGAAACTAGGAAGTAGTTGGTTCGAGTCTCACCTGCGACATGTGGTGGTTTTTTCTTCTACTTTCGGAGCAAATATCCTTTCAGCATAAACTTCTTCGGTTTCGGTGTCTGTTGGCTTCCTTCACATCGAAGAGTCGCCATTATGCTCCGATCGTTATCTAAGAAGTATGGTCCGATCGTTACTTACTTTGTGGGCGCAGGGGCAACAGCTAACTTGTTGCTGCCAGTGACATTTGCTCCTGAGATCTTGGGTGCCTCTTAGTATGACTACTAGTTCTGTTGTCTTGCCTTGTATATTTTGACGGTACAAATAATGCTGCTTATTGGCTTGCGCTAATAAACCAAGCTAACCAGTGCTACTCAGCGATGCCCATTGATCCCTTTTTTCGATCTGGTGGAGCCACAACTCCGCCCGGAGCATTCATTTCCCTACACGACGCCGGACATACTTTTGAAACACCGATTTCAAATATCTATATATATATATATATATATATATATATATATATATATATATATATATATATATATATATATATATATATATATATATAATATATATATATATATATATAATATATATATATATATATATATATATATATATATATATATATATATATATATATATATATATATATATATATACGAGTTTAAAACGCAGTAAGAAGCAGCGCCTCTTTTGGCCATTGTCACGTGGTCATACTGACGCAAAGTTGATTCCGCAGAATTTCGCCGAAGCCAAATGCCGTTATGGTTAAGCAACAAAAGTTCTTCGCTCTTCCTTTGTTTCTGGAATGTTGCGATAAAGGTTTTCAGGCATTTTGACAACCGACCATTTTTAGCGGCTGCGTTTGTATACAATGCATTTAACGTGAAGTAGTACCAACAGCAACCGAGGCGCTTACGGGGATTACTTTCAGCGGCATACAATTACGGCCAGCTTTCTTCCACGAGAAAAAATCAATAAAAGGAAAACATGCGACAGGAGGCAGAAAATTTATTCTGTGAAAGCGTATGGAAGCCTAGGAAAGAAGTATCATCCAGGGAACAAGGCCTGAAATATTTGCGAAAGCTTATGGTGATCACCGATGCTATGCTAACGCTCATAAGAGATTTTCCTAAGATCTAGAGGGTCTCTTAGAGCTTATGGTGATGAATTTGCTGAAAGCTTGCCGGCAGGAGCCGATATTTCTTGGAACGAAATTTATGTCCGTACCAAACAAAAGATTGCTTTTCATCATTTCTTTTGCGAATCAGCGCTTGCATAAGGCTTATGCAAATGTATGCAGAAGATTTTGGAATAGTCCAATGCAAAGAAACGCTAAAAACATTAAGTGAAGTGCGCCTGCGGTAGACGAAATGGATATTTAAGAAAATTA
Source organism: Amblyomma mixtum (assembly GCF_055824585.1). NCBI lineage: Eukaryota > Metazoa > Arthropoda > Arachnida > Ixodida > Ixodidae > Amblyomma > Amblyomma mixtum. Next base: position 311,820,607 of record NC_143012.1, on the reverse strand, counting down.
CGCAAAGAGATATCGGAAGAGCATTGTATTAGTAAAGCAGAAACCCAGCGCTGAAAATGCCGCTATCTGTATTTCGCTGATATGGTTCTGTGCCCCAATTTAGTGCCCATTGTTCAGAATATTGAGACTCTAAAGAAGCAGGACGAGGCTGTTGTACGGAGGGATGCGATGCTCCTGATATGAAGTGTTCATTCACAATGTCATGTTCTCGGCGATGCTCTGAAAGACAAAAGGTTTTGAGAAGCTGAAAACAGTGCTTTGAACAGAGAGAGACTGAAGATTCGATTGAGCATTTTTATCGTCTTATTGTTGCCTCAGAGAATAAAGGAAGTGATATATATTTGCAATGATCCACGTTAGCCAAATTAATAAATTTCAGAAAGGACCGATTATTGGGAACCTCCGCTCACGAAATATAGTACGCTGTAGTTTCCCTCAGTAGACCCGTGGCTACCAGATGCTTTATCCTGGTTGGGCGTAGTGAAGGTTGAATGCAAAGCGACTAAAAGAAAGTGGTGAAGAGTGAAAGACATAAGATGGGGTTACCCGAACTAGGGTACTCCGAAGCGCGACCACTGCTTGAGGAAGTGAATTGTGATACACTCAACTCTAATAAGATGCGAGATATGATGCGCGACACGATGGACACCGGTATACGGCACAGGGTTTTGGGTGGCACTCCGAAATCGGCGAATGGGTTTAAGGGGCTTTGGTGCGAATCACGATGCGGGCTGGAAGAAATAGTGGAATGGCTCATATAAGGGAAAGCGACTCTTATATGACAAGTAGCCCCAATCGGCCCAATATCGGAAATGGATGTTTTTACTCTGGTCGTTTGTAGGACCGCCATTTGCCACACTGGGCCGATTACCTGTTCTGCTGAAATAGTTGAGCACAGACGGAGGAAGCCGGTTCCCTTATTATAAAATTAGACATGTGATCAAAGGCAAACTGGCTGGGACAGTAAATAGCAGTTGTCATTTTTGCTGACGTAAGCATAGAGAATGATTGGGTCGAAAAGAGGAGTCGGTATCTAGCTCGACAGTCTACTGAAGAGGGGGATTTTCCTCTGGTTGAAAGATAATGCTGGTATATGGAATCTGCCAGTGGCACTTCTTTGATGCCATGACTGACTGGATTAGTGTGCTTTCTCAGTGGGACGAAAATGACAAGAGCCACAACTCAGTGCAGAGTGCCGAATGTACTGCCCGTTTTTCTCTGCAGGTTACAAAATGAAAACAAGTTAAACACCCCCCCCAACACACACACACACACACACACACACACACACACACACACACACACACACACACACACACACACACACACACACACACGCACGCACACGCACACGCACACGCACACGCACACGCACACGCACACGCACACGCACACGCACACACACACACACACACACACACACACACACACACACACACACATGATCGCACGAAAGTATAGAAATATCAATGTCGGCCGTTAAAATCCTTACCTCTGCGTATGAGCAGCGCCCCTGTTTCTTTCCTTGTTTTTGCATTCAATTTTAGATCACAGAGACCGAGGCTTGAGCGGGAACCTCCTGCCCGCCACTGTAGAAAAAAGCTTTTGTTTAAAAGAACCAAGAATGCTCATATAAATTGCATTCCTCTTCAAAAGAATTTTAATACTTTGGTAGATTGCGCTTCAAGCCCTATAAATTTGTTCCTTTCTTTTGCGCATTCAAATATAAGGGCTCTGGCTTATTCCAGAATGAAGAATTCTGAAGTTGTAGCCCTCAGACATAAGCGTAGCGCAGTTGATGTTCCATATCCGCTCTTTTCAATCTTCTTCATCCTACACTCTTAAAAAAGAAGAGAGTTCCCAATGAGTCCTTCTTGATGGTAAAAATTTGCCCAAGATAGGACGTATATTTAATTTAGGGTGACCCTTTCACTATTAACAAAAAACGTTGCGACTCTTCACTGGCTAAATGAGCGTAAGTGAGCTCCTCAGACAACCGCCATGCTGCCTCCCTCAGGATGGTCAGTTAATAACTTGTGAAATACTAATAAGGATTCCCTTTCAAACAGTGGGGGAATTTTTTTAATTGCGCATATATGCCCTGCAGCATAAGAGAGTCATATATACATGTGCAGACCAGTGGCGGCTACAAATGCCAGCAAGGCCCGGTATTAGGGCCCAGGGGTCCAGATTCGAGAGTCTGGTGGTCGGCCGGAGTGGAAACCCTGAATGGCGAGGTGTCACCTGCGTGCCTTCCGAAGAACGGGGCAAGTTAGCAGAAAGTGACCTAACGTTGCGTCTGTAGTAGAAGCGGGGCAGAAGGGGAAGTTCAGAAGCGAGGTCTGCAATGTCCAGCAGGCCCTGACGGCAGGCGTCAGCGCAGCATCCACCAGTGGAGGGATTCACACTGACAGTGTCAGACTGAACTGGATTAGATTCACAGGCGACTCTTATAAGGGGAGCCCTGCTAAATCTGGGGGCATCCTGATGCAATTAAACAAAAATAAATTTATTTCTTCTTTTGTGCATTTTCTGACTTAAGTAATTATTGAAGTAACTCTCAACGCCAAGACAAAGAAACTGAGCTGACACGGACGAAAACATAGCGCTGGTGAACATTGTTTTTTTTTCTTCGTATCTTTATTCGCTCTTTCGTTTTGGCCACAACGACTTCTCCGCTTTCCTAACGCTTCAGACTTGCCGGTAATGAAAGCTTACGTAAAATTAAAAAAATAATAATGTCAGCTGTTTGCTTCAAAGTTGTTCAGAAGGAGATAACGAACAACGGATCCTATAAACTGCCTGGCTATGCTAAAGTATGGGTAGAACACCAGGCATTACAGAAGAGTTGAGACTCCTATTCACACCAAGGCTGATTACAACTTCTCTACACACCCGCTACTCGGGGCTTAAATTAGACAGTTTTAGCTGAGCGTTTTACGGCCAGCGGAGAGGAGCGGACGAGCGGAGACTCCACTGCGCATGCGCACATCGCTGGGCCGGCCAGCGTTTTTCCGGAGCGAAGCTTACGCTCGCTGGGAAGCCCTCTCCAGCGGAGCGATAGGCAGCGCGCGAGCGTGCGTAAGAGCGCGCGGGCTTGTATGGGTATTCATGATGGCAGCCTCTTTTGTGCATCTAAATCGAAACATTTACACAATAAATAACTAAAAACACAGAATCTACCTTTACTAAATAGTTTCAGCGCATTATTAGCTGGCTTAATTGATATTCTTTGCACTCTAACTCGAATTGTGATCTATAGGTGGAGCAGCAGAGCAATTCGACTCCAGTCCGCACGGGAAGACGGGCGATCCGCCCGGCTAAAACTCTTTTCTCGCGCGTGTCTCCGCTGGTGTATCCGCTCACCCGCTCCGCCCCGCAGCCCGTAAAAACGCTCAGCTAAAACTGCCTAAATTATCGCCGTCGCAATGACTGCGCACACTGGTGTTGATTTGCGCAAGAATAAGCCTGCAGCCTACTGGAGCTCTGAAAACAGCTCTCTCTCAAGGCGCTACGACAAAGATGCAAGACGGCGTTGTTGAGATAAGACGCAGTCCGGGACAGCGGTGGTATTAGTGGGTATATGCGCGACATTGCGTTGACGCCGTCTTCCGCCTTTTCACAGTGGTTAGTTGGCCTCAGCCTTCACTATCTCGAAAGGTTGTGAAATCAACTCCTAATTTATTCACCCCAGCTCACCGCGCCACTTTCAAAGCGTTTTTTACAAACAAAAGGATGCAAGAAAATGATGCAAGAGGACGCAATTGATGCTGAACTGGGCGAGTTGGAGTGGCTTCATAGTTAGAATATAGCGCAGAGAGACAAGCATGAAACTACTAACGTTATGCCCGTATAGTCGTCGAAAGAGTTATTTTATGGCTCAGTGCATACAGCCGCATTCACAGAACCATGCATTACAACAATGCTTCGCGCTATGGTGCTCAACATGGCTGGCAAAAGCAATTGTTGTGTTATACGAGCAATGCCAGTACCTGGAAGTATGGGCGCAGAGCCTTGTATATTGCCGTCTCGGTTTGAAATTGCTTGAGGCCAAGTGCCTCCGTCGGAATTGCATTCACTCTTGAATTTGCATGGCTACGTAAGCTACCATCGCCGCTTGTAAGAGGTCGTCTGACTTTATCTTAACCCTGGCGATCGCAGCTGTTACTGCTCGGAAGTGCTCCCCGTTGCCACTTGTCTATTTTCTTGCCCTTATAGCATACTAGAACCCGCTACGGGCTAGCTTACTCTCCTTCTTGAAAAAGAAAAAAGAAATTAAAATCTGCGGGAAATAAAGAAAGAGGAGTCAGGAACGTATTCAACATTGACCAAGTTTAAAAAAAATATATAGCTCGGGGAGAGGACGTAGGAAGAGACTGGCACGTCTCTTTCAGCGCCTTGTCTGCTCAATGTTTTTTTTTTTTTTTTAACACATGATCTGAGCTTCATCCAGCCTATCTTCAAACTATCATTCTTTGCTCGGCTAGGTGCAGTATTTAGGAAGCGTCCCAGAAAAGACACTTATGCCTGTGTTTGTCTTTAGATGTGTAAATACATCCCTGTTTTCGCCTAGTATGTCTGACTACCCTTTCTTTTTATTGCATTTAACCGGTTGCATTGCCGGTTGCTTCGAGAGTTCCTTGGCGAAACCAGCACGATCGTTTCAGAAACGCAGCGCTTAGCGGCAAGATTTACAAGAAGCAGTGAGAGAAGGTAAATGAGAAGGTAGTTTATGCGCAGAAGTATACCCGAAGAATTCCCGCTCGTTTACCGCGCCCGCCGTTTCGACGGCACTCACAAGTTGGCCCAAGCCAATCGATATTGTTGAGCTCGCACGGGTGTCGGGCACTTGAAACGGAACGCTGACTTTTGCGCGCTGCGTCGCATTCCTGCGCACTCGCGGCGCGTTCCCGCTTTTATTCCCCGCTTGCCAGTTTGACAGCAGCTGGTTCGAGCTACAAACAGCAGCGGCAATCGCTCCGAAACTCCTTCGCTCGCGCGGAGAAATACTTTTACCGCGCTCTTTTTCGCCGCTGACTTTTGTCACTTTCATCCCTCTCCCTCTCTAAGCTCCCTCCTCCTCACCTTTTTCCTTACCTTCGTGTCACGGTTTTATTGTCTTTGCTCGCGAAGCGAAACTTCCGTCAGCTCTTTCCCCTTGGGCAACATTTACGGCCGAGCTCTCATTTAGTGCTCTACTTTCGCCCCCCCCCCCTCAGAGGTATTCGCCTCCTTTTTCACTTTGGTGCCTGCACCCTGTTTCTCAACCGCGTACGCGTCAGTGGCGGCTGCCCGCCCAGCGATGACACCGGGGGTGCGCTGCGCTACGTCAAGTGGCCGTATTTACTCTCCCGAAATACCCGTCTCTTCTCTCGATGCCTCTCGTCTGAGGCACACCCGACGATGCTCGCCACATGGCCGCCCCTGAGAAAAGACGGGAGCTCCACCTCGATGGCACGCTCCCTTTGACTCCGTCGGCACGCGCCCTCGCGTGTCCCTTCACCGGCTCGTTTTCGGTACGGTGGCTGCTGAAGCGTGCGTCGCCGCTTTTGCTTATGCTTCCCACTCTAGTGTGGCTCTGGAATGCGAGTTGTACTCGCTGGGGTGCAACTTCCTCTATCCCACTCTGAGACGGAGACGTTTAAACCACTGCTCCAGAAGAAAAAGTTGCGTTTTGCAGTGAGGCTTCCTACTCTAGTATGGCCCTACCCTAGAATGCGAGTTGTACTCACCGGGGTGCAACTTCCTCTATCCCACTCTGAGACGGAGACGTTTAAACGACTGCACCCCAAGAAAAAGTTGTGTTTTGCAGTGAGGTTTCCTACTCTAGTATGGCCCTACCCTAGAATGCGAGTTGTACTCACCGGGGTGCAACTTCCTCTATCCCACTCTGAGACGGAGACGTTTAAACGACTGCACCCCAAGAAAAAGTTGCGTTTTGCAGTGAGGTTTTCTACTCTAGTATGGCCCTACCCTAGAATGCGAGTTGTACTCACTGGGGTGCAACTTCCTCTATCCCACTCTGAGACGGAGACGTTTAAACGACTGCACCCCAAGAAAAAGTTGCGTTTTGCAGTGAGGTTTCCTACTCTAGTATGGCCCTACCCTAGAATGCGAGTTGTACTCACTGGGGTGCAACTTCCTCTATCCCACTCTGAGACGGAGACGTTTAAACGACTGCACCCCAAGAAAAAGTTGCGTTTTGCAGTGAGGTTTCCTACTCTAGTATGGCCCTACCGTAGAATGCGAGTTGTACTCACTGGGGTGCAACTTCCTCTATCCCACTCTGAGACGGAGACGTTTAAACGACTGCACCCCAAGAAAAAGTTGCGTTTTGCAGTGAGGTTTCCTACTCTAGTATGGCCCTACCCTAGAATGCGAGTTGTACTCACTGGGGTGCAACTTCCTCTATCCCACTCTGAGACGGAAACGTTTAAACGACTGCACCCCAAGAAAAAGTTGCGTTTTGCAGTGAGGTTTCCTACTCTAGTATGGCCCTACCGTAGAATGCGAGTTGTACTCACTGGGGTGCAACTTCCTCTATCCCACTCTGAGACGGAGACGTTTAAACGACTGCACCCCAAGAAAAAGTTGCGTTTTGCAGTGAGGTTTCCTACTCTAGTATGGCCCTACCGTAGAATGCGAGTTGTACTCACTGGGGTGCAACTTCCTCTATCCCACTCTGAGACGGAGACGTTTAAACGACTGCTCCCCAAGAAAAAGTTGCGTTTTGCAGTGAGGTTTCCTACTCTAGTATGCCCCTACCGTAGAATGCGAGTTGTACTCACTGGGGTGCAACTTCCTCTATCCCACTCTGAGACGGAGACGTTTAAACGACTGCACCCCAAGAAAAAGTTGCGTTTTGCAGTGAGGTTTCCTACTCTAGTATGGCCCTACCCTAGAATGCGAGTTGTACTCACTGGGGTGCAACTTCCTCTATCCCACTCTGAGACGGAGACGTTTAAACGACTGCTCCCCAAGAAAAAGTTGCATTTTGCAGTGAGGTTTCCTACTCTAGTATGGCCCTACCCTAGAATGCGAGTTGTACTCACTGGGGTGCAACTTCCTCTATCCCACTCTGAGACGGAGACGTTTAAACGACTGCTCCCCAAGAAAAAGTTGCATTTTGCAGTGAGGTTTCCTACTCTAGTATGGCCCTACCCTAGAATGCGAGTTGTACTCACTGGGGTGCAACTTCCTCTATCCCACTCTGAGACGGAGACGTTTAAACGACTGCACCCCAAGAAAAAGTTGCGTTTTGCAGTGAGGTTTCCTACTCTAGTATGGCCCTACCCTAGAATGCGAGTTGTACTCACTGGGGTGCAACTTCCTCTATCCCACTCTGAGACGGAGACGTTTAAACGACTGCACCCCAAGAAAAAGTTGCGTTTTGCAGTGAGGTTTCCTACTCTAGTATGGCCCTACCGTAGAATGCGAGTTGTACTCACTGGGGTGCAACTTCCTCTATCCCACTCTGAGACGGAGACGTTTAAACGACTGCACCCCAAGAAAAAGTTGCGTTTTGCAGTGAGGTTTCCTACTCTAGTATGGCCCTACCCTAGAATGCGAGTTGTACTCACTGGGGTGCAACTTCCTCTATCCCACTCTGAGACGGAGACGTTTAAACGACTGCACCCCAAGAAAAAGTTGCGTTTTGCAGTGAGGTTTCCTACTCTAGTATGGCCCTACCGTAGAATGCGAGTTGTACTCACTGGGGTGCAACTTCCTCTATCCCACTCTGAGACGGAGACGTTTAAACGACTGCACCCCAAGAAAAAGTTGCGTTTTGCAGTGAGGTTTCCTACTCTAGTATGGCCCTACCGTAGAATGCGAGTTGTACTCACTGGGGTGCAACTTCCTCTATCCCACTCTGAGACGGAGACGTTTAAACGACTGCACCCCAAGAAAAAGTTGCGTTTTGCAGTGAGGTTTCCTACTATAGCATGGCCCTACCCTAGAATGCGAGTTGTACTCACTGGGGTGCAACTTCCTCTATCCCACTCTGAGACGGAGACGTTTAAACGACTGCACCCCAAGAAAAAGTTGCGTTTTGCAGTTAGTTGTTTGTATGGCGATCCTCATTTTCCTCATGCGGAGCCGAAATGGTTTGATGTCATGCATTGTCATCACTTAAGGACTCTATAAATTCAACTCTTGTGCGTTTTAGTTTCTCAGTGCAGTAGAACAACTGGGCTTATCGCAAATATTCTCACCTTTGTTCTGACTAGGCGCTTCTTTTAACGCGAAAGCACTACTTTAAAGGTGCAATAAAGACGAACCGCGGGAACTCGGCGTACACTTTCCTAGCATTCTTAGAAACTTCGAATTATTGTTTTGTGCCGCCCATTTCCCTATTTAAAGCCGATTAAAAGTACCCGTTCCCGCCTTTTTTTTTTAAATCACTGCAGACAGTGGGAGGAGTCAATCAACGTTTCGGCCAGTCCCCTGGCGGCTTGCCGCCTGCCGGCGGCAGAGTGATACGTAGCGATCGGCGAAAGCAAAGAGTCCACGCGTATTTTTATTTCCGTGGGCCAAATTTGCGGCTATGTAGCCTCGGACTGGATCTATTTATTCACGGAAACCTAAAAAAAACAAAATAAAAGCGAAGCGAAGCTGCCACGCGACTGCCTGAAAGGCACTCCATGCGTTAGTTGACTCCTTCTACCGTCTGCGGTGAGTTCATAAAAAGGCGAGAGCTGGGACGTTAAATCCGATTTAACTTAGAGAAATCGGCCGCACACGACAATAATTCGAAGTTTCTAAGAATTCTCGGAAGGCGTAGATCGAGTTCCCGCGGTAAAAAAGGCGAGCGCAGATTCCTCTTCAATGCATCTTTAAGGGGACAAACCCATGAAGCCTCGGAGCGACTCGCGTAAGCTCGGGTTATTTCGGATGAGCGTCGCACAAGCTGGCGGCAATGGGAGGAAGCTCGGGTAAGTTCGGACGAGAGTCGAACGCGCCAGCTGTAGCCAATGGGAGGAGGTCGTCGCGCCAGCTGCCAGTGAGTGCAGAGAGGGTGTGAAGATGAAGAGCACGAAACACAGTTGCGTGCACATGCAGATGCCAGAAAGAAGAGGCGAGGAATAAACACATATTTCTCATTACTACTCGGTTTAACTACGTTAAAACCCAACCAATTTTTTTTCTCTGTTATCCGAGGCCCTAGAAATGGGTACATTAATTCGTGTTTTACGTCAGAGTGGTCGAGCTCTTGACGTCAGTCGGCATGTCTCGTAGTGTGGGCGTGTCCTTGGAACGCAAAAATATGCTAACAGCATGCGTTGTGTTTACTTCCTTGCAGACGACTAGGAACCTAACCTTCCTCGCGACTGAAGTTAAACACCCTGTATATACAAATGACTCAAGAAAAACAAAAGCGGGCACGAAGGCTTGTCGTTTTAGTTCTTTCTTCTTACATTAGGAGCCCTTGGAAGCAGTTTTAATTTTATTCTTAATTTATCTGAAATAGTCTGAAAAAAGAAAAGTTTGCTGGGAGCAGTTATAACTGGTAGGGGGTATACACCATAAAAAATAAATCAGAAAACAGTCCGAAGTGTGGTAAGCCATACCGTCAGGCAACATTGAGCTGCTTGGCTGTCTCCGAGCGTCCAAGTCTTGAAAGTCGAGTGTGGCTTTGCCAGAGCAGTTTCACTTTGTTGTTCAAGCAGACAGAGGCCTCCAAAGCGCATAATGATGAGACTAAGCAATACTATCTACTGGTACCTTTCCACAATTCTTTTTATTTTAATTTTGCTTCTGAGACTCAGAATAGGAGGAAAAATATTTACACCTATAGTAGTGATAGCAATACCTAGAAATGAAGCGATGTCAAAGCGACAGCTATCATTAAGCATCCCGTGTTTCGCGGAGATCTGCGAAGTACCAGAGAGGCGCGTTGTATGCAGTCATACTAATTTAGTTTGACCATGATTTCTTTCTAGCATCTTGAAACTTTTATGTAGACAAGGCAGTGCCATCATCCAAAACCTCACTTATTCCGGCTTTTCACTACGACTATTCACATTTCTCGTATGCTTCCATGGGCAATATCACATACCTATCAGACTTCCCACTGATACACTAACCTCATTTTCCCGAAAAGCAAACTGCAATAAAAACTGGGCTGTTTCTTTTAGCACAATATAGAATAAAAATAAAGAGATGCATGAATCTCTAATGAGTTAACTAAAAAAAAGAAGCTAAGAAGCGCTCAAGCCAAGGGCACAGGCACGCGCTTACTCGATAAGGCAGATATGCAAAATACTATTTTAAGCCCTGCGTCCTGCATGACAAAGTCAGGCACGAATGGTTCATCCTAAGCTTATGCAGTTGGTTCGGTAGAGTATAATGCGAGTCACGTCGTGCTTCTCTTAGCCTGCATTCTGCTGTCCGCAGTGATGCATCGCGAGTACTTTCGCATCATTCCCCACGCACACGTGCCATTCTGGGCAAAGAAAAAAAAAAGAACTCCAGCATTGTTTGGTGAAACTTGTTCTTTTGACAAAAAATGGCCGCTTGCTTTATTTTTCACGCGCCGTGATAGAGGGATGTGCACAAGATTCAAAACTTTCGGAGTTCTAAAGAGACAGGCGTGTCGTGAATACTGAAAACAACGAAAGGACGAAAAGGTCTAGGGCGACATATTGGGCTCTTTGTCCCTCGTGGTGAGGCCGGGGAAACAAAGCGATGTAAACAATTTGTTATGAGGTTATAGCGTCCATAAATCACAGCGTATTCGGTGACCACGAACACAAGTATATAAGCACGGTATGGCGAGAACGCATACAACGGTGGGTTTACTTCGGCATGCATTATAAATGTCCAAGACGTGACCATCCCTGTCACTGTAGGGTTTCTCACAGAATAAGCCGAACAATTTATTCTACCTTCGCACTCATTCATTCGCAGTCCGCAAGCAGAATTAACTATTCAGTGCGCGTACCAGCAGTGTTATCCTGATTACTGGGACCGCAGCCCTTCGGTTTTGGATTGCTAAAGGTTCGATTCCTGGCATTACGTACAGTGTGCAGTATCGTCTGTGATATTACCAGCGATAAACGTCTTTAACAAGATTCTGTTAGTTTGCGTGGTCTGATCGATCACTCTGGCAGGCACTATCAGTGTTAGGCTTGCAAATAAATAATTAAAATGAAATAAAGCAAATATTTAGACCATAATACATAAAGCAACAAATAGGGAAGAACGAAACAGGCAAAGCGACTGCTCAGAGCCACCTCGAGCAAACAGCATGTCCATTTTACTTTTTATTTGTTCGTAGAATTGAATTTCTTTCAGAGCGAATTTGATTAATGGATCATAAAATGTGAACCACTCAATTACTGATGCGGATTGATCACTGTGGCCGCGCTCTCGTCGTACGCTGAAGTAAAAAAAAAACAAATCTTTAATTTAACATTTGCACCATAGACTTTTTCGTTTCGACCTAACAAGCTAATCCATATTTTTAATGTGGATAGACATGTTTGGCGTACTCAACGCAAAGAAAATAATCCTGGTGTCATCAGATGTCTGGAAGTGGCATCTAGCGGTTCCTGATATGTTTGTTCCCGCACAAAGAATATTTTAAGCTTTACAGTTTCAGGTTCGGGGCTAGAGCAAAAATTTTCAAAAGCATTTGCCTTCTTTGCCGAAAGATGCCAGTCTGGCATTTTTATCCACTTATAGCCAGGTTCGCAGAGACTACTCTGCACATCCAGAGGAAGCTTCTGCCTACGACACGCACATGTCTTTAGGGAAGGAAAAAAAAAAACTAGCTGAGACTGCTCGTTCTGTCGTTTCAAATAGCATGTCTGGCAGAGAACGCCAGATATCAGCACTTTGGCCCTTTGTAGAAAAAGTAGGATGGCCTTTCTTCGGAGCAGCCGCCAATTCCGACTCGCGACAGCTTTGAGAAGCTGCCGCTAAAACCTGTCTCGTGCCGTTTGCTTTCTTTAGTTCAAAAAGAAATGAGACCGAAGAAATACACAACAGCCACGAAAGCCAGTCCCATGGTGAAGGGATGCAAACATATAAGCCAAAGTTCTTCGAACTAAAGCAATTTCATGGTGTCGCATTTCGTTTGATCGGTTTCTTACACAGAAGGATTTCTCTGTCGGAGGTAAAGATAGTCTTTACCTGTCCATTAAGCTACTGTGGAAGGACAAGAACTTTTCATTTCTCTATTGTACTCCTTCCATGGATATGATAACCATCCCCCGGTAGTTTCGGCGGGGCGACATGACAGCCCCTTTTGTTGATTTGGGCCTACTTATCGCGTTTTAGTATCGCGCTCTCATGAAAAGCTAGCGAAACGTCCAAAATAGCATGCTTTATCAAAGTAATGAACGCCTAACGTCAAAGTGACTGGTAGGAAGAAGAATGGATTTTTTTAAGGAATAAAGTATGTGTTGCAGGCATTCCTAGCATACAATGAAAAAGATGGAGTAGCAGCACTTCAGGGACAGAACGAGAGAGAGACTTTTTTATTTCGGAAAGAATTCCGCCTCACTGCCACGCGAAAATGACGGCGGATGAGAAACAGATATAAAAAGATGGAAATGAGTGCTACACATCGCACGAAGAGATAAGGTATAAATGAGACCGAAAGAGATATGCCTGCGCGGCCGTGTAGAGGCTCATAAAGAGGAAGTCATTGTTGCCCTCCGAACGTCGTTTTAAGTGCTTGTTATTTAGAGGCATACATTAGAGAAACTACACGTTGAGCGTAACAGAAGCACTTTACACCTGCGCCTTATGAAACTATGTCGTCGCCATTTCTGTCCTATTTCACCTCTGGCTCTAATAAATCCTGGCGGCATGATTGGTTCTGGTTTTACTATCAGGCCAAAATCAAATACGAACACCGCCTATGAACCAGACACGATGCTTTTCTTCGCCATTCAAGACTACGGAAGGAACTTAAGACTACTTACCTGCGTGGAATGCGAAAACACTGCTTTTTTATTTTTAATTCCTGTTCATTTCCAATTTGTTTTGAATTTTTTTCTCTTTCTTTCTAGTGACACGCCCACTGAATAGCATACAGTCGCAAGCCAATGCATACACTCTGTTCACCTTTATTCTCTAAGAAAAAAATGCGGTTTTTTAGCCTTGGGGTTGTGTGCCTGCCTCGCGATGTGAAAGTGTAATGTTCAATTCCGCGCACCTAAGGAAGGAATTTTTCATTGCTTCCACGATGACGTCACCTGGAATTTTTGCGACCACTTTTGCGAACTATATAATGCTTCCGCATTAATAAGGGTGATTATTATTCCCACTTAAAGATTCCCGCAAAACATATGACTGTGCATCTCATCCATGTCGCGCTACAAGGGCGTGAAATGAGGCATAGAACTCTCCGCTTTTGAATTCGGCTCCGCAGCACGCACTACAGTGCCATCTTTTTCCCTGCAAGCAGTTCTTCCAGGCGCAATCCATTCACCACCTTTTTTTTTTTTTCACTTCACTCTGTCATCTGTTTTCGTTTTTGTGTTTCCCCAGGCCTTGTTTCGTGCCTGGCGTTCTTCGTAAACAACATCAAGCACGCAGTGGACATCGTTACGGTCCTTCGCATCTGAGAGGGCGCGGTCACTCTGCGAGGAGCCCAACCAGAAGAAACTAAAACAAATTAGCAGGTCAGAAAAGACGAGGCCGAAGAGGGCGGCGCGCTTCAGTAATCACAGCAAATTCCTCGAGTTCTTCTGCGGCGCGTAGCGGTGACCGAGAAATTTTATCAGCGAGCGACTGCAGTAAGGAAGCGAGAACAAGTACGCGTGAGACGCGTGGGGTGCATTGCGCCCGGTTACCGAGGAAACTAGCCGCCGTAATCAAAATTCTAGAAAGCGAGAGCGTAACGACTGCCGACAAGGTGCGCGCGGCTTTTATTGCATTTGTTGCCTGACTGGCTCGGAGCCTCCCATTAAATTTTCGCGCCGCTGGGCAGACTTCCCTGCAGCATCTTCGCGCTTCAACGGAGCAAGAGACGAGGCAATAACTGCAATGCTTAGGCGCCACTCGACCCTGCCAAAACAATTTCTAATTAGCGTAGCTGGTTTAGCACGCGGGAAGATATTACCCGAGGCGACTAGCATGGTTACCACAAGTGACGCCCGTTTCTTTACAGCTGCCTAGCGTAGCTGCTGGAATCGTTGCTGCCTTGTTAGGTTGCATAAGCACCCGCAAGAATCCTTTCCGCGTTTTTGCAGCAAGCAAGACGCAATGGTATTCTTCTCGAGCCCAAAAAGAGTACATCAGTGTATGTTGCGTATATGATCACAGTATCGTGATGTGTCGCGAGAAGAACGATTCAAAACGTTACGGTACTGGGCTAAGGCAAAAAAAAAAAAAACAGAGCGGGAAACGAAGTACTGTAGCTTTCATTTTGGAAGAAATAAAAAGATAACACAAAAAATGGTTTTAAAGCAACTCTAAATGCTGCTGGTGAGAAAACGAGAAGAAATTATCTGCCGGTGACGAGAAAACATTGTCGAGAATACAGCTGCGGAAGATTCTCTGTCTGTCCGTCTCTCTCTGTTCATTTACTACTTTTGAACAGTAAAAAAGATCAGTCAGTGAAGAGGCAAAAAATATTACTGCGGCTGTTTGTAAGCAAAAACGCAGTAAAAAAAAAAAGAGACGCTAGGCTCGGAGGGTCCACCGCAGCCCAGTGCCGGCGAAAGATGCCAGGTTTTCCTACGGCGCGACGTGTTCTGAATGCAGAGTGGGCTCATAGTCGACTAAAACGCTCTTCTGTCGAAACACGAAAATACTTTTCTTTGTATAGGGTCCAGTCAACCGCTTTTTGCCAAAGAAAAAAAATGACGTCAGTAGTTCCTCGGATTGTAAATAGCCCTGTAGACGCCCTTATTCCATACGATTGAGTATACATTTGATACTGTAAAAGCTGAAGTGTGTTCAACATTTTTATAAATGACAGAAGCACAGTAGCAAAGGCTCTCTTTACGGCTTTGACGATATCGCAAGAGTTGGGACTTTATGCGTCTGAGTTTGGGCCACAGCTTTGCGCGCAAAGTGTCGATTGTCTGCCAATGCCGGTGCTGCGCTTATACAATGTGCAATTCCATGGATTGCCTTTCGATGCCGCGGTGTATAGCAGTATCGCAGGGCTTGTGGACGTCTGTCGTCATGTATTTGGGTTTCTGTAACTTTCTGAGATCGCATCTTTTGAAAAAGTTGGACTACCTCTTCCGGCTTCGCTAGAAGTATGTTTAGTGATGAACGCTTTGACGTCAAAGCCCTGGCGCTGTAGAAGCATGAGGCTGCTGCGCACTTCGCGTTTTGAATAGCGGGCTCGCTAGTTTAGTACGCAATAAAGGCCACTCGAGCATTTCGCTCAGCGAAATCGTCCTACGACAATGGTGCGCCTGGCTTGCGGCGTTCTCTCGCTGCAGCAGTTACGAGGGGCAATAACCAGTTCTTTGGTCGTAGGGAAAGCTGAACCGCCGAGAACGAATGCAAAACGACAAGCGTTTCACATGGACCGCTTGCTCTTTCTTTTTTTCGTGATGAAATATGAAGCTACTGAACGCATGGTACTACTGTTGTGCTCTGAAATTTGCTCCTCGTGCTCTGTAGGCAATATAGTAGCCCATTTGACGAGATTTCGGCATATGTTTTGTGCTTTAGCTCGTTACTTTTCGAAAAAGGCTGGGATTTTTTCGGAAATGTAACGTAAAGCAGGTCATTTCGATCTGACTAGGGGCTCTTACCTAGTGCGCAATTGCACTCTATACGTTTCGCTAGTTTTATTAGTATGGCACACACAGGGACTGTCAGCAAGTAGTGCATGTTCTCTGTAACCATTATAAAGCGAGACGGCAAGGACGACTCGCTTTACACGAATGTAAAATGTTTTAAACCGAGAAATAAATCGTGCGTATCACGTTATAACTGCAGAAATGCTCAGCTATAAGATTACTTTGGATTCAGAGTGCTCAGGAGAAAAAACTGGCGAGTGCAGTTCATACCCTATGATCTATATGCTGTCTATATTTAACTGCGCTTGGTTTTGCTCCAGAAATCCTTTGTACGAAAGCGCCTAACGCCAAATAGGAAAGAGGGGGAGCTGCAAATGTTTAATGTTTAAGAAAAATTTAGTGGAAGTCTTTCTAGAAAGTCCGGATTTTCACTGCACTTCCGTGGTGTTGTATGACATAGAATGCTCTATGGAGATGCTTCATTTTAGTCACTTTGAATACGGCATTGTTTTTGCCATTAAAAACAGCGGCAGTAAGATTGCCACTACAAACCACCTACAGGTGTCTAGCACAGAGCAAAAATGAAAACACAAAAAAAGGAAGCTGTTAACTCCTTAACAGCTTCGCAGTTGTAGAGTGTAAGTCCACCAACCGGAAGAGCATCAGCTGAAGGAGTCCAAGCATTGAAAATGGGAACAAAAATGAATACTGGGATAGGTTGATTTTCCAAGTCACGTACTTTCCGAGAGTGCTTTGGCTTCCGACTCTTCACTCGCCTAGGGTTAGCTTCGCGCCTTGCAAGTCGCGCTACAGGTGTCTCGCACAGAGCAGCAGGAATGAAAAGACAGATAAAGGAAGCTAACTCCTTAACAGCTACGCGGTTGTAGAGTGGGAGTCCACAAGCCGGAAAAGCAGCAGCTGAAGGCGTCGAAGCATTGAAAATGGGAAGAAAAATGAATGACAAGGTAGGTCGATTTTCTTAGTCACGTACTTTCCGAGAGTGCTTTGCCTTCCTTCTGTTCATTAGCCTGGCGTTAAGTTCGCGCCATAGAGGTCGCGCCGTGCATGTTTGTCTGCAACTGACAGCCATTGTTCGTGCAATAGGTGGGGAGAAAAAAAGAAGAGGCACGCAGAAATTCGAACTCGTTCCCAAATTAGCAGCCATTGGAAAAGCGTCATTGTCCTGACTGCGATCGCGTTTCAGGGGAAAAAATCAGAACTCTGTTTTTTTTTATTTATTTGTACGATTTAAGCAATCACAGCGGCTCTCTATATAAAAAAAAAAAACGGTGAACGCTTTGCTTTTGTCGCAGAGTTAGTTACGGAAAACGGTGTACTCCACAATTCTGGTGGCGATAAAATATGCCATCGTTGCGCATAGCGTTTCCATATCAACGTTCCAACATGTCGAGCTATCTCTGAACAGTCTTGCACGACCTAGGAAAATTACTGCTGCCTTTCTCAGCTGCTAAACGAGACAATTATGCATTCAGCCCATTGTATTTTGGCTACCCATTACTGCTATTCATTTGGGTACATATGCATTCCGTAGTTTCAGCATCTGCTTGAAAGGAAGTTCCACCAGTTTAAGCCATCAAGCCCTGTCTTGTAATGCGCTGATTTCGTCTTGAAGAAACTTAGCTATTTTTTTGTAATTTAGAAAGTTTTCTTTTGATGATTTTGCCCGTGCTACTGTGCACGCCATTAATTATCAAGTGGCATTTGATGCGAACAAAATTATGCTTAGGTACACGGCTTTTTTTTTTTTCGATAAGAACTGAAAGAAACACGAAGGCTGGCCGGATTGGTTTGACGCGCAAACTTTGTTCCAAACAGCAATAATTTTTTCGAATGAAGTTCTGTGCTGCTTCATTGCGACGATTTTACGTGGCATCACGAATATGCGTCTGTCTTGTGCAGTTACGCTGATTGCTACTGGAACACGGTGAGGGCTGTGCGCAGTTTGTTAGCATTCCCTTCACTCCTCACAATTGCACTTTCATCTACACTGTGTTAGAAACAAAGGCACTCTATGTGCAAGTCAACCACCAGTCGAAAATACGTATTATAGAAGGATTGCGACAACAAGCGTTAAGGTGCAAATGACCCCTGCCCTCAATAGGCCTGCTATAAATATACGTCACCTCTAACCCCAACCACTTTTCTCAGGCAAAGTTTACATTCTGCAGGATCACTTTGCTGAGAACACTGATTTAGGCGATACCTCGAAGGTAGGCTTTGAAGATGGACGCAGCAAAGCGGCTTTAGCTTCTGATGACGTCCCCAGAAAACCTGCATTTGGGTTCGGGATCCGAACGTTAAACACAGTAAACGAAATTCTGTTAGCCTTAGATCTGTGCTGTTCTCCTCCCGCGCTGCCCTCAAGCCCTAGAAAAGTAAGTACGAGCCTTGAAACCACTCTATTCCCATCAGCTATGGCAAACAGCTGACTGTTAACACTCGCCCCCCCCCCCCCCCCCCCCCCCCCTGTGCGGGCCATTAACAATGTACACATTCAAGCACACCTACATTCATGGCAAATAACTCCATACTGGACGAGATGAGAAGAGCGGGCAAAGCAGCGTCAGGTGAGGTTGCGTGTTTCAATGTTTCGCCTACAGAAATTGTGGTAATCCTCGACAGCGGGGCAGTGACTCTTGGGTACACATGCACCGCGTTCGATCCATTAGAGCGAGATCAAATCAATATTTCATTAGCGACCGGACGGCACCTATTTTTTGCCTCAGGTTTTCAGATTAACCCAGGGAAAACAACAATCCAAGCGATACTGCTAAACTGGCGCTCCAAGGTTACGACTATGACAGTTTTGCCAAATCCAGGTGTTTTATAAGTCGGACAATAAATTCATGCAAAAGTAGCTAGACGTATCTAGACCTTTGGGGAACCTGGCAACATTTCTGTGAGGAGTGCGCGAATTTATTAAAAGTTTTTTCGCGTTCCACATGTGAACACCTTACTGGCTGATAGGTTATGGAAGGCTATGCAAAAAAAAAAACAAAAAAAACCGGCATGCTATCACCCGTGTCGAGTGGGAGAGAATTTGGGAGTGGAAATGGCGAACTTTGCAGTTATTTCTGAAAACGAGTAGTCTTTTATCACGCAAAAAAAAAAAATGCACGTAGACGCATGGGTCGCTAGGTGCAAATACTGCAGATATGCATTGTCGTCGATTCTTCACCGAAGCTTATTTGTCAATTGAAGCTGAAACTTTTTTATTTCTCGTCTGGGCGAGAAGAGGCTGGCACTAATGGCGCGAAAGGCCTGACAAAGGTCCCCCCCCCCCCCCCCGTACTCACAACAATGGTGATACACCATTCTTAAACATAAATATAGAGGGGCGCTTGTATCACGAACGCATTTAGCAGAAAAAAACTGTAATAACAGAAATGATTACAATTTTTCATTCATTGGGATGAACAGAGAACATGATTCAACGCGTAAGAGCAGTTTGAATACATATATTCGTAAGACGATGTATTTGCAAACAAATACAGAAGAAATAAAATATCACAGCTCATGGAAAGCAAATGTCTTCATCTGGTAACAGTGTATTAAGATGTTCTTGAAGAAGATTTCAGCTATAATGAATTTAACGCTTCTCCGGTCTTATTTAAAGTACATATCGACTTATGTAGAGCGTTTGCATCCCTTAGTTTGGTATGTGTCTGCTGTTCCGACGGAGAGAGCAACGAGACGATTCACTATCTCCTCTGTCAACTACATCTTCTTCATCTTCAATTGTCAATTCATGTAAGCTCACATACATAAAATGGACAACCTATCACTTTGCGTACTTGCTAATATGCGCAGTACAGGCTATACATGGTCACAAAACATGATAACCATTCATTTGGGGCCGTACTGCAAAGACAGGTCTTGTAGGCTGCACCATGACACCAATAGAAACAATTATACAAAAAAAAGGAGGCATGAGCTGGTTTGAGAGCTTTAATTTTTTTTTCTTTCAACGTGTGGTTTTGTTGAGGCTGCTGGAAAAATTATGCACGTATCGATTAATCACCTCGTGCTGGAAAGTTTTTCAAAGCTATGAATCGACATGTGCCGTATACACAGAAGCAATATTTTATCTTCGCCTCCATTGGGTAACATACGTGACAACGATCTGTGCATTAGACAAATCGCCATGACGCGTATAGGGTTGTTGAGTGAGAACATCTGAAAGTTGAACTGTTGAAAGCAAGCCCCATAAAAGTGGGACTGTGAATGGAACTAGAAACTAATAATCGCATCGGGAACGATCAACGTACCTACAGGGGCCGGAATCGACTCTTCGCGAAATGAAGCCAAACATCGCACCCATATGGCACGCGTTGCTGTACGGTCAACAGCGAGCCAGCGACCTTCTCAGAACCAAGCCGTTCGCAGCATTCCTTTTACCGCGCCTTTCTCCTCGCGATGACAAGGACACTGCTAGTGAGGGCTGCGATGCTTTCGGCCCGGCGCCTGTTTGCGACCGACAGGATTGCCAAAGGGCCCTAACTGCGCGGCGACGGAACTCCAACGTACGACACCGACGTCCCCGACATCTCAATCAGGCGATCGCAGTGAGCGATGCGGAATACTGGGAACAGCCCCAGCTCGGTCGTCAAATAAGCGACGGTGGAGCTCAAATATAGCGACGCCTCTAACCCAACACGCTGTGTGCAGCGAAGTTCCAATCGTCGCCTCTTGGTATCGTGGCGAGATAGACACCGCATCCGTGCCAACTCATTGGTTTCACGCTAGACGCTGCGCGAGGGATTGGGGGCGTCTGCAATCCGTGTGTGGAGGGTCTACAATGATTGAGCGAGCTAGTGAGGGGAGCGCCATGACCAACGTCCTGCCTCACAAAAAACTGTGCAGCATTATGAAAGGTACGTCTAGCGGGGACCAGTTGGAGGACCGGATGCGTGAAGCGGTCGGTGCTTGAGAAACGTGAATGATGGGCCTGCGTTCATTCACTGGCTAAACACGATGACCAACGATGTGACCGATAAGGCGCCTACCAGCCCGAACCATTGATCAATGGAGCCCTCTTATTGATACGGCGACTGATAACCCGATGTTTGCGTTAGATTCCAACACGCTGCACGCTTATAGTAAGGTAACGTGTGCTGGCTTCTGAAGCGGTTTCGCACTGGCGAGAGCACGTGGGGAAGAAGGTGTTCTATAATGAGCGAGGTAAAGCTAGCGTGGTCTACGGTCGCGAAAGTTTGCGAGTTGAACTTTAGCTTAAGTACTTCGGCTAAATGCTCCCACGCGCAGCACCTGTGAACGCGGAGTTTAAATGAAAAACAGAAAGAACTATGAAAGATTTTCGTTAGGCGCGGCTCTTAACAGGGCATCGACCGGAACTGTCTAAATGCTTATAGTTGGCTGGTTAACTGCTTGCTTGCCTTTCGTCACACTAGAAACTCATTCGTACAAGACTTAATGCCTCGAAATAAAAAATGTCACACCAAAAGAGATTTTTTGTGACCCGTGGATACCGCTATGAACGAGCATTCTTGAATGGAAAGTACACAGAAACACCGCCATTTAATTTTCCTGAAAAATCACGGTCAGTTCGGACGGCCTCAGCACTCTACGGGCAATATATTTTTTAAAAATGCACTTGATGGTACGTTTTCACGAGATATATGCTTAGAAGACGCATTGCGATGACACAGGCAGCTCTTTTATTTTTCTCTTTTTAGTGCTCAGTCTTACTTTTGAATTAGGGTAAACGAAGGCAATTCTTTGTAGCTGACTTCGCAATGTGCCCTCTGAAATTTCGCGGTGCTCGCATGGAGACAGCAACGTGGATTAACATTTAGCCTGACACTGCACAACATGTTGCGCTGTGATAGCGTGCAAAGACGGCTACAGTACTGTGAAGGATGGTCCTGCCTACACGAACTTGTAACTTCAGTGCTCAGAGACCTGCCGGCACCCGAAAGCTCTCATGGGATCCACTAGGTCTTTTGTACGACCTCTGCGTA
This sequence comes from Amblyomma mixtum, assembly GCF_055824585.1. NCBI lineage: Eukaryota > Metazoa > Arthropoda > Arachnida > Ixodida > Ixodidae > Amblyomma > Amblyomma mixtum. The sequence continues at coordinate 311,798,889 of NC_143012.1, read as the reverse complement.
ACGCTTTGCCTAGACCCCCTGGTTGGCAGCATAGGCTGCGAAGACCTAATCCAATACCATCCGGTAAATATCAAATTCTAAACTGAATTAACTGTCTCAGAAAGACACTGATTACTACTTCATTCAATTTGTTTTCTTAGAATCAGTTATACGCGTGTGCTTGCTTCTAGATACCTATGTTGGTGTTTTACGTGACAGCGTAAGGCTTCCTTTCCGCGAGAAATCTGGTGTCGTGGCGTGAGCGAAGACTCCGTACTGGTCGAAAAGATTATTACGTCTCACGTGGAGCGAATGATTTGAAAAGTGATTAAGCGTTAAAGAAATGGTGATTGGAAGGTCTCAAAATGACTGAAACGTCATTACGATTTGTAAGCATTAATGTGAATAAAATGCGGTGAAAAGAAAATTAGGTTAATTAGCCGGGCGTCGGACCCCTGAGACTTGAGTTAAGTGTTAGACACGCTACGGCTGGGCCACAGAGTCACTTTTTTTTTTTCTTTACTGCCCATTGACATGTTAAAAATAATTAAACTCATACTCAGTTTTCTAAATCAGAAGCGGACAAGCGTTGTGCTCAAAGCAAAAAACCCAGAACTGTTTAAAGGACCACAATCGCTACATCCAAAATCCACCAAAATGCAGCTTAAGCGTATTTTCTTCGAAGTAATTAAGGATGGACCCTGCATCCTCATTGCAATTTATTACAACGATGTTGCTTCGCCAAATAGTGTGCAGTCGAAGACGAAAGAAGACATCGTATTTATGAAGATCCGTTTGATCGTCTAGGAATCGTTTTGCATACGCCGTCAAAGGTAAGTCTTTATTGTTCGCCGGAGCACGTCCCAAAAGAGCAGCACATCCCAGCAATCAGTAAAGAAGTGCTCAATTGACTCTTATTTGTTCACAGCAAGCAGTCAGCTTCGCATGGTAAAATCAATCCCTTCTCCTCCATCCATGTCATTTACCGGATAAGTACCCGGGTGCAACTTAAAGAAACACGTCTTCACACCTGCTGGCACCGCCATTTTCTTCAATTTTTATAAAACATTTACTCCTGGGGCTCTACTAAACAAATTTCGGTGCACAGTTTCAGAAAGGACAATCTTCGAGTAATCCCTTAAGCGTGACATTTGAAAGGTATTCAAAACTGAAGGCAACATTTAGAAACCGGAAAGACGGTACTCGCTCAGACAGGTATGTTCGTACGGCTTGGTTAAGCGGGGCTTTACACGTATATCATGGGACCTTCCGCGTAATTATTGTGATTGTGAAAGAAGAAAACAGGGTCCGTGTGTGCGTGGGCAACAGGAGCCGCTGACGGGACCCATTAATGCCGTAGTCCCATACCCTTAAAGGCGGATCTTAAAGGGAAGCTGAAACTGTTTCTTGAGATTTCGAGGTTATTCCAGGATTCGAATCTATCAAGCTTCTAGATGAAGCACGCAAAGTATTTTTGCACTAGCATTTAAAATGGTGACATAATCGTCGATTAAAACCGGGACGATGTTTAGGCTTCTTCTCACTACGTTGGAGGAGTGCAAAGAAACACGGCAGTGACGTCATTGTTGCCGAAATTTCAGATGTCCATTGCTTACGCCTGCATGCTGCTGTGCGTCGTCAGATGGCGCCAAACAATGCATCGTGAGCTTCACCTTCGATGGCGTCGGTTTTCTTCCACGGAATAACAGTTTCTTCGCTGGAAACGTAGTGCCGTCTTACGTGACGTCATTATCGGGGCCTCTGCCCATCGCTGTGCACTTTAGAGAAGCGGAACGCCGACGACGACTTCATTCGGCGATTACGCCACCATTTCAAATGCTAGAGCAATACGATTTCGGAGGCTTTACCTGCACATTTTGCATATTCGGCCACCTTAAACTCATCGAATTCTAAAACAGCTTCAGTTGCCCTTTAAGTGTTGTGGGGACGCACTCGCCCCTCCGTGGTTCGCTTTCCCGCAATGTGCCTCAGCTGTGCCCCCGCAGCGCACTCTTCTCAGTTGTGTTTAACTAACAGGGGAGGGCGCTCGCGTCGCAACGACACCAGCGCCACGGATGGCGTTTTGCTGCGCGCGCGCGGTGGAAAATCGGCTCTCTTCTGCTCGGCACCGGGATAACTCGCGGACGTTTCGCGAGCCGCTCCGCTCTTCGCCGCGGGCGTCTTGTGGTTGGAACTCGCTCCTGCCACCCCGTCCCGTCGGGCCTCGGAGCTTCCCTTTGCCCTACCGGGGGCGAACGTTCGCTCGTAACCGTGCTGGTGAGTCGGACATCCTCGATTCCTCAGTGTATTTTGTTGCTAGCTGGCGTTATTGTTGTTATAGCAATAAATGCCTTGTTTGTGTCAGCCAGTGTGTCGTTCCTTTGTTCCCGTAGAGCAAGGCCCGCCGTGGTCAGCGTGCGCTCGGTAGCGTACGCGACCACGGGGTGGGGTCCGCGCGGTTTTGAACTATGTCAGCCGCGGTTAAAAGGGGAGAACGTGTTTCTCTCTCTCTCTCTCTCCCCCCCCCCCCTATTTAAACCCCACATCGTCTGCAAAATTTTTTTCCTGCAGCGGAACGTGCTTTTACGGAAGAGAAAATTAATTTCAAAATGTTCCCGCCACACATTTTGAACTCGTGACGTCTACACCGAAAAGGACCCGGTGATCACCATCTTGAAGTGAATGGAGAAGTAGCCTATATTCCTCTAGACTAGAGTGATGCGTGCGAAAAAAAAAACTGCTTTGGTGCATTAGTTTCCCTGCAAAATATGCCGGGGATGCTGACACTTGTTTTTCATTTTTCGTCCGTTTCTAGCTTACCAAATCTCCGTTTTCAGTGGAAGCGTCTTTGTCTTTATTATTCAGTAAGCCCTGAGTGCCGTGAAATGAAAATTGCCATGAATTACTTTACCTGGGGTTAACCGACTTTCTTCCAAATACCACGTGGTAGTTGTTTTAGGGGCCAAAAATATATGAAATAAACAAAGGAGTGTGTACGCGACATACTCAGCCCCAATAGCGGGTATCGTACTCATCAAGACAAATAAATTTCGCGCACCGCGAACCTGCAACCGAATAATACTTCGGGTGTTCCATAAAGACGCTTTGCTAGCGAAGAAGCTGGTTCCGAGTTAGATCAGTTTCCGAATTGCCGACGTAGTGCTCTCCCCCATAACTGGAAGTTCATGGAGTAAGGAAACATGCTTATCCTTTTTACTTTATGTGAGTGACGGAAGGATCACTTTGATGAGACTACCATCAGAATGTTCCCAGAGACCGCTGACGCAAAAACGGCAATGGCTGAAAACAGCGAAGCTGATAGCCGTCAGTAAATACCATCACTGCAGATGACCACGAGTAATTCATTCGGAAAACCCTAATGTCTGTACGTATGGAGACGAGAATCGTAAGAACACTGCCGCCCGTGCTGCCCTATTTCTATGGCCGTTGTGCGAAAACGTCCTTGTTGTCCTGGAAATAACCCACACGGTCTAGCTAAGATCCTTCCCGTTCCGATGAGTACGATGGCGGTTTTTCTTTGCGCAGACATTTGTTCCCCAGCTCCGCAAGTGTAGAGGCCTGTGCTGGCGCCGGAAAGTAATTTCGTGACGAGTGATCATCGCGGTCAAGAACCGCCGCGATTGTTGCCTTCTACTTATTTTTTTTTCTGTCTTCTTCCAGCAGCGGGGGCGTGGATGTCCTCCTTTCTCGTAATGTAACTGCTCTGTGCCATCGGGCTGGGGTTTCGTCGGCCGTTTTCGAATTGCACACGGGTGCGCCATTTGCCTCCGCCCTCCTGATGATCCAACCTATTTACGGAATGAATCGTGTCGGCGGAGCACCGATACCGCTCGCTGCTCGGCTATTTCAGCGCGATTTCATTTCGTTTGACGGCATAATACCTTGCTTCCCTGCCAGCTCACCGATCCCCGCCCTGCGCACCGCCGCTTCCTCTCCTTACTTCAATGATATCGTTATTACGATTACGGCTCAAACTACGCCGTACGTTTCTCGACGGACCTTTCGGTTATTCGGACGCTCGGTTAATGCTCTCAGTAATATTTTCGAACTATCAAGTTGCACCTTATGGGAAAGTCGTCATTTTTCGTTTTCGGTAAACAGCGTTTCATGCAGTGTTTTTACCTTCCTTCCTTCCTTCCTTCCTTCCTTCCTTCCTTCCTTCCTTCCTTCCTTCCTTCCTTCCTTCCTTCCTTCCTTCCTTCCTTCCTTCCTTCCTTCCTTCCTTCCTTCCTTCCTTCCTTCCTTCCTTCCTTCCTTCCTTCCTTCCTTCCTTCCTTCCTTCCTTCCTTCCTTCCTTCCTTCCTTCCTTCCTTCCTTCCTTCCTTCCTTCCTTCCTTCCTTCCTTCCTTCCTTCCTTCCTTCCTTCCTTCCTTCCTTCCTTCCTTCCTTCCTTCCTTCCTTCCTTCCTTCCTTCCTTCCTTCCTTCCTTCCTTCCTTCCTTCCTTCCTTCCTTCCTTCCTTCCTTCCTTCCTTCCTTCCTTCCTTCCTTCCTTCCTTCCTTCCTTCCTTCCTTCCTTCCTTCCTTCCTTCCTTCCTTCCTTCCTTCCTTCCTTCCTTCCTTCCTTCCTTCCTTCCTTCCTTCCTTCCTTCCTTCCTTCCTTCCTTCCTTCCTTCCTTCCTTCCTTCCTTCCTTCCTTCCTTCCTTCCTTCCTTCCTTCCTTCCTTCCTTCCTTCCTTCCTTCCTTCCTTCCTTCCTTCCTTCCTTCCTTCCTTCCTTCCTTCCTTCCTTCCTTCCTTCCTTCCTTCCTTCCTTCCTTCCTTCCTTCCTTCCTTCCTTCCTTCCTTCCTTCCTTCCTTCCTTCCTTCCTTCCTTCCTTCCTTCCTTCCTTCCTTCCTTCCTTCCTTCCTTCCTTCCTTCCTTCCTTCCTTCCTTCCTTCCTTCCTTCATTCCTTCATTCCTTCCTTCCTTCCTTCCTTCCTTCCTTCCTTCCTTCCTTCCTTCCTTCCTTCCTTCCTTCCTTCTCTCTTCCTTCTCTCTTCCTTTCTTTCTTTCTTTCCTTCCTTATCTCTTTCTTTAATTTTCTCTCTCTGTTTTTCGCTTTGTTTCTTTCTTTCTGCGTCGTTTTCTTTTTTCGTCTTTACTCTCTCCCTCTTCCTTTCCTTTCATTTCTTATTTCCGCATTTCTAACTTTCCTTCTGTCTGCCTCTTTCTTTTCTTCCTTCCTTCTTTCTCTTTCCGTTCTTGCTTCTCTCCTTCTTCATTTACTTTCTCTATTTCTCTTTTTGTTCGTTTCTCTCTTTCTTCTTCTACCTTTCTTTGCTCTTCGTTATTATTTTTAGTTACTTTCTCTTACTCTCCTCCTCTTTTTCTTCCCTCCTTTCTTTCTTCCTGCTGTTATTCTTCCTTTTTATTTTTTTAATTTCTAGTCTTTTAGAGGTACAAAATGAAAGCTGCAGGTTTGTTTATGTTAGCATATTGCAAGTGTGCTCTAAACACAGTCAACGAGATGTTTCTGAAAAAAACATTCTTTTATAGAGCGCGGCCAGGTAAAACGCTAGCTTTTATTTTTCCGAAACACTCGTTAGACCAACAGAGCTAGGACACTTTGGTGTTTCATCTACTGTTCAAAAAAGGCTAGCTTACAAACGGGGACAGGACTAGGCGGGAGGAGCCCACGCTAGTCCTTTCCCAGTTTGCAAGCTAACGCTTTTCGAATAAAACATGTTAGGCGGCGTCATATTAACTTCCAATTTGCAAAGCAGGAGTTTTTTGCCTGAAGCGGACGGCAAGAACCTTCAAAAGTAAAATTTTCCCATCGCCTTTAGCTTGCTCTTTCTTACGGAGCTCTTTGCATCTTCTTAACACCTTATTTACCAAATTTCAAAGCAAGTACTATTCTTGTGCTTGGGGACACAAAGGTTGCTGCTCTTTCGTTTACTCACTTTCGTAACGTTCGCAGAGAGTGTAAACATTGCCTCAAAGCTTGTCAGACCCGCGAGCGAAAGATGAGGACCCCGTAATAAGGGCATTCATTGAAGCTGTTTGCAAACTTTTGGAGTGCACTGGCGTAGAATGTGGTTTTATGACACTTTTCCCACAGCCCTGAGACCGCCACATTTCGTGTGAGCTATTTTTGCCGCTCCAGCCATGAATGCGCTGATTAACACTTCAAGCATCGGCTCATTACACGCGTCAAGAGGCTTCGTGAAAGGAGAGAAGGCCCATAATTCTCTTAATAAGCAGGGAATCATGAAACAACGTGGGAGGATTTTTCTTCGTGAAGAAAGTGCCAAGGTTTCACCCTAGGTCTGTTATCTCGAAAGCGCTCGTTGTTCGTGTAAGCGAACTACTCAGAAAGGCCCTATCTTGCGTTTCGTTCTTTACGTCCGCATCAGACAATACTTGAGACAAGAATCGGGTTACGTACCTGGCTCACCCCTCAATAACAAGAACGTCCTGAAACCTGTCGTCTTCCTTCCTTTCATGCGTTTTACTTTTTCCTCAGGAACGAACAAACCGAACGAACTCCCATCTGGTTTGGCACAGACAGGCCTACTGTTTTTTTATTTGTGTGTGTGTTTACTACTCACTCGCTTTCGCTTTGCTCACGTGTTCCTGGCAGATGTTCTCGTTGGGCGAAATTGCTGCTGGCCGATCGGAAAGTGCATCACCATGATTGCTATTTCATAGTGGAGGAAAGGCTGAATATTACATGCGTTGCGTGCAGGATGTCCGATCGTCGGACGGGCGATTGAATATTCAGCACGCGATTTCCGATGTTCCTATGTGCAGAAAAGCAGCAGCCTTTTCTCAAGAACGCTGTTCAGTCGCCCTCCCACGGAACAGATGCATCAAGTAATGCAATATATATATAAAAAACAGGCTTCAAAGCGGCATTATGGATGCTGCATTCTCTAAGTACTTATTTGTCGCTGTGCAAGTGGTCAAGATTTTTTTCGCCCATCATCGTCACGGGAATAACTGAAACCCCGTATGCTTTTAGATTTTTTCTGCATCATGTGGATCCGAAAGTGATCATGCGTATTCCGCTTTTGAACGTTCAGATGTCCTCTATAATAGTACTTTTAAGGATGTTTGTGCGGAGAAGTTCCTGCTCACTCACTGTTTCCTTACTGTAAGACAAAAGCTGAAGTGAATACTCATTCCTACTATTATTTTAAGCGTTAAAAGCACTCAATATTTTTTAAAGGAAGATTAGTTTCTATGTTTTTATTGTTTTTCTATTTATTTTTTGCAGCCGATATATTTTTCAATTAGTTAATGAATATTATAAGCTCGTAAACATTTCTTCTTAAGTGACTTTTTAAAACATTAAGCACTCTGAAGGTTTTCCTTGTGATGAAACCTTATTTTTACAGTCCAAGTACTGGCCAAACCTAACGCAACGTCCGCAATTACTAGCCATCCTTTTGTAAACTGATAACCTAGCAATATTTTTTTTTGTTGAGTAACTATATGAAACTGTACGCATTCTGAAGACTGCTCTCGAGAGCAGGGCTGAATTACCAAACGGTCTTAATCTGAAGGCAGTCTGAAAAGAGTAAGAAAGCCCCGCTTCTTTTGGTGGGCCCTGACCACGTCCTGAAAGGAATGGAGCTCTGAGACTGTTTTGACATTGTCCCGTGATTAAGAGCTATTCACAATTCAGCTCAGGAAGAACTTCTTCTAATGAAAAGTAAAAAAAAAATGAAACGTGAGCTAAATGCAAGTACCCTTTGGTTAATACCTTTAGTACTGGTCAAGGCACGTGATATTACGCTACCTCATTAGAGCACTATTATGATTCATTGTGAAGAGCCTCCTGGTTATTTAAGCCGTAGTAAATAACAAAAAAACAGGCCGTGGCAATTAACTCAGGAAATATCCCGTCTGGCAGTGAGGTTTCACAATACGATATCAACAAGTTCAGTAATGTGTGGCCAAAAAATTACAGGCTTGTTAATGTGCGCCCATCGCAGAGATGTTTACGCACCTCGTCACTGTTCATGAATGCATTCTTGAACAGACTGGCTGAAAATGACCACTCTATATGCAATTTGGTCATTGTAGTTGTTATTCAGACATAGATGACCATGTTCAAAGCCAATGTCATTCCATAGCTTGCTCTCAATTAGCAGGGTCTTGTCATGGGTGCTGATTAGAAGTTGAAAGAAAGAAGTGCGTTTAATCTGTGGCATAACACAGTGCCTATAACTTGGCTTCATCACTCCAGCTCAACAAGCGTACGCAAAGAAGCACGCAGACATTTATCAGGCTTGGCAATTTCACACGCCTAAGCCGGTCAGGCCATTTATTCTTGACTGAATTGATGTCCTCCCGCCGGGTATATGGCAGAGCTAAAAACAAAAGAGAATAACTCTACGCACCCCCAAACTTCGTGGCTGCTTTATACAATAATATTTTGCCGCTAGCACCAAACATATCTACTTAATTACCCATGGCCACCTGCCTAGTGCATCCCGCTGATATATAGCACGCAGACGGCCCTCATTTCACAGCCTCTAGTGGAACGAAACCCCGAAAGTTTACTTGACTACATCCAAAGGCAAAGCCGCGAACTTTACTTTTTGCACGTCCAAATATTTACTTCATTCAAATTTGCGCTCCAGCAGATATTACTCGTCGCATATATTAAAAATGATTGCACACATGCCAGATTTTTTTTTTCTCCCTGATCCCTAAGAACGCTTCTCCTTTTATTTTTCTCGCTTTCTTTTCGTACTGAGGTTCTTAAATTGCAGTACAGTTGTGCTTCGTTAATATGGACGCTTTGGTTCTCAAGTAAAAGTGTCCATAAAGCGAGTCGTCCATAATAACAAGTCCAGAAGAATGAAGCGAAAGTCATTTACTGAGAAAAAAATAGCTATTAACGTCTGCTTCTGTGCATAGCGGTGTACACTGGACTCAAACTATGACAAAAAGATTGGCAACCTCGTGTGCATTATCACTGTCACTGCGGTTTTCAATAAACTGCTAAGCGGTCTGAAGCGCCTCGCTCGCCATGCGAAGTGTGACGGCAGGCATTGCGTCGATTGATTGCATGATTAAAAACTTTATCTCAAGTATGGCAATTATCGGAGCTTTGGGTGATCCGTCTATTTGGCAGCCCATTGGCCTGCGCCGCAGCGCCAGCTCTTGCTCCAAATTGGGATTATTAAGTTTTGCCACGATCAAACTCTCCACGACGGACTCTTCTCTGCTCGGTGAATCGGCGTCAGATTCTATCGGCGTCTGAATACTGTAAGCGTGGGAGTTGAGTGGCCAGGCTGTTATGTAGAGGGTCATCGAGCAGCCCCTCCCTGACGCCATTCGTACGGCTTCCCATGAAACAAACACTGCAAGCTGAAGTTCAGTTTAGAACGACGTGTTACCCGACTGCGAAGAGCTCAGGCCTGTTCAAGGTCGTATTCCTACCTCAAAGGGGGGCCGACGGGTGGACCCCTAAGGTATGGAGGGGGGGGGGGGGGGGGGGGGTGCAAAACCTGGCAAAGTTGGCAACGCAGCCGCGACGAAAACCAGAGACGGGCAGTGAAGAGGGAAGCGCGTCCAGAGCGGGACGCGTGGTGTCGATTACGTGCTCGTCTCCTTTTTGTTGTCACTGTAGTTTGTGACAATTGTGACAATTTTTCCGTAGTTCAGCCTCTTGTTACGGCACTCAGGTCCCTCCTTTCGGAGTCTTTCTCGCTTAGTTGACCTTCAGTTCCTGTACATTTCTCTCCGCTCTTGAGTATTTCTGCTCCGTGCGACAATGACGACACGCCTGCTTCGTTTTTTTTTTTTTTTTTTTTTTTTAGACCATGCAGGCTCCGTTTAGGTCTGCGGAAGAATCTGGTGTCGTGCAGCTTCACGGGCGGCGCGCCTTTGTTTAACTGTGTTTGGACTGCTCTGTTTCGTTCAAGTCGCTGTCCATATTAACGGGACAAAATACATGGCCTTCAATGGGCTCTGCGCATTCTAACCCTTTCCATTATCCGGACAGCGAGTTTCGGTAATAACGAGGCGCAAATACATTGAAAAAGTTTGGTCGCCGGTAAAACTGTCTATAATTCGGGTCGCCCATATTAGCGAGGGTCGTATTAACAGGGCACGACTGTATTTGATTCTTTAGAAATACATTTTAAAGGCTCCTTTCCTAATACCGCACACATAACGCATTGGCAGCGGGAAAATGAATTGAAATTGTACAAGCTATTTTCGTCTTGGTGTCTAAGCAGCGCATTTTCCTTCTATAATTACACAAACGCTTCGAAGCTCCAAGCAGAGAAACATATTTTCGGCGAATTTTACGATTTAAAGTTGTATGAGGAATTTTCTCCCGGTTTTATAGAATCGGTTGTCAGCGCTGTCCGTCGTCGTACGAGAGATCGTTTATGGAAGACTTCACCTGTGACTCTGTGAACTATTTTGGACTCTTGTGTATAAGAATACTCCATTAGTAAGTACCATTTATCGTTCTATAAGTCAGAATGTTTACGGTATCGCCAAACGTGAAGTCAAAAGTCCATTCCAGGTTTAAAATACAGCAGAATACGTGCAGCTACATTACGGGAGGAACAAATAGCCAACCAAAATGAACGTAGCCAAGCGCAGCCGTGCGAAGTGGTGTACGGAGGTAAAGTACGAACTTCGAAACGGCAACACGGCGGCACATCAGAGAGACAAATAGACGCCGGTGCCAGAGAGGCACTGCCACGCTCGTTCTCCTATTCCCGTACCATTTGTCTTCCTTCGTTCCGCTTATATCAGCCACGGAGATCAACCAAGCCGCCCAACTCTGTGTGAGATCGGTTCAGACAACGACAATGCACCGCATTAAGTGACACAATGCGAAACAGCTTTCGGTCCTCTCCGAGCAATAGGATATTGAGATAGCCGGGCCGCCATTTCTTCGTCCGACAGACTTCAATACCTCATGACTGGAACGTATCGGCGAGGAGAGTGGGGGAAGGGGGGGGGGGGGGGGGGGGGCTAGTTAGTTAGATAGATAGTTTTGGGCCTTCTACCTTTCTGACTTCCTGTGTTCATTCCCTTGCGCCACTCAAATTTATTATAGAGATAAACTGAAGTTTAAAAAAATGCCATGCCGTAGGACTACGGTTGGCTTCGGCTGCATGCCACATACACATATTTCAAGAAGCAAGAATCGCTTTTGGACACTAATGAAACGTGAGCTTTTAAGTTCAGCGCCTCCTAACCCAACTCGCGGCTTTTTGCAATAAAAGCGATATATTAAAAAGTTTCTGTCACTTTTAAAGTTCAGCCCTCTGAATATATCTATTAATGTTTTGTAGTCCGTTTGCGGAAACACAATTTTACCTGCGAATACTTAAAGGTTTAGTGTCAATGATGACAATAAAAGCTGAATGGCTGCCTTGACTCCATGATTTCTTTTTGTTTTAGTTATGAAAGGCAACTCGAAACGTCACCACCATCATCATCAGCCCAGCTACATAAGCTGTAGGACATAGGTGTCTTTTACACTGACACGCTATTAACCCCGTTCTGCCAAAGGTGCAGTCATGAGGTACACGCCTGCACCTTGAAACACAGAGACATAAGCCTAAACTTCTGAGCGGAAGTGCTCACCGTAAAGTCTCGTGTTTTTTTTTTTTTTTTTTTCGCATGCATGTTAATTGTTTTAACGCCGTTCGATGACGTTCTACGTCACATCAGCGGTAATTCAGGACGTGCTACGTCCGCCGCTTAAGAACGTGGGTGGCGCTGGTGAACACTCCCAAGGTTAGGTTATTTGTAAACATAAATACCCCCGAAAGCAGAAGGCTTGAAAGCCGTCGCCGTAGCTCAGCGGAAGAGCACCGGACGCGCAAATTCGGAGGTCGTGGGTTCGGATCCCACCGGCGGCATGTGGTTGTTTTTTCTTCTGCTTTTCTAATCAATTACCTTTAAGCGATAACATATTCAGTAATATTCTAAATCGAACAACAGCACAAAATAAATAAATAAATTAAAAAATCTCCTGTGAACCTAGGTTTCTGTGGCTGTTGGCTTCTCTCATATTTATAACGAGCCCCTGACTCCCCTTTCCTTGTCTGCTTAAAACTCATTGTAATTTCTTGAATAAAATGCGAGTTTAGTCCTGAAAGTGATTCTCCTCTAACTGAAAGTTCTTGCGAAGCCCCATTGCGAAGCACTGTTCCTCTTAGCACCGCAGTTGAAGTTGCTTACAAGTTTATGCGCCGATTAGATATGCGCCAAATATGTATACTAGATATACGCTAGATATACGTGAACACCGAGTATAAGCCTGAAATGTGCTGGTTTTATTCATTTTAATCTATAGGAAGGAAGGCAGTGGTGTACTTGGAAGAGTATTTTTTTGGCTATGTGACAATGTAAGGCACACGAATCAAAGTAAACAAAGAAGTTAATGAAGTGTCTGGCAAAGCAAACAGCACACTTATACACATACAGCGGGAAAACAAACAAGACACTGGTAGAAAAGTGCGTCAAGTGATCTTTAATGCTCGAGGAATGCAAACTCTGGATAAAAAAAAAAGAAGGTAGTGGGGAAGATGTACCTCTAACCATGAACTCGTGTCAGGTGATCGTATTACTGCTACTTGTCGTGACCCAGTGACCTTTTTAGCCAAGAAGCAGCGTAATTAGGATGGAACAAGGAAGCTAAGAAATCCTATTAATAGAATGCAGACTCTGCAGCTGTAGAACAGCCACTACGAAGAGGGTGGGAATGCGTGGAAGAGTCGCTATGAAAGGGCAACAACGTAACCAGATACGAGAAAATTCGAAAGGCTAAGACTCTTTCTGTGAAACGGACTGTCAATAACGTGAAATCTAATAACTATATATGCTCGCATAAGCGCTCGCGAGAAGAAGCAGAGACTACACCTCTTGGAATCGTTGAAAGGTCGGTGTTTCCTTTCCGCTTTCCCGCGGTGAAATCGATGACCATGACGCGACCACTTTTCTGAGTATCGTAATGTTAGCACCAGGAGTAAAAGGGACTAATTAACCGCAATGGAGGTAGACTTAAGAAATAGGATTATCGACAGAACTGTATCGACCAGGAGACGCCTAGGTTCTCAGAGCGGCCGGAAGGGCAACGGCTGGAGCTACAGCGGAGCTCGTAGCTCAGTCATATCGTACACACACTTTCAGACAGCAGCTGTGTCGCCTGTGAAGCTACCCATTTACTGCAGGGAAAGTTGGTAGCTTGCAGCTGAACGAAATTGCACAACGTGCGCCGTTTCTCTTTGTGGTATAGTCAGTGCATATAGTTAAGAGCAGCAGTGGGTAAACTGTTAGTGGCTTAGCGTTAGCGAACGCCTAGTGCACATCAGAGTGGTACCTCACTTTTTAAATATAGTAGATTAGAGTAGTCAAAATTTAAGCTCACGGATGTGAAGGCCTCATTAAATTTCCAAGCATAAAGAATAAAAGAAGATTTTCAGGTAACATTTTTTTTTCTTTTTTAGGCTGACAGTCTAAACCAGCTGCTACATGACGATGATGATGACTTCAGGCTTAATGGCGCATACCCACGGCGGGAGATTAGCCAGGGTGCATAGCGGATACAAACGCACTCACGTACAAGGAGTGGAGTATTTGGGTCATTTTGTGACAGACTGGAATTTGTGCCGAAAAAAAAAGCAAAAAAAGCAGTGAATTCTCACCTAGTAGCGGAATCTACCAGATGTAATTATAATTATATAGTCGTGAATATAACCGCACACTGGTTTCAGCGCATATCCCTTGGCACTTGCCCCGAAGGAGAGGAGAATCGTAATAGATAGAGGAAGCCCTAGTCGAGCGAGGGTGATCTCCAAGTAAATTGCACGAAGAGCTGCGTTAGACTTTTCACTTTCCACAAAATATATTACACAAATCAATCGCTAAAACAAAGTCTTTTCACTGCTCCAACTTATTTATCATTTCGTATTGATCACCGACTCAAAGTCAGTGTTCCAAGTTGCAGAACTAACCAGTACTTTTATTGTTTCCTGCCCAAGACCCGCTCAGACTGGAACCACCTGCCCGCCTGCATCGTCTCTTTTTCAGAATCAGAAGCTTTCAGATCTCCGCTTCTTCATCACCTATGTTAATTAACTCTCCTTATTGTATTTGTTTTTGTATAAATATACTTACCACTCCTATCTGTACCGCCTCAAAGGCCCTGATAGTAAATAAATAAATAAATAAATAAATAAATAAATAAATAAATAAATAAATAAATAAATAAAAGACTTTTCTTTGTTCTTTATTCTAGTGCAGTGTTTAATTCAGCACGTTTTACATTGCTGTGAAGCAGACAAAGTGTATTTTGTAGGTCGTTTTGTGCGTGCCAATTCTTTTGCATTTATTTTTATTTGTTTTGTAGTAATATGCGTTTCGTACTTTGAACAATGCAGCCAATGAAAAGGTTCTCAGCTATTATAATTAATAGGTTTTGGCTTCGCTTTCATTCACGCTACAGCCAGGTGTATCTCTACGATTCACCGCATCGCAAGTGGGGATTAGTCAACTGACACGTTGGTATGGTGGAGCTGCATAATCTCGCAGTCAGCTTGGTTCGCTAAATTCAACGCCAGTGCAGAAAGGAAGGCTATTCAGCTGTATTTATGCTAGCGGAGAAGTCGAGAGAATCTATTCGAAATAAAGGCCTGTTTCTAGAACATGTCGAAGCTTACGCCAAGCTAGGTCTACTGTCGGACATACGAGCTTTGCACGTGTCATAAGAGAGATTTATAAAACGTAAAGGAGTCGCCGCGGTGACTCAGTGGTTATGGCGCTCGGCCGTTGACCAGAAAGACGCGGGTTTTGATCCAGGCCGCTGCGGTCGCATTTCGGTGGAGGCGAAATTCTAGAGGCCCGTGTACTGTGCGATGTCAGTGCATGTTGAAGGACCCCACGTTGTCGAAATTTCCGAAGCCCTTCACTGCGGTGTACCTCATAGCCGAGTCATTTTCAGACGTTAAACCTCCATAAGCCATAACATGTAAAGAAACAATCTACAGCGCAAGCCTACTGCAGGTGGACATCTAAGTTCGCAACACGAGCAGGAGCTTTCCGCTATGGGGCAAAAATATTGGGAATGACGGAAGCACCCTCTTTCCAATGCGACTAAAAGTTTTCAAAGGTGCTCAGTTGCGATTTTCATTCAGAAGTGCGCCATTTGAGAACTGACTGTCTAGTTTGCAGCTTATAATAAAAACAACCGAACATGGAACAAACTCACATCGGTTCCGTACCTTCGATGTTGGTGAGAGTGCAAAATGTGTGCTATTCAGTACGACTGAAAGAAACGCAGCGTTTTGCACGCGATTAGATCGTCAATTTACTAGGCGCTACACTTAATAAACACTCGCCCTCGGGTCACCAAGGTCACCCACTACATCTTCAGCGGCCGTTCATTGCAGCCATTTCAGAGGTGGCAGTTGTTGACAGCACCTAGAGTGGAGCATATTGACTACACGTAAGAAGGCGTTGAACCTTTCGCACACCGCGAAACTTTGATTGTGGTTCTGTGAGAGACCTGTATAAAGCGTCGAGGCTTAGCACCGGCCCTCAGAACTTCCAAAATAGGGTAAATCTAGCCAGAGAGATTGCTCCTGGCAGTGCAGTTGCACAAGTGTGCAGGTTATTTGCCTTCATCAGCACAAGAGGATGAAGGGCAGCTTTGGCTTTCGCAGCTGATTGGAGTACGTATGCGGGGTGTCGTCATGGTCTCTGCGGAGCTGTTACGCCAAGCGTTGGGCTCGTAATCCCTTAATACCCTCTCCTGGGACCCACGCAGTTTCTGCATTGGCCGGCGAATCACTGATCTGTGCGCCTAACATTTCGAGGGCGATTGCTACCACTTTGTACAGGTCGGACGTATTTGCCTTAAGTAAATGCAATTACGGACCACGCAGAAAAAACAACGGTGGGCGGCTTCGAGGCTTCAGCTAGTGTTTATTTTTTTCTTTCGACTCGTTCCCTTTGGGGAGTCTCATTGTGTTTTGTTTGTTTGCTTGTGATAACCACAGATGCACGGCAGGGGTTAAGAAATCAAACGCCAGGCCTATACACAAAGCGTGGCCAGGGAAACAGCGTTCTCGTTTCTTGGACTTCCCTGCCGACCCCAGTCAGCTCAGTGCCTAGCCTGATACTTATGCTCCTGGCTGGAATCAATATCAGGGCCGCTTTCTCCCAATGCCTGGTCCGCGTCTCCGAATCCGAACTCGGGATAAGAGAAGGACAACGGTCTTGAGTCCGGCCTGCTGATGTCGTGGAAGGCGAGGCAGTCATTAGAAGCACACTGGGGGATTACATCCCCTTCTGCTCCCCCCCCCCCCCCCCCACTTCCAAATTGCAGTGCACGCAGTCTGTTGGAATGGCGGCCGCAGCATGGAAACTGAGCACGCCCTGCATATTGACACAAGATTGGAAACACCACTCTCTCCCTTTCTCTCGCCGCTCCCCGTGCCCAACTCGTTTTCGTTCTTTCGGTACTGAGCTCGCCAACCCCTGCCCAGTCAAGGACCGCGGTCATCACCCCTGGTTCCGAAGCGCGAAGCCAAAATACGAGGGAGAAAACCACGTTATGCCGATGGGACCTCGCTCTTGAAGGCGGCTTGTTACAAAACGAGCCACGCAATATTGCGAAAAGAATCCGAGCCATTTTTATACCAGCTGGGCAAATTTCGTTCCTTCGAGAGCATGCCCATGCATTTGGCTGCAGGGTGGAAATGATGCCCGTCTGCCACATCTGGATTCATAATGGGTTGTATCGCCGGCGGCGGCCTCGGTAGAAACGGTTTCGCTTTCGAGGAATAACTCTGGATATAAGTAGGTTTGTGCGCGAGCACGGTCGCAACGAACAAATCGAGTTTCCTGTGCTCGTGTAACATGGTTCCCTCACTCGCGTGTTCAGAGTTGTCTTTTCATGACTCTCCAGAACCCCCCCCCCCCCCCCCCCCCAACCACCCCGTTCCCCTGCCCTCCTCGCCCAATCTGCAGTAGTTGCGTGGAAGCTAGGACGCGCACCAATGCGGGCTTTAGGAGCAATTTATGAGGCATCGCGAAAGCGAGGCGCAGGAAATTTCCTGTCGTCTTTGGATATCCATTCGCGGCCGTATCTAAGTATTCCAATTGATTACAACACTGTATGTTTTTTATGTTTCATCGCGAGGGAGCAAAGAATGCATTCGCAAGAAAAGGCAGACTGGGTACAATCGTTCGTAAGCCGCACATTTTTCTTCGCCCTTAACATCCTCATGAAAGGAAAGAAAGGAACATTTCCTTTGTCAAGAGGAAGCCTCCGCTAGCATCGTACTGGAAGCTGTGCACTTTCTAGAGCCTCTCCAGGCAGTCATTTTTTATCTTTTCGTGATAAATTCTGTTGGTTTTATTTTTAAACAATTCCTTCCACTCTGAGGCTATAGTTTGTGAGAACTTCGGCCTGATCTCGATACGGCGAATAAAACAGTCTACACTCAGTAAGACACAAGCAATTTTGTACCTAAGGGGGACTTTTGAAACAAAGGTTAACAGCGGCTTATTTTTTTCTGTTGTATTGTCAGCAGTTAGGAGATTCAGAAAAGAAACATATATAAAGCAACACATTCGCGAAAAACATGAATAAACATTCATGTTCAGGCAAGGAAAAAAGGCCATTGGATGTAAAGTGAATGGTTTCAGAGGTAAGGTCTGAGGAAAAGAAACGGCAGGGCTTGCTGCAACACGACATTGTTAGCCAGGTTATTGCAACCAGTTCTTGACCCAGGGAAAAACATAATCCTTAAAGCAAGTTTTAAGTAAGCGTACTGGATCTTTACTTCTAAGTGTATTTGGGGGTATTGCAGACGAGCAAGGTTTGTAGTGTTCAGGAATCAACTGATACAAAAATATAGGCAGGGAAAAGCTATATGACGATGATCCTCACTTATACTTATTCTCCCTACGGGTTCAGACACAGATATTCGTTTTTATGCTTTACAAACGACGAACTACAATCCAATGCACCGCAAGCCTTATAAATTATATTTGTTCGTAAGGAGGACGCATATGATCGAAGCTTTGTTTAAACTGTGTGCAAGAACGGCTGAATTCGCAAAAAGGTGGGTGAACAGATGTAACCTTCTATGACTCACTTAAGAAAGAATGTTACCGATCGCAGGTGTTGCACTGCTAATGTGCTTATTCTCGATATGGTTGATAGCATCTATCCATTGTCACACCCATTTATCTACTGTTACATGAGACAGTTTCTTCCTTATTACCGTCATGAATTTCAAGAGCACCATTTGAGGGTAACTGTACTGAAACTCTTCCATCACAGTCGTTTTCTTCGCGAATGTATTTCACCGAGCATTAACCTCCGGTGCATTATATCTCAAAAACTACTGGTTATGTATGCCTACAATTCCGCAGTAGATAGCGTGATCAGTGGAAATTTTAGCTAATTTATTTAAAGCGTCTTATCAACAATATCCGTAAATATGAGGAACGGAAATATATGAGGGCAGCACCCTGAGAAACCTTAGCGTCTACTTTAATTCTTTGAATACGAAGTTACGGAAGACTGAAATGAAAAGGAGATCGATGCTACATTACAGGAATTAACTACTCCGTATTGAAAACCAAAATGATTGTATGTGCCGCTGGTATTCTCGAAAGCTGTGTCACGAGCTGGCGACACTGCTCATTCGGGTAGTTTCACGGCAACTAGCGTCAATTAAAAAAAACAAAAGAGCTCTCACGGATATGCGTTCTGCACTCTTAGGAGAAAAAGGAGACGTGTGGAGGAAATGGAGACCGGGGCAACTATTGTTTTTCGTTCTTAGTTTCGTAGGAGAACGGTGTATACGAGAGGGGTGTATATGAGAAAGAAATAAAAGTATTTTAAATTGAAATTGTACTAAGACGAACGGCTTTAGAAAGAATAGCGCCTACGTAATCATTGACTAAACCCTGTATATTATGGGATATCGCGAAAGAGAGCAAAGCAAAATTTCGCACAACTATTCCGTTAAAAGGCTGAGCATCGAGGAAAAAAATGTGGTGATATAGATTCCAGCGGCAACTTCGCAAATTCAGCTATTTGTTTTCAAATGCAGTTCTCGCTTCTGCTCTCTATTTATTCTTTCAACAAATTAAGGTTTTCATGAGTTTCCATCGAAAAGTCATAAAAAGTCCGCCTGACTCAACAAGTCAACATAAAAGTTCAAGAGTTACAGCTTGAGGAACTGTATTCATTTCATGGGCGTAAATAATCATCCTTTGTTTTACTGGTTCCTTACTGCAACAATTATAGTTTATCGGCTTATCTACAGCACATCATTTCTCTGGAATCGTTGCACCTTTCTTAATCAAATGATAACAGCATGGTCAGATGTTCACTCGGGTATTTTCGAAACAAAAATACCCGAAGTTCTGTCTTTGAAATAAAAATAAATTAATTAAATACACATTTCACTCTTACAAGTTTATCAGTAATGCAAAGATAATTATCCTGTTCGCAAAACAAAAACAAAAAAAAACTAAAGCGGAATGATGCAAGACAGCAGACAATCTAATCAGTATATGATGCCTGTGATGCCAACTTCGGATCACAATTCTCCCCCTTTTTTTTTTGTTCATTCAGGACATGAACGGAAACTGTAAACACTGCCGCATATGAAAAAATCAATTTATAATAGTGGCTGTCAAACGTGACGCTCTTCCAAGAAGCTGCCCAAAGTATCCCCATTGTCTATTGAGCAGAACCTGCAATAATGCAAAACAAATACTTTCACGTAATATACCTGAACTCCCACTATTTAGAGAGATATTTATAAGCTGAGAAAAACATCAGCCTTTACTTTTTATTATTTCGCATTGAAATAATGCCGTATTAGTACCTTGCAATGGAAAGCCAAAACGCTATACCACTTGTAGCAGCAAGTCAGCAACTCAAAATTGTATTGTCTCACGCCACGTTTAACAGCCAGATGTCTTTTCACGAAGGATGGCTCATGCCATTACTTGGGAATACCTGAAAACGAGGATCTTCCGGCCTAAATATTTTTTTAATGAATATTAATAAGGGGTCAGTAAAGTCAGCAGACAGGCAATGGTTCGTAACTCTTCCTTGAAAATAAAGAAGTCAGTTACAGATTATAACCCAGAGCATTCATGTCGCATAGTCTCATAAAACATGCATCATTTTTATTTCATAGCGTGCTTTTCCTCAGAGAGGCTATGCAGGCACCGAGAAAGCCGCTCATAAACAGCCATCACTGTTCGAGCAACTTTCTCTGCAAAGATCCGCATCTTGTGTGCCGGTCAGCTCTAAACTCAACTAGTTTAAACTGTTTGATGTAGAGGCTGTTGCGGGCCGTTATCGGAAACTTATCGGCGGGTTATCGTTATCGGCGGGTGCTCCATGACGCAAGACAATGTTGTGGACGAAGAACTGCGCCACTTCAGCAGCAGTGCCCTTGGCAAGAGACGTGGTCTCAGCGTACCGTGTGAGGTAGTCAGTCGCAACGACTATCCAACGCTTTCCAGACGAAGACTTCGGAAATGGGCCAAGGAGGTCCATGCCCACTTGATGGAAAGGGGTCTTCGGTGGATCGACGGGGTGAAGAAATCCGGCCGGTTTCAATGGAGGAGTCTTCCGACGTTGGCATTCACGGCATGTTTTGACGTAGGCCCGCACCGATGGGAGTAACCTGGGCCAATAATACTTTTGTCTAATCCGCGCGAGTGTACGGCTGACTCCAAGGTGGCCGGCGGATGGTGCATCATGACAGGCACTCAAGATCTCAGACCGCAGCTGTGATGGTACGACGAGTAGGAACACTTCTTCGCTGTTGGCAAAGTTGCGTTTGCAGAGAACACCAGACCGTAAAGTGAAGGTGTGAAGCCCTCGAAGAAAAACACGCGGAATGGGAGCTTCACTGCCTTCGAGGTAATCGATGAGCGGCGCCAACTCCGTGTCCGCCCTCTGAAGCTGCGCCATTTGGGTGGTACTAACAGAGCCCAGGAAAGGAAAATCATCGGTGGTTTCTTCGGTATTGATTGGGATAGGCGCGCGCGACAGACAATCCGCATCCTGATGCTTGCGGCCAGACTTGTAAACTACTGTTAAGTCGTATTCTTGCAAGCGTAAGCTCCATCTAGCCAAGCGTCCTGAGGGGTCTTTGAGGCTCGCCAGCCAGCATAAGGAGTGGTGGTCGCTTACCACACGGAAGGGTCGTCCGTAGAGGTACGGTCGGAACTTGCAGATGGCCCATATCACTGCAAGACATTCTTTCTCCGTCGTTGAATAATTGGTCTCGGAGCGCGTAAGTGTCCGACTAGCATAACTTATGACCCGTTCTGCACCGTCTTGCCACTGGATCAGTACTGCACCAAGGTCAACATTGCTGGCGTCAGTGTGGATGTCCGTGGCAGCATGCTCGTCGAAATGGCCGAGTATCGGAGTGCTTTGCAGACGGCTGCGAAGCTCGACAAATGCAGCCTCTTCGTCGGTCCCCCAGAGGAAGGGCGTGTCGTCACGGGTCAGTGCGTTCAGCGGTTCCGCGATTTTCGAGAAATCTTGAATAAAGCGCCTATAATAGGAGCACAGGCCTAAAAACCGGCGAACGGCCTTCTTGTCAGTTGGGCGTGGAAAACCTGAGACGGCAGCAGTCTTGTCAGGGTCCGGGCGAACACCTTGTGCGCTGACAACGTGACCAAGAAAGCGAAGTTCCTCAAAGCCAAAATGGCATTTCTCGGCTTTGATGGTGAGTTGCGCGGATTTGAGCGCTTGTAGCACAATGCGCAACCGCTCCAAGTGTTGGTCAAAGGTGGGCGAAAATATAACGACATCGTCCAGGTACACCAGGCAGGACTGCCATTTCAAGCCGGAGAGGACAGTGTCCATCATGCGTTGGAAAGTAGCCGGTGCTGAGCACAGACCAAATGGGAGCACTTTAAACTCATAGAGGCCGTCAGGCGTCACGAAAGCCGTCTTCTCCCGGTCTCTCTCGTCCACTTCGATTTGCCAGTACCCGCTTTTAAGATCCAATGACGAGAAGTATCTGGCGTTCCGCAATCGGTCGAGCGCGTCATCTATCCTGGGCAGCGGGTAAACGTCCTTTTTGGTCACGCTGTTAAGTTTCCTGTAGTCCACGCAGAAACGCAGAGTATTGTCCTTCTTTTTGACAAGAACCACAGGCGATGCCCACGGACTGGTGGACGGCTGAATGACATCGTCTGCAAGCATCTCGGCAACCTGATTCTGAATGGCTTCTCTCTCCACCGGGGAAACACGATATGGGCGCTGGCAGACGGGTCGCGTAGTCTCGTCAGTGATGATACGATGCTTGGCGAGTGGAGTTCGGCCGACCTTCGAGCACGTAGCGAAACAGTCCGCAAATTCTGCCAAGAGGGCCGACAGAAGATCCCTCTGAACCGACGGCAAGGCAGGATTTATTCTGACTGACTGAAGAACGTGATGTGGGCCAGCATACTCCGGAGAGGGTCCTCCCACGGTGCACAAACCCGGAACCTCAGCAACGTCGTGGAGGAAGGCAATAGCCATACCTTTGGCCAGGTGCTGATATTCGTTGGCAAAGTTAGTCAGGAGGACGTGGGTGCGGCCGTCACGTAGTTGGACGAGACCTCTTGCAACGGCATGTCCCCGCTTAAGCAGCAGTGGACTATGGCTGTCCGATAGGCCCTCGTAGTCATGAAAGAGGTCGTTCCGCACGAGCACCAGAACACTGCACCGCGGCGGCACCGTGACGTCGTTCTCGACAATGCGCAGAGCGTTGCTGCAGGGATCGCGGGAGTCAAAGCGCGCCACGGCCTGTTTGGTCGAGAACGTGACACGTGCCTCCTGAAAGTCAATCACAGCGCCGTTCGACTGCAGGAAGTCGATCCCCAGAATCAAGTCTCTGGAACACTCGGGGAGTACGACAAATTCACCAACGTACGTAAAACCACTAATCCCAACTCTAGCCGTGCACTTGCCCACAGGGGAAATTAGGTGGCCACCAGCGGTGCGAATGGGGATCCCCGTCCACGGTGTCAGAACCTTCTTAAGTTCTCCAGCGAAGGCACGGCTCATAACAGAGTAATCAGCACCGGTATCGAGCAGCGCGGTAATGTCAGTGCCATCAATTGTCACACGCAAATCGGATGCAGCGTATCTGATACTGTCGCTGCCTCTCTCTGTCCGGGTATCGTCGGCTCGAGGGTTCCGCGATGGAGGATCTTGACACGTCCCGACGTCAGCGGCCTTGCCTCCAGAGGTCGCTGGTGTTAGTTTTCCCGACGCGGACTCGGCGAGCGACGGCCAGCAGAGCTACTCTGGCGGCCAGGGCTGGAAGAGCGATAACGGAGAGGCGAAGGGGAACGGGACTCGCGCCTTCCAGAGTAGGCAGGGTTCTGGCGTGCCCAGAGATGCTGTGCAATCTCATGCGGTCGTTCGCCGTTCTGAGGGCAGGGTGCGTCGGGATGGAAACCGCGAAGGCCCACTTGGCGGTACGGACAGGCGCGGTAGAGGTGACCAGGCTCCCCACAGTGGTAGCAGAGAGGCCTGCGGTCCGGTGTACGCCACAAATCCGACTTGCGAGGGCGTGGCCCAGCTGTAGCAGATGCGGTTGCAGAATACGTGGCGATGTTACTCACGGAGGTCGACGGGGTCACACCGTAGCCAGGCACGCTTGCGTGACATGTGCCGATGTTGCTCACGCCAGGCGTTGGGGTAATGGGACCGTAGCCTGTCGTGCGACGTACAACAGATGCGTACGTGGGTCGGTCATCGAACCGGGATGGCGCTTCGGGGACAAGAGGTGCCTGCGCAGCCTGTCGCACCTCGTCCCTGACAACTTCGGACAGCGCTGCCAGCGGCGCAGGTGCAACCTGAGGCAGATGGATCCGTTGCAGTTCCTCCCGGACAACGGAGCGAATTAGTTCACGCAAGGTGTCTGCACTGCCGCCGAGACACGACGAAAAGCCTTCGGGCACCATGCAGTTGATGTCGCGGTTGTACTGGCGGGCCCGTTGTTGCAGCGTCGTCTCCATCGTGGTCGCCTCGGTTAGAAATTCCGCCACCGTGCGGGGTGGGCTGCGCACGAGGCCCGCGAACAGCTCCTGCTTAACACCACGCATGAGATGGCGCAGCTTCTTCTCCTCTGTCATGTTGGGGTCGGCGCGCTTGAAAAGACGGGTCATGTCTTCGGTGTACATGCACACGCTTTCGTTCGTGCGCTGATTTCGGGAGTGCAGCGCAGCTTCGGCCTTCTCCCGGCGGTCAGCGTTGGGGAACGTAGCCAGGAGACTCCGGCAAAACGTCTCCCAGGTGGGAAGTGTAGCCTCGTGGTTTTCAAACCACGTCCGAGCAGACTCTTCCAGGGCAAAGTAGACGTTATTCAGCTTGCGCTCGTCGCACCAGCCGTTGTAGCGTGCGACCCGCTCGAACGTCTCCAGCCAGTCCTCAGCGTCTTCGAACACGTCACCGTGAAAAGATGGCGGTGTTCGCGGTGGGTGGCAAAGGATCGGCGCCAGGGGCCTGTTGTCAGCGGCCATGGCAGTTGGACTCGACGGTAGAGGCTGGATCGGCGGCTGGGTCCTGGTGTCAGTGGCCATGTCAGTTGGACTCGGCGGTCGAGGCTGCGTCGTCCTTGTTGGCGGCGGAAGGGGCCCAAATTCAGGCGATTCTCCGCGGAGACGGCGGCTGGGTCGCTGGTGAACCGGTGCGAGGTCCGTAGTGACGCTGTACGGAGTTTGCAGGTCGGGAAGCGTACCCAGCACTGCTCCACCAAACTGTAGCGTGCAACGCCAAAAAGAACCCCCGCGCAGAGACGAAAAACCTGCGGCGGTCGTTGTTGTTGTTGTCCTCTAGAAAATGGCGCATACCCACTGCGGGGGATTGGCCAAGACACAGGCGGCAACTGATAGGTGTACAAAATGTTAAACAAGAAAATAATTGTGGGGAAAAATAAAATAATCATGATAATAATAGCAATTAGGAAATAAATGAAAGGATCTCAAATGTGTAATTGAAATAGGTTAAACAAATGCTGTGAGATCGGTGACTGAAATAGAGAACGGGGCTAAATATTCCACGTTTCAGAAAGCTTTCATTCCAGAGAAATATTGGTCATGAGAAAGACCAGAGCTTAAGACGGCAGCCGTTTAGTGTCTGTAAGGAAGTTTTGCATGGCGGAGAGCACATTCCAGTTGCTGTGCCCAAGGGAGGAAGCCCCAAGAGACAGAGCAACCCCAGCTGACAGACTTAGACCAAGCTGTCGTAACGGAAGCTCCAGCAGGCGGCTCCGTAAAGAGGAGAAACGGCGGCAGGTCAACAAGAAATGATCTATCGTTTCGGGTTCTCCGCAGAACGGGCACAATGGGGAGACCGCCAGACCAGATCTATAAAGGTAGAAGTTTAAAAGAGGCACGCGACAACGTAGACGAGTGAAGGAAACCTCAAGCTTGCGTGATCGCCATCCTTTACTGCACCACGGGTAAAGGAGATGCCGGAATTCGGGAGAGAAGGTCAGAGCTGATGCTGCGAATTCTTTCAGGAGCAGATACCTGCGAAACCTGGCCGCGGTAATATATGCGCTGGGTGGAAGCACAGATACGACTGGGCCTTGAAGAGATGCCTTCGCCAGGGTATCAGCAACCTCATTCAAATGGATTCCTCTGTGCCCAGGCACCCAGACCAACCGTAATGAACACACGTGGGGTGGAACCAAGCATTTGAATAACCGAAGTGCCTGAGATGTTGTAGGCGCGGTGAGAGAGGAACACAACGATAATGAATCTGTCATAATTATGACAGAAGACAAGGAACTGTTTAATTTGCGCAACGCTAAGACTACTGCTAGAAATTCGGCCAAATAAATAGGTGTGTAATCGGGAAGGCGGAGTGAGAATGACCAGTCAAGGGAGATGGAGAAAATGCCAACTCCGGCCTTTTCTTCACACTGTGAGGCGTCTGTCGCTATGAGCACATGAGATTTAAAGCACAGCAGGTAATCCTGCAATAAACCGCTGAGCAAATGAAAAGGCATTAACTTTGCATGTTTTGGAAAGATGTCATCGAAGAAAATCTGAATAGATGAGTTGGCGCATACCGGACGGATGTCCGAAATGCGGACGTTTAAGGGGTCCAGGAGGGATTGCACCAAACATATCTGAGGGGTACGGAAACGAGACCAGGTTTCGTTGAAAAATAGCCTAGGCTGACGAAGGAAGATCAAATTGGAGGCATGGAGCGAAGAATCGCACATTCTTACGAACGTTTTCACCGTTAAGAACCTAAATCTAGAAGTCAATGATGGAGTACGCGCTTCCAGGTACAAAACGGAATTCGCCACAAATTTTGGAAGGCCCAAACAAAGGCGCAACGCCTCCCGCTCCAAGAGAATCAAGGGGCGAAGTTTATACGCTGGTGCACCAGAGAATAAAACACAGCCGAACTCTAAGACAGGACGGACGTACATTCTATAAATCATAAGAAGTGAGTGCGGCGGTCCACTAGTGGTTCGAGCGCGCGCGAGAGAGCCAACTAACTTCTTCCTCTTCTAGCGCATGCGCTACTTCTGTCTCTTCTTCGAATGCATGTATCAATATTATGAGTGCTTCATTCAACACGGAGCTGTATGGACAAAAAAAAAATAAAAGGTAAAACCCGCCACTCGGAAAAACAAAGCTGCCAAGGACGGAGATTGAATTGCTATGCTTTAATCAAGTTCTCTCCATCTTTTTTGTTCACCTTCCTCACTGTAATCCGGAGTACAGCCTCCCTAAAAAGTGTTCTGTCTGACTAAACGGCGAATATACCCTTTTCAGCGGAATCAGGGAAAGGGATTGTCTCCTGTAGGGCTTGTTGAAAAGTTGCCCAAACACCCTCACAGCTGGCTTCCTAGAAAAGCCCGTTTATGCGCCAATGCCTGGCGTCTAACGGGCTACACGCGGGAACAGGAACACCGTGGTGCAACTTCGCATCCCTCCCATCTTCGCCACGTGTACCATACTTTATGGAGTGCGTATACTACAGCAAATATGATGTTTGATTGTTTATAATCCGGCCCGGGCTTTCGTGCCACATATCCTAGCTCTGACAGAACGAATCGTTGTCTCGATCGACCAACACGCAGAATTCTTCCGAGGCGGCGAGTATCGCACCGAGCATGTTTGTTCTCAGCAGCTCGATTGCGTCGTGTGGTATGATGGAGGACGCCTGCTGCACGCAGTTCGGCGATCTGTCTTGAAAATAAGCTCGTTTCTGCGCCTCCCAGGAGGCTACACGAGTCTTCGAGCAGTAACCAATCGGTCACGCCTCTTCTGACAAAGCGCTCCTATCATTTCATGTCCGATCGATGAGGTCAAAGCCGTCGGGAGCGTACTTCTTCGTCTTAACCGAAAGAACACTATTGTTTCCAAAACACCGTCACCGTCGTCTTCTTTTAGTGACAAGGCATGGCCGCGCTGTGCCGCTGACGAATGTCCCGTCGTTTGCGCGGGTCCTGGAAGCGTCGCAACAAGCGAGGCCGCTAGCCCTGCTTTGTCGCTTTTTTCTTTATTCTCTCACTCGTGCCTCGTCTCTCCGCGCTTGTCGTGGACCCCCGGTGCATCAGAAGTTCCCTCGGCCGCCCGGTGAGACGGTAAACTGCCACAAAAGAGCGCGAAGACCACACCCACCGGCGGCCGGCAACGCCCCATAAGACAAGGAGGCCATGAGTGAGCGGTCTTTTACTAATAGCTCCTTGCCACGCGTGTCAGAATCATTCGCGCGCTTTACTTTGCGAGATGCGAGTACATCCTTCAGCGCCGCTTTCCAGCGACGGCCCAGTGCTCTCTGAAAAGCGGGGCTGTGCACAACAGGCTCGTGGTGCTGGTCGTATAGATAACGCTGTCCGTAACAATAACGAAGTGCCCGCTTCTGGAAAGAGTTTCCTCTAGAAGATAGGGGAACAGCGCGTAACTGCGCGCGTACAGTGAGGATATCAACGGTATTTGCTCAGTAATTAACGAGTGTGTAACCATTAAATACTGAATGTTTCAATGCGCACACTCCTCACCCGCAGATGTTGCGGTTGGATAGTTTGTTTCACGCTGGCTTTTTTTTTCTTTTTTTTTTCAAAAAACTTCGTTTTTCAACATTTTACTTTATATCATATTTTTCAATGCCAGTGAAAAAGCGTTGGAAACAATTTTGAGGCAAATACAGTGGCGGAGATTGCACAAAATTTTCTTTCTTACAGCAGGGCGTGCAGTTCGCAGCCTTTCTTTGTGGTTTTGAAGCGATCGACCCGTTCACACCCTGTCTCACGCTCTGTCTGTCACGAAGTCTTGTTTTGAAAATGTGTAGCCACCTGTCCCGCAATTTCGCGCTTCTAAACATCGTGTTTAGGAAGACATATTTGCCTCGTTATATTCACAATTTATTGACAACAGTTTAGCTATACCAAGGCCAGAATGCACTAATTTTGTGAAAACATTTATGGCACCATAGGTAGACAGAAGGAAGCAAAAAATATATTCAAAGCAGCCCGAAAGAGAATGCGAGGCTAACCATTCTGCAATCCGCTAACAAGGCCTCTTAACCAAGCCGCGCAGTTAGTCCTTCATTGCTTTAATGATGACTCTATACAAAACCATCGCTCCCATTAAATAATTGTGGGGTAACGTGCTGTCCACGCCTCTCTTGCTTTATATATTAGATTCATTACACTCAGCCTCGCCCCTATAATAAAGTTCATCTTTAACCATGCCGTTTAAAGCTAGCAAAGCATGTAATGCAAATGCAAGCTAATCGATGGTAGTTAAGGGTAATGGAGTAGATTCAAATAGAAGGCGAGCATAGGAGGGGCTCCAGAATGCCAGGTGTGAGGATTAGGTCAGAAAACGTGCGGAGATGAGGTCGGCGCAGCTGGCACGAGACCGGATTAATCAGAATTATTTGAGAGATCTCTTCGTTCTGGCGTAGTTAGGCTGTTGACGACAATGATAGAGCCTTTGTATATTTTTTTTGGCCAATAACAGAAATGAGAGTAAATGATATTTTGAGTAAACGTGTCGCAGTATGTAACTAAATTTCTTTTGCCCATTTCCGACCATACTGATCTATGCCGACGCCAATATTTTTCTTTCGGTAAGTGCATGCCCGAATGAAATAGCTGACCCCTTGCACATGTTCCCTGCACAGTAAGGGCCCGGACGAAACACTGACGGGTTTACGAAGCTTTTCCCAACTGTTCAAGCACCATGAGGCAACGCGAGGAAATCAACGCGCGGGTCTAGCTCTACCTAAATCTTAATTCCTTTTCCCATTCCTAATCCAGGGGGCATGGACTTTTCTTTTCACCATAAACCCATTCATTGATTCATCCATATTGCGTCTTTTTAATACTACCTTTTTCTTAAGGTCACAGGGAACACAGACCGCCTCAAAGAAAGCTTCTTGGAACTTTCGCATCCTGCTCACGTGCAAGATGCCATGCATTGTTCACTGACATTTTCTTTCCTTCACTTTTGCATGGCTTTACTATAGCCTTGAGGTATATCTTCGAATTTCTGCCGTCTTTTGTCACTCTTGTCATTCCTTAATTTTCAGCAGCTCGCAATGTACGCTACGCTAGCACACTTTTATTCTTTTATTAAATTTGAACTGGTTTTAAATTTTCACTATTTGTGAATTTCCGGAAATTATCCGTAAGAAGAAAAAAATATGCGCTACAGCTGTGCTTCGTTAAAAAATATAGCACTCATGTCCACTAAACGCTAGCCTTTACTAATAAAAAGTCCAACTGCACTACTCGTCGGGGGTCTGATTTATTGGCAGAAAAGCTACCCACATTTACAAAGAGCCTCGAATAATCGCAGCACAAACAAAAAAATTAGATAATAAGCAGAAAACAGTATAAACTATGCGCTTTATTGTTTTGCTGTCAAGGCCGTAATAATTCATGCAATCTAGCTACTTAACTTATGAATAAGGGTGCTGTCGTAAGCCAACAGAAGTGACGCATATGTTTTCATAATAATAACTGTATTAATAATATTATGAAGCGTTCCACAGCTTGTTAGGTTCTCTGCTGCCTACCGGTCTTCCCGAACAGCGCAAGAAATAACGTTTGCCTCGAGGCGCCTACCTCGGCGCTGAATTTGAATATCTCCGCCGACAAAGATGCTGGGGGCGTGTTTCACAGAGTCACGCGTTCCACGAAAAAGAAGAAAGCATGCATGTAGACTAAACACGCCCGGTGTGTTTGCGCCTCCGAAGAGACATTTCCATGATCTTATTTGGGCTCTCTTTCACAACAAACAGAGGGAGCGGTAACGCTCTGAATTCAACGAAGACAAACAAAAAGCTTCCTCGGGATAAATACGATTACGAAGTTGTTCGCCAGGCCCACGGTTCACATTTTCTGCCTCCGGAATTTCGGATTTATGCTCCGCGCTCACTTTTACAGCGAGCAGTAAACTTGCGTAGTGTACGATTTTTGCTGGCGTGCACTCAGGGCTTGACTTGACAGCGAGGCAAAGAAGAAACAGTTATTTCCTAGTGCTGGCACCGCAAACAGTCCAGTCATTTAATGCTTACGTCATAAAAGAAGCAAAATGCTTCCTTATTGCTTCGTCTCCGTTCAATGTGCGGCGTAAAAAATGATATTTGCTTGCGTGCAAACCTAAAGATAGGAACCAAAGTTTGAGAAGGAAATAGACGAGAAAAGCAGTGATTTTATGAGACGCTTTACCGAGAGCCTAAGGAGTGGCGTATGTTCCTGGGGAAGCGGATGATCCACTCTGTTCTTGTTCAAGGGACGAAATCAGCGAGATTGTTCTTTTAAGACTTGGAAAACCAAAGACAAAAAAAAAAAACCAGGTGATGGTGGAAGCTAGAAGTGGGGCTAGAAATGTCTTCCTCGAAGAACAGCCCATCGGTTTTCCCGCACATTTCTTCATTACCTTTAGCATTTTTTAGCATGGGCCATTCTTGAGCGTTCCTCTTCTTTTTTCGTGTGTTTGTTTCACGCTATGGGTCATTCTTTTTTTTTTTTAATTTCGCTAAAACGCTGCTGAGGCTCCTGTACGCCGGGCTTCTTCATCGCTATCAGCACTTTCTGACCTTTGCCAGAGACCAGCAGAAGCTCGCTTCGCGGCGCATGGACATGCACGGGAGGACCGAGAAAAAGGCCTAGATGATGACGCGGCACCCTTCAGGCCCAGGTATCTGCGCGCCGCGGTGCGTTCCCAGCGCAGACAAAGAACTCGTTTATGCGCGTCTTCTTTGTGCGCCTCCCACCTGAATGCACCCAGAGGGCTTCCAATAAAGACGCCTCCCAGCACGGTGCCAGACAGAGCCGAGGTTCAAGATGAAGATGCGGGCCGGGACTTGAAAGAAAAGGATGAGCGATGCCAGAAAGAAAAGGAGAAAGGCAAGGTGAGGAATGAATGTCTAGTGGACCGGGTTTCCCAGAGGAGAATACCTCTGGCCTCTGCGTCTGTCGGAGGCAATTTCGGCGCTGCCGTGCGAATGCCGCGTGAGAGAACGCGAACCTTTTTCTTCCCATAGCGCTTATCAAAGGACCTCCGCAGGGGCTCTCCTACAATGCCGCAGCAGTAGTAGCGGTCACGATGTCCGAGACAGGTCTACGGCGTTCGCGCGTGCAGCCTGTTCGAAGGAGTCGAGAGGTCGGCTCACATGGCGCATGCGTACGCTCTACGAGAGCTTGCAAGAGTAGATCCGCCTTCTCAAGTTCTGCATGCCGTTTGCAGCTTTTCAGTTCGAGAGCAGTATTTCCATGTCACTTTCGTTACCGAAGAAAGTGAGAAATATTAAGAGGAATGCCTGAAGAAATAGACACTCGGCTGATTTCAAGAGAAAATGGATTCCTGCGACGTGTCAATTCTCAATTTTCGAAAATATTATGGCACGAACCTCACCGGGCTTTAATGTGCTTAGATAGGCTTGCTAAATTCGTTAATTTTTCGCGTACGGCGTGGGAACGTCAGTGGCCAAAGTACATGGGCATGTATTCTCTGTATCTGAAAGAATGGATAGATGGATATCCTTTATTCAGGCAATACGGTCTCGGATACAGGGGTAAAACGCAGATGCGCTCAGCGCTACGGGACCTAAGCACCTGATGCACTGCTCGGAGCATGAAGGAAAGGGAACAGTGACGTACAGAACTCGCAGTTACAAAAAGCAAACAAAAGGAGCATAATGCAACTTGTACAATGACATATTCATGCACTCAATAATTATATATTATACTTGGAATGAGCCATACAGGAATATTCACATAAATAACAGAACGTCAGGAACTTAAATAATTTCTGTATGCGCAACGTATTTACTATTAGGACAGGGAAGTAGGTAAGCTTTAGCATTCTTTTTGAAAGGCTTCGGAGACACACATTTCCTAATAATTTTTATGGTCTGTGTATATTTGTTCACAAGATTGAGAGTTAAGTACGAAAGCACTCCGCATAAGTGCATTTCTTAAACTGCCGTGCCTTAATTTATAAGGCGCAGTACCACTTGAGTGCGATTCAAGATATTTAGATGGATTATGTTTGAATGGGTTAAAGACATGAGCAAGCAGTTTCAACTGAAATATATATATATCCCCTTTTAGAATGGAGTGCTCTTAAATGTAGGAACTTCTGTGATCCCTATATGAATGATGTTCGACATATCGTACCACTTTTTTTCGTTACAGTATCAGCCTAAGACTGTTTTTTTTTGGTTCAGCCCTAGATCATTAATCAATAAGGAAGATGTGAATGAAAGAGGGTGTGATATAACAACCACTTCAGTCATTTTGAAACAAGTTTTACAATTTCATCGATAAATAAAGTGACCTTGATATGTTGACACGAATCTTAAAAGTATGCAGGGACCAAGACAAGTGTTCTATAAAACGACACCTAAAAACTTCTAGAAAAAATCACGTTCATTTACAATGTTTTCTAAAGTAATGGACGCTTGGTCTGCTTTGCACAAATCGCTTGCGAAGAATAAGTAACATAAAATGTGAGATAAATTTCAGCACTCAAGAACGCGCATACATGATGCCATTCACGGTGCTTTCAGGCTTAGTATCACAGAGCGATGATGACTTATTTTAACCGCGAATGAGTCAGTATACGCCCCCTTGTGACCCTTGTTAAGTTCGCCTTACATTAAAGGGCAACTCCGGCGATTTTTCAGCCATTTTAAGTTAATGGCTGTTTTGTGTTCCTAAGAACCTCCTGTAATGTGCACTATAGAAGGTTTTCAAAAGCAACCGTAAAATAATTTTTAAACAGCAAAAAACGCAAAACTCGAAACCGAAACCGCAAAACCGAAACCGGGGAGGTACCTTCGTGCGGTGTTGACTGTGACGTCACGAGCGGGTTCGCCGCGCTGTGAAGTCCCCGAAGATATGACAACTACCCTGAGCCGCGCTGTCGACATGACTGAAAGCGCGGAGGACAGCTTTTCCGAGACCAGCGAGTCTTTAGAAGACGACTCATTCGACGATTTTGGACTGGACGAGTCGCTTTTCAGGTATGATCCACCGCCGCCCGAGCCAGCCGAGTCACACCACAGGCCGCGTCACCTGCAGCACGGAGGCGGTCTGAACTCGGAGAAGTGATTACTTGAGTCATTTCTCGTGCATGCATTTGTGACAGAGTCGTCAGAACAAAAGTTAACGAGATGCTCCCGCTGACAGCTGTTCGTGTGGCCAGCGCCGGCCGACCCAGCCTGATGAAAGAATCTGCTGCCGGAACTT
This sequence comes from Amblyomma mixtum, assembly GCF_055824585.1. Taxonomy (NCBI): domain Eukaryota; kingdom Metazoa; phylum Arthropoda; class Arachnida; order Ixodida; family Ixodidae; genus Amblyomma; species Amblyomma mixtum. The sequence continues at coordinate 311,765,196 of NC_143012.1, read as the reverse complement.
TGCCGCGGTGCGCAACGTCCTTACAGGGGCATGCATCACCAATAGTCCTCTATTTGCGAAGCTTTGTCTCGACGGCGAGCTATTGGAAGTGAGTTCACGCCAACTACAGTTCTAAAATCCAACATACCGCTTCTTCTTGACGGCCGCGCTTCGTTGAGCTGGCCGCTGCTATAGACGGTTGTACTAGAATAACGTTGGCACAGAATATGCCTTCAAGCGCCAGTTGAACGAAGCCTTAGCGAGTCCAAAGCTCTCTTTGAAGTACGCGCTGTCTTCATAGCAATCTGGCGCGAAATGTTCTGAGCACAAGCGGGAATGCTTCCTCGGAGACCAGTTTACACGGCGGACAGCTCTCACCAACTTGTCGTGAAGGTTCTTATCGCTAGGAAACCTACGCTAGATCACGCCCGTTGTCACAGATCAAGAATTTGTGCACCCCACAGCACAACAGAAGTTTCCGTGACCCATCACTCTGGCGTACACATCACATCAGGCACGTTGAGATGGCGCGAAATTGCACAGGTGGTCGAAATAATTCCGGAGAGCTCCGCTACGGACCTCTTTCTTCCTTTCTTCTTTCACTCCTCCCTTACGTCGCGGTTCGGGTGTCCATTACTGCGTCATTTACTTTCCCCAAAACCAATTTTCAGTTTTCCCCTGCACTGCCAGCGCCAGCGCGCGCCCGACCAGCTTGACACGCCGCCCCGCCAGTGACGTCACAGAACAGGGTGGCCTGTAGAAGTTGCTCGATCAGTGGGTGCCGCTCGCGTCGAGGAGCGCTTGTTTTCAAAATTCGCTTGCGGATAAACTACGCCGGTTTCAGATGCGAAATTTTGCATGGGGCATCAGACTATCATAAAGAATACAGACTTAAAATTTCATTTCAATCGATGCTCATCGAAAAATCGCCGGAGTTGCCCTTTAAGGAGAAACCTTGTGACCATGTTGTTTTTTTTTTGTAACGTGATGTTGCTGCTTTAATCCGTTGCCAGAGACCCTGCCGCGCAAAAATGTCTTAACTAGCAGAATTTCGAGCTGTTCTGAATAAAATAAAACTACTAAAGGCTTTTCACAGTCATTACTGACATTACAAGAAGGAAGACTACGCTGCTATACCCAACAATTCAGTGTAACAGGAAAAAAAGAAAGCCATTTCTTGCTGGAAATGCGTTGTGTGAGCTGCCCGGTGAAGACCTGCTGCAATTACCCACAGGAACGGGCCGGCAGCATACGTTCAATAATTCCATCATAATTACGGTGCTGAAACCGAAGAAATCCGAAGACACTTAAGCTAGCGCTAATTTCTGCCGCCGTTATGCCTTGCCTTTTGTCCTCGTCGCTGAAATGAGCTGTTATTAATTTTTCACTGTTATCTTTTGCTTCCTCCTTTTTATTTGTTTTATTTATCTAGTCTCTTCACCAGGGCCCATACTTGCTGGTCGTTTGCTTCTGCGCTGGGTTTGCACTGTTTGCGTGTACATGACTTTTTTTCTCTGCTTTGGCGTGCTTCACACGGGCCTCGCCCAGCGACATTTTCGCCGAGTCGCAATGCACAAGCTTAGTGTGCTAAAATTTTGCTGCATGTTAAAATGCTCCCGGGGCTTGGAAAAAACACGAGGGAATTCTCTTATAAATTGTTCTTCAGCACTGGCCCAGAAACTTTAACTGTTATTCAGCTCAGCGATGTCATGCCGGTGACTGCATTTAGTAGCATGTTTTCCTTTTCCCAAATTAGGCTTCTCTCTCAAAATCCGTGATTCCCTCTTGATGTCCCTTTTTTTTTTTGAAAGAAAGGTAGTCAGTGGCAAAGTAATCGGAAAATAACTCTTGGTACACTCAAACAGACTAACTAATAGAAGTTTGAGTTATTGCTTGTTTGATAAAAAGCCGCACTGGCGCCTGTGTGTTGTCTTTTATGCGCTGGCGCCTTGACATCCTTTCAATTTAGAACAAAGAACGCCTCTTTGAGCTGAGCAAAAAAAAAACAGAAAACACAGTTTTTCCGGGGCGACATGGCCAGAATCAAAATACCCGCGCGCATTATCTCGATGTTATCACCTGAATAAACGAAGCTCATTATTTTATGTGTCATGGAACAACCTTCGTGCTTTGTGGAGGCAATATAACTTTAATGACTCTAAAACAATGACATAGCGGCTTGGAGTTTATTTCCTCCTTACCGCTACCACCACTAAAAACGTTACTTCGATATTTTTTTGTGCGAAAAAACGCTGATAAAACGAATTTTCTTTGAAGTATATCAAATAAGGTAAAGTTCATCTGGCGAACAAAAAGTTTGTCTTTGATAACTAGTACTGATCCTTCATGTTTCCCACTTTACTCAGTGGCAGCTTTCAACAGCTAAACGCTTTGATGCTCGCGCCCTTTGAAGTTATCGGTTCAGCTTTAATCGCACGGCGCTTGGAAACCACTTTGAAGTTTCATCGCTCAGTAACGTTTTGTTATCAGCAACAAAAGACGACGGCCACGCTGCCTTTTTGTATTAGCGGTCTCTTCTTTTGGTCTCGCTACGTTATCTGCCAAAAGGGCGGACTTGAAAAAACACTGCGAAATGCCTTTATTATGGTCAAATGTTTAGGGGAATCGCCCGAGGTGGAGAAGATTTCTAATAAGGGAAAGCTGTATAGCTTTCCTTTATAGCCGTATGGCTGCGCTTGGGTGGATGTCAATGAGTAATTACTCCCTTATTGCCTTTATTATGCCAGCCGCAAAAACTTTAACTTATATTTCATTGGCAGCTTCAAGGCATTTAGCTATTTTCTAACTTCGGTGCCCCCAAAAAATATAAGTTTAGAAGGGGCACGACAGCATTTTTATCGTGGACTTCTGTCTTTTTAATGCAGGCGCTTTGCATTATTATGAGCTGTAAATAAAAATTGTCGCCCGGATTCCACGTGCTCGTGTAGTCTGAACCACTGCAACACAATATATTCAGGTAGTCCAATTTATGGCCTTGACAAAACCATACGGACCCAATGTTTACTTTTGTCGCAGATGAAGGCTGCCAGAAATAAACGTGCAATGCCACTGGGGAACCATCGAGTGATGCTAGCGATCAAAAAAGAAAGAATGGCAGACGTGGCAACTCCAGGATTTACCCGCCGCCGGTACGTCGCGACAACAGAGAGATAGCTACCCTAGGTAGGATTTCTCGACGGTAGTGAGAGCTTTGTACGGCACACTCTGCTCAGACGTTTTTGGCAGTTATTTCCCGAGACACCTGGGCCTGACGTCTGGAGATGTTTTTGGCTCAATGAATGCTAGCAGAATGAAACGAGGGACCTTTCGCGTTATCCGACAGCAGGTATGTGCAGGCCAGGAACAAGCCGTAGCAAAGTGGACAGGTAATAACATGGGTGCGCCCTGTTCGAGGCAGCAGCTGGAACGGCCAGACCTCTGTAAGCCCCGGGTTCTCTCAAGAGGTCCACCGGCACAAGAACTTTCGGTGCTACGCTCAAAGGTTTGCTGTTACAGCAGTCCTCTGCGGAAGAAAACTGGAGCGTTGTGCTGATGGAGAAAATATATGATGAAGCAGACCGCTTTTTGGTCTCTTCCATTGGACAAAATGGTCGCCCATTGTCACATGAGCGATAACGCATGAGAAAATTTGTGGCTCCGTAATCATTTCTGCTTTAACTAGAGTGTACTACTAGCTACAACAAGAACTGGTGCTTTTGTGCAATACTGGTAACATCACCAGGAATAGGTGACGCTAGAAGCAATACTTCACGAAGGAGGCAAGTAAGGAAATAGTGACTTTCAGGACAAATATGAAAGAGTCAAACGTTGTTTTACGGGATTAGGTGGCCAGACTGATGAGTGGAATATGGGCAAACACTTCAACCATCATGGTTGCCTTGACCGCACCCCGCTCTTCCCGCATGCGAAGCGGATGCTCAACCACTACGCCATCGCTGCAGTCAAAACTAAAACAGGCCATCTACTATGGAACATTTGCATCTTCAGCTAGAGAGTGTGTGGTGACGGACGCATCATTGAATCAGAGACGCGACAAAAACGTAGTGAATTCAAAAGGGGTTTTCTTTAGGCCATATTTTGTCTATCGCGTGCTTTTTTTTTCTGAGCGAAAATACGTATTAAATGCAATCACGTCGATGACTTTCTTTTAAAGTCACAAACACGGCTTTGTGCGCTGTACCTATTGTCCCATTGTTTGAAAGAGGTAAGAAATTCGTCGCTGGTGAAATGTAACGGCACCAAGGACATGGAGTATGTCTGGGTTCTTATAGTGCGCGGCTTGCTGTTTTGTGAATAAAAGCTGCAATAAGCACTGCCTTGGCAGCAGTTTGGCGTTGGAAGTGTTTATCATTACTTTCATTCTTAAAGCGAGGAAGTTCAACCCTTGCTACTCGAGACGCAATTTAATTTGAAGCTATTTTCCTTCTCTTTTTTGTATAACGTATTTAAAGGTTTCTTGGAGGATTACGTTTCTTAAAAAAGCCAATGAGACAAACGCAGTCAAGGTAGCTCTAGTCGAATGAAAGCAGAGCTTTCCATTTACAAAGACACCGCGTTTATTTGGCTGAATACTACGTCTAATGCCTGTGAGCATCAGCAATATTACGGTGAGCATATTGTAGAATTCATAGTTAGTGATACTTTAAATTGCACTTTACTTTTGAAACGCACGTGAAAGCTAGCGCGATTTTGTTTTATTGTGAATGCTGTCTTCTTGTTATCAAGCCAACATAACTATATCAAGCGTTTTTATCCACGCAGGTGAACCGGGCACCTCTGGAGAGTGTGCCCCTTCAATATTTCTCTTCTAAAATATCTGGATTGCACCCAAGTTCTTCTTATAAGCAAACCTCTTATAAAAAGGAAGAGGTAAAGGAAAGAAAGTAGCGATTGCGAGGAATATATGTGTAGTACATCCCCAAAACGTTGCTTTGCAGTTCCCCTCCGCCCCAAGACGAGTGACAGCCTGTCTGAAAGCGAGCTATGCAAGCTATGCATAACAATGTCACCGGCGTCGCATTTCGTCACGCTCCCATTGCAGCGCGGACAATTGGACGCTGGAGTGGCATCCTCTCCCACAATCGCGCCTTTCTTAATACGACTACACAACGTCACCACTGTGCGGCTCACACACGTCACTCAAGAAAGTGGTTGGCAAGAACACCTGACGCGTATCTTTTTCTTTTCATAAAGCGGGAATTCTCAAGCGGCTGATCCGAATTTGAAAATAAAGGTACCGGCTGGCACAGAATAGACAGACATCTGTTCTATATGATAAGCAGGCACCGCAGGCGCCATGAGGAGATTTTTTCGCCCATTTGCATATTGAAAGATTTCACTTTTATCCTTCAAGACAGGTTGGTGTCGCTTCTGGCGGCATTGCTTCGTCTATACCTTTTCTTAGGTCGTCATTTTTTTGATGCCGGCACGTTTGTTGAAACCGCTCGCGGCAGATAGGTACGCCAGGCAGTGGGACGAGCTAAGACGGAACGTGCAGACAAGCGTTGTAAAATGATAACAAAATGATACAATGAAAGAAAGCAAGGCGAAGGAAGTTACGCCGGCAAAAGTTTATTTTAAGCATGTCTGACTCGTCTTCCACAAAACACGCGCAACACTTGGGTTTTATGGGGTCATGCAGGGGAGGCTGCAAGCGCAGTCTCACTTCAAACTGTTTTTTGAGGGCAGTGGCCGCGTTCCGAAAAGCAAGAATGTAAACTGAGAAACACGCAGAAAGACAAACACAAAGCTATTCTCGAGAAAAAAATTTCCGAGTAGCATGTTTGTGATTTCCTTTCAAAAAACAGTCTCCTAAACAAATCAGTGCGTAAAATAATGTCACAGATGTTTAGGAAAGGTTTCTATTATAAATGAAGCAGCAATATCAGAGCAATTAAACAACTGTAACTGGTGTTCGAAACTGTGGCCATAATTTTACTTCTTTCAAAACTAAAAAAAAAAAAAACAGAATATTCTTAACGCTATTCTTACTCATCCTTTACCTAGTAACAAGCACTTTTTGCAAAAGTAGCATTTTGCAAAAGTAGCTCGTTCTGGTGATCTTTATACTTTAGCGAGGTATGTAAAGAATCGCATTTTCAGATTATTCCTAGCAGTCAGCTCTACACTAGCATGAATGACTCGCCATTGTCCAGGAGCTCTCTAGATTGCTCCATATGTTAGCGTAAACCATCGGCCTCTCTGAAAACTGAAACCCGGGTTAATCCTACTTGTAGTGAAACACTCAAGCCTGTTATCCAACTCCTTATACCTATCGTTTCAGTCGAGCCGGCAGACAAATAATGGTGCCTTTGTTTTATGTTTTTGTAGCAAGCTGCCCTACATATCCCATCTGACAAAACGAGCGACTAAGTGGCTCTTTGCAGATTGAGTATTGTACTGCGTTCCTGGCGATTAGTGCTCAATATTATGCTGGGCTGATGTCAGTGCAGTGCTCAATGCGTCCTCTGGTGAAAGTGTAAAGTGCTCCACGCTTTCTAGTCACTAGTTTATTACTTGAAGTACTTTAATGCTAATGTACATCACCACTTGAGTCATAAAGCCGAAGGTATGAGACGCTTTATTATACCTGATCTGAGGTCTTAACGTGCCGCACCAAATGAGATCCACGTGCTTGCTTTAACATCCGGTCATCGGGACATCCAGTAGTGATGCTTTTACTCCTTCCGATGAAGCGACTTCCGGCTTGCCTTTTTCTCGTGGGTTGTTCTCTGTGGCTCTTTGCTTTGGTTGAGTACCGAGAAATTCGAATCCCCTCCGCGCGGCAAGATGTTAGGAGGAGCGCGGAGCTAATCAGTGTGCTGTGCATCGCTTGACTCTGAGTCTGCTTTATAAGTATATAGCTTCTGGTTCATAGTGCTTTTTCGACTCCGAGGCACCGCGAGATTTACTTTATTGCGACACCTCGGAGTCAACCGTAATTTTAAAGAGAAGATGTTTGCACCAGCGCACAGCTGCCGGTTAGTCTCAAAAACATTATATACGAATTAGGTAATTATGGGCCGAAAGCACGATTTGTTCTAAATATTATTCGTTCATAGAACAACGCATGTACTCTTTCTTTTTTCATCATTACAATCAGCCGGACAAACACAGACGATGTAGCGAATGAAACGGGCTGCCACTGGACGGAACATTAAACAAAAATAAAAATTTGCAGATAAAAAAATCTGAAGCACTAACGAAAATTCTTTTAGAGCCGAGATTTTCGAGCGTTATCATTTTCACCAAATGCGTTTCAGAGACGAACAAGCAATGTATTTTTTTTTTTATGCAGGGGAGCAAAGATAACACATTAGTTTTCACTCCTTCTGTCAGCTCTGCTTCAGACGTTTTTTTTTCTTTAGTTAGCTCTTATTTTAACAATCTCACCTCGGAAGGTGAAAGTTTCTTCTGAACTGAAGTACGGCTAAAATGTTCTGTCTGATTCTTGTATACATAGCGCTAGACAGAAGACGACGACACAGAATACACGGCACAGTGCTATGTTTACAAGAACGAAAAAATTCACCTGAAAAACTCTCTGTGCACCCCTATTCTTGGCCGACCCCCCTGTGTTGGCATGTGCCAGTGTACGAGGATAACAGCGATAAAAACGTCTAGTGCTATGTATACAGGAACTTCGAACCAGCCAGCCCAAGCCAAGCTTGTGTTGTTCTGTATGAGTGCAGTTAGTATGGCCGCAGTACCGCGTCGCTCAACGGAACTGTCCCTTGGGAACATGCACCTCACCAAATTAATCAACGAAAAAGAGTCTTTCTTTTAAGAACATTTTTTTTTGCTTTCGCCATGTTGAAATTCTTGAACGTTCCATTCTCATTTAACGCCACGCCATTTCTGTAAGATATTATTTCTTATCCCCCAGTCATTCGTCCTTCTTATAAAAGACGCGAAAGCTCACACATACATACACACATTATCCAGTGAAGCGCATGAGGTCGGTAAATGACGCATATTCATAAAGTACGCACCACCATATAAACCAACCATCCGCACAATCCGATCTCTTATTCTCTGTACGAAACCGTTTAGGTTAGTGGACAACAAGAAAAAACTGGCACTATCGCATTGCTGATTACTTTTAAACTAGTCAATAATCGTTCCCGATTTCGATACAGGGAGTGCTTTAATAAGAATGTTTTTCGCTGCTCAGAAACGCAGCCACAGCCGAGTGGAGTCAGTGCTGGCGCTTTCGAGTGTAAGAGGCCAATATAAGTATAACTTTTGATTTTAATTCAATTTAAAATGGAAAGACCAAAAGCGACTCGCAAATCGCAATTTATCCACATATTTCTTTTTCTTCTCAAAATAGCATAGTGCAATTGAAGGCCGCCGCAGTGTGCTGCAGCAGCAGTTAATAGCGTTAGGACACTAAGCAGGAGTGCCCTCAGCAGTGAAGTTATTTCGCAGTGTGAGAGTGAATACTAAGGCGCTTTAAAAAAGCTGAAGGTGGTATAACATGACATTTTTCGTCGAATTCTTGCTCTGTTATAAGAGAGTATACTTTTTGCCTCGTATGAAGCACCCGCCTGTACTTGCGCTAAAGTTTTGAACTTATTTTATTGAAGCGCCAAGGCGAAGTCCAATATCAGAAAAAACAAAAGCTTTTTATAGGCCTCGTTCGAATGTCCTATAGTTTGGTGCAGTGAGACGACCGGTTGCTTATTTACTCGGACTCGAGGAACAAAAGAAGGTTGCGCTTCCTGTTAATGAATGCACGCAGCAGTGATTGGGACTGCACTCCTCTCTAGCATATAAGGCAGCTTCAGTGTCTGAAAAATTCCGCTATTAAAAACAAGAGACAGATCCTCCGAAGCAAAGAAGTTTGAGACAATTGTAATTTTTTTTTACTCGCTTATAAACGACATTTCAAGACTAACGCTCTCCTTTAAACAAGCAAAAAAAAAAGCTCAGAGTTCACGCGATTAAAAAAGAAGACAATATTGATTACAATATTCATCAATCTTTTTTTCTTCTGCCTCATTGCACGTTTTTAGATAACGACTGCATTGAATTTCTGACGACAAAAAAGAAAATCTGACATGAACTTCTCCGCAGTAATCAAAACAAGAACTTATCCAAAAATGAACTTCGTCGACACTGTCCAAGAAGCAGCTAACTGACTCACTAACAGGCTACGCAACCACGGTGGAACGCTAGGAGGAAATTGCATCGCGGAGTAAGCTTGACAGAGTTTACTACCTTCAACGTGTTCATCCCTCTGCAGCTTGGCGCACTGTTCTTCGTTGAGCTGGTTGCGAATCGTCGTGGCCACGTGCCACAAGATCTGGGTCGGTGAAGTGGCACTGGTGGTGGACTCCTCTGCACCCTGTCCAACGTCACTTTCAACAGGTGTGGAACCCTCCAAGTCGTCCGGAATTTTCACCAACCTCACCATGGCTTCCGATCGCCACTTCCTTTCAAAAAAAGCGGGAACAGCAGTAGCGCAGAATAAAACAAAATACGAGGCTCGTCTGGGGAAAAAAACACAGTATTAAAACGCACTTCTATAAACTCTGTGAACTGTTAATGGTGCGGTAGTTGTGACGCGCGGTTGAAGGTGGCGACACAGTGGCATCGGAGCCCAAGCCCGCAAGCACTCGTACAGGCGCCGGGGCCGACGGAGCGCGTCTGACTCCGCGCTCGAGTTGAAACTCCGCGTAACCGCGCGACCCAAGCCCGCGCGCGCGCCGCGCGCGGTTGGCACCGTCACGTGGTCCGTCACGTGACCGACCCTTCCGTCCAATGAAAGCGCCGGATTTTCCGTGCCACAGTTCTTGCGTGTTTTTACTGTCCGGTCGCTGCTTCCGCTCTGTCCGCGGCGTTTCGTTTCTTCGCGCGATCGCGAGAGGTGAGAAAATCTCAGCGCCGATCGGCCGGTGGTAGGGGGCTCTCCGCGCCGCAGGGAGGTTCGACGGCAAAGCCACCAGCCGAGCGCCGCGAGCGAAATTGCAGCGCGTACCTGACGGAGTCTCTGGAGTGCCAAGCAGCTCCCCTCTCGGCAACCTACAGGTGTTCTGCCAGCTAGACAGTGTGGAGATTATAAAGCAATCAGTCCCGCATGGCACAATCTACGAATTTACTTTCGGCCTAATGTCATGAACTACTTTGGGACATTCGACAACAGGGAAAAGCCTTTCAGTTGACTTTGATGTTCTGGTCTTCAAGGTTGGGTACCGGGAGCAAACTTTGTTATAGGTATTTTTCTTTGAACGTGAAATCTGCCGTCCACACAAAGTCGCTAGATAATCTTTGCTTCAGTTTTCGTTTTATTATGAGATATATATCTATCCGGGCGTGAATCTGACAACAGGGTTGTCTTGCCTCCGCAGATTCCACGGAGAGAACCTTGGTTGCAAGCAATGTTTTTGCTGTTCGTTCGGGGTAATTAAATTTTAAGGGACACTTTATCTTAGTACACTCGATAGATTCTTAACGTTTATTGCTCGATAAATTTTCCCGCGACTTCATTTTCAACTAGCTTATGTCAAGAGTATTTCCGCTTCATTTCGTCATTTCTTCTGTCGATGATCTTTAGCGCGACGGTGCAAGAGGAGCCGATGAGCGGCATCTCTTGGCGTCAACCTCGTCCCCTCTCTGGCCTCGAGGTGTCGGTGCATGTGCTCCTCCTCGTACTCGAAAGTCGCGAACACAGAAGTGAATTCTTCCTCTGCGCCCGTGGCACGCCGTGGCACCACCTCCCCGCTTAGAACGTTCCTCCTGCATGAGCAACCAAGCGCATGCGGGAAGCAATGCCGTAAGTGCCTAGCAGGAATAGAAAAAATGCCGACCTAAATTCACACTGGGACTGTGTTAAAAATTATAACCCGGACAGTATTGCAATAACTGAGTGTATTTCTTCTTTAATCACAAACTTAGAGATGAGCGGTGTAGAACACGCCAAAAAAATTGCCAACTATCGTTTTTTTTTTTATCGCTAGTATCAACAAACAAATACAGCCGAGTCCACTTGTAACGAATCTGACAAACTCGTGGATATCGTTCGTTGTATTAGAAGTTCGTATCAAGCGGACTTCTCTTATTACAGCCGAAAATGCACTGTCGAACAAAAGTGGAGTTTCTTTCTCAACAAAGTCCGTTATGCGTGTCTGCTTTTTCAATCTTAATAGTAATAAGGCGATTTCCAAGCTCTCCAGTGCGGTCATATGATCCTCACTGGGGCCCTCGGTGCAAATAACCTGCCTTACGAACGCGTTATAACTAATCGTGGTAGAAGCGTTTATGGACTGATCGTAGGTAGGCTTCCTCCTCATAATTGTCTTTATCAGTTTCTTGGCAGTCGGATAATGTCATCAAATGAACCCAGGCGACATCAGGCCCACCCAGCTGTGCATCAACGCAACACTGCAACAAATTCACATGCATCTGATTACATGGGTATTCAGCACTGTCCTCCGTCGTTTCTGAGTCCAAAAAACCTTCCCTACGGAAGCGATTTGTTTTGCACTCCGCAGGCAGTTGTAACCACGCGGCTATACTCCTTTCCTCGGCGGCGAACAAAGATGTCTTAACTGTGACTTCGCTATCTGGTTTGTAATTGTTAATCAAGTGGAGCTGGGGTCGCACCACCGACAGGACACCTTCGGAGAGTGAATGGTACCGCACGGATTGACCTCGTAGTCTGCCTGGACGCGCTTAGCCGGCGGTTAACTTCAATATGAATGCCGCCTTTCTTTATTGTTTTCGTGGAGGTCGGCACTTTCTTTCTGATGGATCGTGGGAGCTGGGAGTCGCTCTTCGGTCTCTGCGCTGGTGGGAAGCAAGAGTTTAGGCGAGTTTAGGGCTCCTCCTCCATCGTTATATAACCGAGCGGTACGGCCGCGGTTCGTTTTCTCTGGGACGCAGTTTCATAGCTATAATACATATTTTGACGGTAACAGAGCCCTCGTTCGTAATAAGCGAGCATTCGTTATACCTGTGGACGTTTAAAAGCGGGCTGCACAGTATTGCAGTATTTGCTACTGTCGTTGTTTCGCGCTCAGCAATTATGAAAGGGCCAGCTGAAGCTTAACACAGCAAACCTTTATAACGCAAAAAGTTCGAAATGCCGTATTTTTCCCCAACATAAGGAGAAGAATGAATCCGGGGGGTGGGGGCCAAATGAAACGCTTTTCAAAAATACTTACAGGAGTGATTCGTTCAATGAATTCACGAGAAGTTAGTTTAGTGGGGAAATGCGAAATCCTTTTTAATCGATCTGCGATCCAAACACCATATCGAGAACGAACCCGGAACTGTTCTGTTGCACGACCTGCGACAGACTATGCAGTTCAACATCCAGGCTGTGCGTGTACCCCAACTACGCAATCCTTTACAATTTCCTGGCTTGCTCAACATGCTTTTCTTGTTTTAGCTTCACAGGTGTAGCTCTTTCGTTTCGTCCCTGTCTAACTGACATGTTATTACGCTCAATTTGAATACATGAACACGGCTTTTTGGATATTATAGTTGGTCAGACGGGAAAGATAATGCTTCATTCTCAGAATTCGTTGTAAAGTAATGGGACTTGCAAGTCGAAATGAGAGCGCGCTTTTTAGGTTCCAAAAGCAGATCATGCAACTCCTGGCCTTATGCACCCCTAATTTTGTGTACTAATCAGTGCGCGGCGTCGCGAGGGACACCAATACACTAGGTGACACCTGTGCTGCTGTTTGCTCTCCAAAGCTTTCCTCAGCTAGTCTTCATGTTACCGGTTATCTAAGTTTGCCATCGGCAAGTTTGGACCATCGTAGAGAGCGATACGGGGAAGTCAGCACTTTGGATCAAACAATAAAAAAACATTGCCATTACTTTAGTCCCTGTTCAAGACGTCTACTACCACATAATAGAACGCACACACAACAGAGAATAGCACGGGACACGGGCTGGATTATCAACTGAATTTTTTATTTACAGCAGAATGCCGAATAACAGCCACGCATGCGCTAAGTCAGGAAAGGTAACCTAGGCATGATAATTCAAATAATCGATTTGCTTTAAATTAAACGCTGTGGATATTGAATATAAGATTCCTCTTGCGTCTCTAACTGGAAGGCTTCAAAAATTTCTAGCGCCACACGTGCTTCGCAATGGCCCAGAATTGAAGCATCGCCGAAACGTGGGATACATTTGCGGAGCTAGAGTGCAAGGGAAGATTAATATTTTCCGCCACCAATTTTCTTTCAGCTCTTGCACATTTTTTCGCTCTCATTTTCTTCTGTCTGATCTATGCAAAATTTTCCACACGTCTGCAGTATTTTATAAATGTCTTTCTTTTCAAATTTAGGGTACATCATGGGGGGTACAGCGCGAAGAAGACGAAGGACGAAGCAAGAAGACTACACAGACTACACTACATGCTTCTATGTTTGGTGGTGCAGAGTTTCTTTTATTGCGAAAGCAATACTACTTGCACTTTCACGCCTTTGCCGTGCTGCGGCGGTGACCACCATTGACCTTCATTTGACCTTGATTGCATTAGATTGGATTAGATTAGAATGGATTGGACTGGATTGGACTGGACTGGACTGGACTAGACTACATTACATTACATTACATTACATTACATTACATTACATTACATTAGATTAGATTAGATTAGATTAGACTAGATTAGATTGGATTAGATTGGATTGGATTGGTTTATGGGGTTTAACGTCCCAAAGCGACTAAGGCTATGAGAGACGCCGTAGTGAAGGGCTCCGGAAATTTCGACCACCTGGGGTTCTTTAACGTGCACTGACATCGCACAGTACACGGGCCTGTAGAATTTCTCCTCCAAAGAAATTCTAGCCGCCGCAGCCGGGATCGAACCCGCGTCTTTTGGGTCAGCAGCCGAGCACCATAGCCACTGAGCCACCGCGGCGGCATGATTGGATTGGATTGGAGTGGATTGGATTGGAATGGAATTGATTGGATTGGATTGGAATGGATTGGATTGGTTTGAATGGGATTGAATGGGATTGGATTGGATTGGATTGGATTGTATAACCGATGCATGACCACAAGTCTAACCACAAGCACCACCACCAGCTACACTACCAGATGGCGTAGGTACGGATATTGCTTTCGCAATTACCGGGCTTAACCAAGCTAAGCCACAGCGAATTTTTTTCCTGCGGGCGTAATCCTGTCAGCTGAGAAAATCAACACACATTAACACCTTGGCGCTCGGTGACTTTACTTATTTTGTGTGCCACTTAGTGTAAATAAAGCGCAACTTGATTTTTCTTTCTGTCATCAATAACATCTTTCCTTTTTTTTTTCTTTTCGGTCACCACCCGTCAAGCACTTAACACAGATTCAGCTGAATCCAAGAAAAATATCAGCGCTAACACACGCAACCACAGAACAGACAAGATTTACGAGACACAGATTTGCCAGCGCTTGTGTCTCGTAAATCTTGTCTGTTCTGTGGTTGCGTGTGTTAGCGCTGATATTTTTCTTGGATTCAGAATGCACCAACTCACCCAGAAAGAAGTTTTAATGCACAAATGAGCTACCACTGTCATTCCTAATGGGAGTCCGCATTGGACAAGCGCATGGCCTTCATGGGTGACGGTGAGGTTCTTTCTGACCCACCAGAGGTTTTGGGCTTCGGAAATTTTCTAAAAAGCCCCACTACAAGGCTCAGAACCAGACTGTGGCCTAGAGACTTACGTACAGTGTCCGGCTTACCTGTGGGCACTTTTGCGGGGTTCGGGCGTGGAACGGTTGCCGCTCGAGGACTGCTTAGTTCGAGCTGGTGCGGTGATGCTGATCTCGACGGCCACGTTTTTCTTAGGCGAGCACAGTTCGCCGTGTTCTTCGAAATCCGGGCCGCAGCTGCACTGGCCACCAATGCACAGCAGGCCGACGCCTCGGCACGGGTGGTGGACACCGCAGCTCGCGTTAACATACACGGCTGCAAAGAGCGCGCGTTTGTAAGCAGTGAGAACGACAACAAAACGAGACATGGCTGAGACAGACTGCTAGGAGGAACGACGGCTCTAAGAACGCAAACTTGGGTATATATGTAGAATCCAAAACAACCATTGCGCAAGGCAGAAATAAGGGTAAACTAACACGTAATAATGTTAAGAAATAGCGCTAGAAAATAGGGCAGAATCAAATACGACGACATACGCGCTGACTTTCAACTATCTATTGAGCCGAGCAAAATATGGCATATATGGGAAATAAATCTATTGCGCATGCTTCAGTGACCATATCGCATGCGACGACACCGACTACACACAGAAGCATGATTAGTAGAACCGGCGAAAAAAAAAAACAGCTCCTGATGCATTCGCATTGTCATCAAATGACTTACATCATTGGGGGCTCTATCGATGTGATAACTGCACTTCTCTTTTTGTGACCTGCCAACATTCAATAACCTCAGATCTTAACAGATCAAAATGACGAAGGATAACGACTTCTGTGGTTTACCACAAACAACGGCTACCAATTTAATGCAATTCAGAGTGAAATTGCAGGTGTCCTGGTGTGTGGTTGCTCGAGTACCACGGTGAGGCATGCTCAGTGTTTACGTTTTTCCACTTTATATGCTTGGAATTTAGTCTGGTTGGATAAATAGCTGAAAGTCGATCCTTTTGCGTATTTTTATACCTGTTCTTTCTTTTAGTAGCGTTCAAGAAGAAACGCGATATAAGCCCAACGAAAATAGACTTCTGCCTGTCCCTTGCATCCTGTGCCACTCACTGGTTGCGCATATGCTCATTAGCATATGCTCACCAGTCACTAGCTGCACATATACTCGCGCATGCGCAGTTTCTTGTAGTTTCGGTAAGAGTGTGTGTGGTGTATTGCACATGCTCACAGCGCCTGTTATAGCAAGCGCTTGACGGTAGCCGTAATGTAAATGGTATACAGCTACATTATGCTAAAATTCTACAATGACAATGAATGTCTGCATTATACTCTTTTGTCAGTAATTCAATATCGTAAAATTCTATGAGTGAAGCGTTGGTTCTCTGTTTGTTCGAATTTCTAAAAAAAGCGTTTTCTTTTTTCTTGAGCAGCCACGAAATTGAAGTTTAGCTGTTACTGCGTATCCATATATTTTGGATGCTTCACGGGAGCTGAAGTATTGCACGAAAAAAGAGGTTTAAATGCTCGGCAATTTGAATTATCAACCCCTATTCCTAAGCCTTACGTCATATTTCTTTTCTGAACAGCAGCTCTATTGAACTTCAGCAATATATTAAAAATGGCCCAGAATATGTCAGCATAAATGCCTAATTGATATTTTCTGTTAAATACTGTCCAGTTATTTTCATACGGGACCGGTACTAATAACAGTAATCTCGCCTGATCTAGGAACGCATCAGCGCACATTTAAATATGGTTAGAACGATTGTGGCTCCTCCGTGTTCGCTGCTCGCCGACTGTCTTGTAAGCGAGCCCACGAGTTAGGAGCGAAGCGGTGTGTGAGATCTGCCATGCGTCGAAGCAGTTGGTTACTGCTATAGTGTGCAAAGACATCGGCTGGGCAGTAACGCCCCCCCCCCCCCTCCCCCCCGCCCCCGTTCCAGATAGGCTTAAGAAGGGCCCGATTGCAGTTTTAATAGGTAGGATGGTACCCGTATAGTGTTTTTTTTGTGTGCGTGTGTTTGCATAAAATAAATTCATAGTGTGTGCCATTATGACGGTGATAAGGTTAAGATAAAGAAAGGGCAAGAGTGAAAATCGAGCACGACAGCAGCGGCACTCGACTCTTTTTAAGCGGTTCTCAGAGATTTCTAGCACGTTGGCATCAGATTCCGCTGGTCGTGATTTTGCTAATTTCAGGCAAAATAACTGTTTATTCGCTATTTGTACTGCTACTAATCACTGCGTCAATCCCTACATCTTCAATATTTCCAGAAGAACGCCAGCACTGAACGGCTGAGTCACTGCAACAGCTTTCCGGTGACTATACTCGAAGAAAAAAAAATCGAAGCCCCTTTCCACTGTTCGAAAACTCTTGTCCACTCCTGCTACGAATTCAAAGTCATGCAAAAGCCCCTCCGAAACAATGCGCATAAATAACAGGTTCAAGAAAAGGTCACTTGTTAGTACACCAGGAGTCACTGCTTCATACAGAAAAGTAAAACCGGTGAGTTAGTCGACACATGCTTGCTCTGACCACTAGCGCAATTCGTCTCACTCTGTTTATTCCTTATTTAGGAAAGGTCGAGGGTGCATGAACGGCTTATTCTTAGCAGTGCATACATTGTTCTTCGTCTCCCCAGTGACACCTACGACAAGTAATTGCTCAGTTCTGGTATTGCAACAGGCTTACGGGGTCATCAGACGGGTATTCATGGTGAAAGACTCTGAGGCAAAAATAGTTTATGTATGGCCAGAAAAAGAATCAACGAGTGCGGACGCTTGGCTATTTTGAGCTTCATTCCCAAGTGGCCGTTGCTGATTTGCCTTCGTTCACGCTCTGTTGTAAGCTAAGCTCTATCATTGATCAGTAGTTCATCAGTCTGCCACTGCGATCTAGCAAGACATTGCCTTTGCACAAGGTCTTCTTCATTTACTCTTTTTTTTTTTTCAAACGCATTTGTAATTAGCGCTTTCTTGACGTGATAGGTGCGCCCAGGACCGCAGCCACACTCCCACGCCACTGGTACCCACACGAAGGGTTTTATGTGGACAATGATATTGCAGCGAACAGAACTAATACAAGACTGTATAAAAGAGTTGAAAAAAAAATGAAAACTTTAAGACTGCCTGAATAACAAAAATCCCAAATAACATCTTAAAAATTAACTTACGATTACTTGGTGTACAAATGAGAGGGTGAAAAAGAAAATGCGGACTAAAGTCTTAAGCATACAAAGCGTGCATAGACACACTTAGTCGGTGCTGTCAACATTTTCGTTCTGCTGAAAGACTACCGACTCCTGACACTCCCAGTTTTTGTTCAAGATCAAGGATTCTCTGCCATGGCCAAGTTAAGCTTAATCGGTGATTAAGACAGCTACCGGATAGCCATTGGCATAGCAAGTTCAGAGCTTTCATGAATTTGTTTGGAATACTTTGCAAACAGTGCCCTTTCATTCATTCCAAGAATTTGCCGTTTCGCAATTACTGGCTGGGACGACGCGAGAGGACGGTGAGAGCTGTCTAATTGACACACTCATTAGTCTCAAGTGCTAATTAGGTCCCTGGTAAGCACGACGTCCCGGTTGCGAAGGAAAACGGCAACAATAAAGAGAAAGCGTGTTAAAGGCCTCGTTAACAGTCGTGCCAGAAAATAGTGCCGGTAATCGTAATTCCATTGTGTACTGGGTGCCATGCCTCTATTCACTTGAACGCGCAGCAGAATAAAGATGTAGGGCCTATTCTAAACCATTTCATTTATCTCTTTCTTTGTCTTGCTGTCTCACTGAGTTTAGTTTGTCATTGTTGCCAAACCAAATATGCTAATGATCCGTTATCTTCTTTCGATCTTCCTGTTCTTCACCGTAGCTAGAGCGCCTTATAAGCGATTAAGTGTGTTTAACTGAAATTATGGGGCTGACCAAGTTCTTTAGAGGTCAGCGTCAGTTTCGTGCTGCACATGAACTCATAAAAAACAAAGAGGGGAAAAAATGGAGCGCGCACGACGAATGCATGAGCAGAACTTTTTTTTTCAAGTGAGCGATGAAAAACAACCAAAGGTCGTCTATGCGCGTATAGTGCTTCATGGCATGAAAAACTGATATCCACATACCGCAGAAGCTTTTGGCAGTTGTGTACTATAAGCGTTGTGTTTCGGCCTATTGTAAACATATCGCCGACAGACAGGGTGTAAGGGTTATGTTTCCGACACAACGCTAAGAGAGAACAGGTAAGTGTGCGACTAAAAGTATGAGGTAGGTTCACGATGCGCGCATCTGAAGCCGCATATTAGATACCGTTATCCTGAGAGAGGGTGCATAGTCGGAAAACTGGGAATTGCTGTAAGGACACAGCTGGCGAACAAAACCTTCCTGAAGGCTTGTTTTGTGGTGGCTGACGAAGCAAACTTTGTACCACGAGCCACAGAAAAAGGCGTAAGGAAAGTGATTGACTCGCTTCGTGTGAATCGCAAAAATGACAAGTGCATGAGCACGCCTTCCGTTTATGTGTCAAAGAAGCAACTGTAAACGCTTAAAAGTAGTGTGAAGCCAATAAATGTGCTGCGACCTTAATGATCTTAGGTTTCTAGTACCATACTTACCGTTGTTATTTTTTACCCCTGTTAGCTTTCGTATTGTATTATATTGTGTTGGGTTTTATGGCGCATAAGCAACTCAAACCATCATGTGCCGAATACATGGTGGAATTTTCTTCAAAATTGGGTGCCCTCAGCTACAGTCCTTGTAAGAACAAGGACTCCGAGGAGCCCAACAAATTAAAGACCTCAGCCTTGTTCTAAGGCCTGAGAAAACGGATAACGTGCATCACAAAATGCGTCAGAGCACAAGGTAAGAATTTTAAAAATTTATAGTTTTTGTCATATTATAGTTTCTTTAAGATCACCGCTTCTTTCAGGAAACTAAAAAAGACGAAATATATATTTAATTATTATAGGTTTTTAGTATCTGCTCTGCTCTCGTAGCTATTTCCACTTGCTGTAATTTCTTTCCCTTCGCCTCTAGGTTTTCACTTGACTCTGCCTTTGTATTTCTTTCATTGGTCGTGTTTTCCTCGTCATTGTGTATTTAAATCATTTAAACAAGGCTTTCTGGTGGCACTGTTTCTGTTTGGCCATCTTGCACCAGCCCTCACTCTACCCTTGCTTTGACGTTTCCGTTTACTCGTGCTACTTATAGCTTTCAAAAAGTGGATTTTCCTGGCCTCCGCTTCAGCGTTTAAGTTGTTTCACTTCTTGCATTGTGATTTTTCGTGAATACCTGCATATACGCTTTCTTCTGCCTCTCGAAAAATAGTCTTTGCGTCCATGTGTTTTTTCTTTTAAGCATATTTTTTTCACTACAGCAGTTCGTTTGCTGTGCGCACCGAGTGGCTCTCGAACAAGTTCTTTTGGTGCATCTTACTACTTTTTTTTTTTCGCAAAGACGCACCATTTCTGCTGGCACTGAGTCCTAAACAAATTTTGTTTTTTTAATATTATTTTTATTTTATTAGGAGGAAATTGCGAATACTATGCCCATTTATGGCGCCAGTAGTATGATGAATGCGAACTGCAAAAAAAACAAAAAAAAACGCCCGTGTTCAGAGATTTCACAGCACGTCGAAGGCCTCTAGGAGGTCGAGAGCAACACGAAGCTCTCACCGATAGCTTTCCTCACACCCCCTTATATGCAGTTTTAAGCGCAAGTAACTATCACTTACTTAAAATTACTTTCTCTCTTAAGGGAGGAAAAACAAAAAAATGCGCGCCCGACTCGCCCTAAAGCGAAAGGTGCTGCTTGTACCGAGTTTAGCAGTAGCTAATGGTGTATAAGCAAGAACAGTTTTTGCACGTAATAAAAGATTTTGCGTAACCGCGTTTCCCGTGGAACTCCTTTGAACTCTGAGCGCGCGGGAATAATAAAATGCGTATTAATGACTGTTTTTCTTGCCTCATATTTTCCTCATTACGCCAGCTTTGTCATAAAATGCATGTCCAGACTTGAAAGAAACACATAAGTAAGTATTTAAATAGATGAATGAATCATTAATTATCAAAGAAGTGCCTAGCGAAGCTGGTGCTTTTAGTTCGTAGAGGACGGCGCGGCAGAAATTCAGCATACTAACGTGGGTGGCGATTCCTGAGCACGGGTGTGCTCGTCAAAGCACGCTCTCTCACCCTCGCCATTCCTGCAAGAAGAGCAGAAAACAAAAAAAAAATGTCTGCAAAACGGCGCCGCCCTTTTCGTACACGCATAGTTAAAGTAAGTGTTCGTGCAGACACCGTGGCGCAAGCGTTAACTCCATACTTGTGCAGCCTGTTCTGGATGCGTACAAACTTACGACGACTCAACTTTAACGCACAAACTGCCGATAAGTACTCGTTGAGCAAGTTCAGAAAAGTTGAAAGAAGAAAAATAACTTTAAAACCGAGCTTCGCCGCAAACTGCTACCCGTGGCGCACTTGCAGGAGTCTCGAATCGCGAAGATCTCCATTAGTCCTTACCATCAACGGGTGGCTCCTGCGTTAAATCTGCGGGGGAAGACGAAGACAAAGAAAAAGTAAGTGCACACAGTAGCAATCCTTTGGCATATTTCAACGGCAAGCAGATCCAACCATCAATCACACGTGCAAGCCGTCAGGAGAACGAAGCACGCATGGCGTGCCAAGAAGATCCACGCCGGTCTTGTTTTCAAACCCACGGCGGTCTTCACCTGCGCCTGGCACGCTCTCTGGCGGCCGCGCTATAAATTACGCCTGCATCCAACGTGGCAGTTCAGATTAATGCGCCGGATAGGAAAAAGTAAACAGAGGGCGTGCTATGCGGCGTTCTGCAGCTCCACTCATGGGTTGCAAGGAGGAAACACGGAGGTATAGTATGACCCGCGTGTCTGGGCGGGACAGTGCCGGAGTAGCAGTGGCCCACGAACGCACTGTGGCTCTTAATCTATGCTAGAACGAGCCTGAATGAAATTAAAATGACGCAGCAAAGCTCCACTTACTCGGGTTCGAGCCTCTAGCTATATAGTTCTCGTGGGCCAGAGAAAAGGCGAAACGGGTCACCCAAGTGGCAATTCTTGCGCACACTGGCGCACACAGTGCCGCTGTATAAACGAAGCTGCTTCTTGAGGCACTCGAACTTTCCTTTACATCATGCGGGTTTCACTGAACTCCGCGTCGTTAGTACAGGTTCGCTTGCGAAACTCTGGATGTTTTAGGCGTAGTACAGCAAATAGGGGATATTAAAAATTCCGCAAGTGCGCTTTTCCGCATAACAATGTTGCCCAAAACAAGATGGCTGACCATGCGTTTCCAGCCGAAACAAACTGTTTTTTTTTTATTCTTCCAAAATACGTTTCTTACATTCTATGCACACCTTTAGCGCCTGTCCTGTAGCCCACGTAGTTCCTTTATAGCAAAGTCGGCCATCATGTTTGTGGCAACAAAGTTATGTGGGAAAGCGCACTTGCGGAATTTTGAATATCCCCTATTGAGTTTGAAGTTTTTCAGTTGAACATATATCAACCGATGTTTTCGTTTCCTTCGAATAAAAGAATCGAGTTCTGTGTCGTCCGAAAGCGGAAAATAGAGTTCATAGCCAGTAACATAGAGAGGCGCATGTGTACAACATGTGGGGCTGAATGCTGTGGAAACTTACTTTGCAGTACAAATAGTCTCAGCTGTTTCTTTTATTATTCCAGAACCATCTGCCGCAAGTAAGTTTAAATTCACTCTGCTGTCCGCTCTGATGTGAACTGGTGAGAGTCCATGCAAAGGGAGATAATCACATACCCGGTGTGACATGTCTCATACGCGGTTGGCCCCATTCCAGCGGCTAAAAAGACGAGGAGGAAGGTAGACAGAAAGGACGTCCTGTCTGTCTACCTTCGTCCTCGTCTTTTTAGCCGCTGGAATGTCTCACAATAGTACTAGCAACCAACTAGTCCAACTTTCTACGCTTGTTGGCCCTAAAAACTGCGAAAGTTTCGAATTTGGACAGCGTATCGTCAAGGCGTTTCAAAGTGCTGGAACTGAATATTTCGACAATGGAATGAGCCTTCTTCGGCCTTTAGAACGCAAACATTGAAGAAATTTCGCTGCAATCACGTTTTAGTAATACTATTTAAGAATTCAGCAACAGTTTGAGCTACTGGCAATAAAGATTAAATCATATACTCTGTCAAATAGCAACGATAAATGGTATTAGGTGACTAAATTATTAAGTCTAAGCCTTACTCTCGTCCGCACAAAGCGAAATCAAATCAATTTCTTGCTTTTACATTGTATCATACCTGGAAACATTTATGAACAATATGGTGAGACAAGAGTACTTTAGCTTTTTCGAGCATCACCATTATTGTGAGCAATTACTTTAAGTCTGGAGTTTTGGTAGGAGCTTCACGAACAAGGATAATGACTAGCATATGCCACGGAACATCGCCACTTGAGTTCATTTCTTGGGCCGTGCTTCAGACAATTAGCCGCCACTATGTTGAAGTGCAAGTAGCGGCAACGACTTACACTGTCTGAAGGCGCCGAAGCTGCAAACAAAAACCACGGTTCCAAGTATCGCCAACCACATGATTATCAACTGCCACGCGTAGAATGGGCCGCATCTCTGCAACATGTACCTGGGCAAAGAAATAGAACAGTTGGAACAATGTTCCAGTTCTCACCTACCTGTTTCGCTTTCAGTTGAATTGCGGAAGTTTCCGTCGCGAATCAGGCCCAGTGGAAGGAAGGAAGGAAAAACTTTATTTTAACTAATGCTTTTTTCCTGCGGTTTGGGGCCCAGTGGAGGAATACTGGTCCATCGCCATAAGTTCCATGGTGACTCGGACCTCGCCCATGACGAGTCGATCATTGAGCGTCCACCCATTCTCCTGTCCTACATTCCCATCAGACGCTGAAAGGCGTTCTCCCAAGGTGTGGTCATTAACGCGGTCGGTCAAAAGATGTTGACAAGCTGCTTAAATATGTACTAGCGGGGGTTGATTCCCAACGAGCATCAGGGTGAGAATGTGCCGGCTGCTTTCAACAAAGCGTTTTTTTTTATTTATACCTGCAGCAGAATTCGTTCTTAGCATCCTTTACAAGAGCTTCGTATTCCGAAGGGAAGGGGACTCCTGCCCTTTGCAGAGAGTAAATGTTAATGGAAATGGTAAGGAACATAATAGGTTCCAAGCATTCTATGAAAAACTCCAAACTACTCGGGCACATCAGCCCTCTAACAGATCAAGAGCCGTTCAATTCCATTCATTGTTGTACTAGGCTCCCCTCTGTTTCATGTCCGCTCCCCCACCCCCCGCCTCCCTCCCCCTTCCTTTTTCAGTGAGCGAATCATTAAGCTCAGGCGCGCTAGCTCATTCTGCTACCATGCACAGAAATTACGAGAAGGATGACTACTGCTGGTCCGCTGTAGAAAACTACTATTTTCAATTGTTACACAATGTGCTGCAGCACCATGGCGCTTACTCGCCGTTGTATTTCTTCTCAATGCGTATCTTCCTACCTTCTTCTTTTGCATACCATGCAGAACACAGTGTTAAGATTGCAGATGCAACGCAGGAAAGCAATGCTTATGAAAGACCAAAGGAGCAAAAGACTTCTTACGGTTTATCCCGGCGCTGCACTGACTGTCTCCTGGAGGTAGCGCCGGTGCTACGTGTGGGATCGGTAGGGGCCCGCTTGGGTTCATAGTCTCTGGGAGGCAGCGCCGCCAAGGGTTGAGGAGACAGTGAGTAGGATCGGCACGACACCGGATACTGCACGGGTGCCAAGTATGGCACGGGTTGTGGCCATGCTCCAACGCATGGAGCCATCGCGTAGTGGTGGTAAGGCAGCGGCAACACGGGCTGGGCCCCGATCAAACCATCGTGAGGTAGCACGGGGCGCGGGGGAATCCCCGCGTATGTCGGCGTCGACCCTAAGCGAGGGTACTGCGGAGTTGGCGGAGACGCCGGGGTTCCGGTCGCGCCTTTAAGGTGGTGAACAAAACATAAAAATCATAGTCAAGAGTTTGACCAAGATTCGTAAGACTCGGCATGATAACAAACAATTTGAGGACCACTGACCATTAGTAAAAATTCAGAGGACAGCATACTGGTTCCTTGCTCACTGAGGCTAGGAGTCGGTGGTCGCATAAGCATGACTACGAGATATAGCTATTGTGTGTAGACTATTGGCATGCTTCCATCCTATCTATCGTATTAGCTGTTAAGTGATCATTGATTTTGGAAGCTGTAGTGATAACTGGCTCTTCACTACTGTTTCGGGCCGTCTCAGATTTTTACCTGCGACTTGCTCAGACACTGCCACACTTTTCAGGTAACAACTGATTGCCTTATTCCTCTACGGAAGGCACAAGTCGGCGAATGCCAACGCTAAGTAGTCCTGAACGGTACAAGCCTCCAACTCGACGACCAATTGTGTTTTAGAAGTATCCATATACAGCTAGCTGCTCGTATGCCTCAGACTCATGGCTATGTAACACGGGTGCTGGAGCCGAGCTCGTATGCTCGATCCCTGCCAAGTCGACTAAATTTCACTCCAGGTTAAATTCCTCATGGCGCTCTTCATCGCGTTAAAATTGAATCCGGAGTCCTCTATTTACGGCGAGCCTCATAGATCGTAGTGTTAATCTGAGAAGAAAACTTCAATCTAGAACTCATGGGGCTTCTATTTTAAAGCACTTACAAGTGATCAAGATGGCCTTGGAGGCTCACATTGCTTATTTCCAAATCATGCCAGCAACAAACTGCCTTTTGTACCTGACCAAACCAAGGCACAGTCAGGCACGCTACGCATAGAAAAATTAGGTCATTCTCATTGACGTGATTATAACAGTATCTTACACTATTCCTCAGCTGCTTCCCAATCATTGAGAAAAAATTAGTAGTCATAATTCCTGTTTTGTTTCCATTCCAGTTGTGAGCTCATTGTCTATCATTTCCCAGTCTATTAAAATTCCGATTCTATTCCAATTCAGACTGCGGAACTAAGCAATATGTCCCACTGTTAGGTCGTGGAGAATCTTTAAGTCACTTCCGGCGCAGTAGAGCAACCGTTACGCGATGCGCCACTGCACTAACAGGCGACCGTTTGAAACGCGGCCACCGGTGCGGCTTTTGAGACCCAAGTTTCTCTTCCCGAGCGAAGCGAGAAGGGATAGGTCCCGCAAGCTTCATTTTTTGCACACACAGTTCTTCGGGAGTCCATGTTGTGCACCTAGGCCTGCTGTTCTCGGAGTTATGTTCTTCTTAGTGATTTTCATTTTGCTGAATCATTCCTCGTCCGGTGTCTCCAATCTCTCCTACTAATAGAGAAGAGGAGAGGATAACGGTTGATAGGTGGAAGGTGGAGAGAGACAAATCCACCTAAACACCACTTAGCAAGTGGAGGCTTCATACAGACGCACAGTTGTCGCCTTCATTCCTCACCTAATGCTATCCCATTAAAAGATTAAAGATTTTGCTACGCATCGGAATGTCAGACCATTCCCCGCAATACATTCATAACAAAATCGTACAATATTCCACTGTTGTTTTATAACTAGAAGTGATGCCGAAAAAAGCTGTACTCGAAAAAAGAAACATCCCGACTATCTCATGCTCAAGAGCACTTGTAGAAGTGAAGTGCATTGCAAGAAAGGCGTAACATATATTAGGACAGTTCACGGATGCTGATAGCGGTAATGGGATATTGTGCTGGACGTGCAGCCACCTTCGTTTTCGTCTGCGAATTTGCTGACGTAATTTTCCAATACTTCAAAAGGGCGTGGGGCGTGTATTGTGGCGAATCAGTTGCCCCTTGTATTTTACAAAGAATCAAACTTCACCACTTAAATGCAAAGTATTACTGTGCCTACGCTTTCATAAGCGTAGAGAGAACTCATGATGTTGGAGCTGCTTGATTTGTAATCAAGCAGTTCCAAACGCCCATAGCCACTCAGGAAACTCACCATACAACATCAACCTGACTACGCCCACTGGAGGGTAAAGACCCCTCGCATTTCACTTCAATTAACTCTGTCCTTTGCCAGCTGCGGCCGCTGTATCCCCGCCAAAATTCTTAATATCATCCGCCCACCTCACTTTCTGGCGCCCCCTGCTACGCTTGGTTTCTCTTGGAATCCACTCCGCAGCCATCGGCGCCCGCTGCTTCGCGGATTCTAAGGCGTGGTCAGCTACCCAAAGAACAAAATGTTCAGAACTGTAGAAAGGGTACTAACACCAGACACCAAAGCCAGAAAAGGCCTACTGACGAATCCAGAGTGAAATGCCTACTTAATGATGTAGTCTTAAGCGCTGAAGTATAACTGTAGACCATTACGGTAACCTTGCAGTGGAGGTCGTCCGACTGATGCAGAACACATCTGGTTTTCTTAGGGCGCGCCAGGGCCCCATTACAACAACCGATCAGTAGCTTCTGCACCCATAGAAATGCGACCGCCACGGCCTAGTGTTGAACCCAAGGCCTACCTTAGGCCTGTGGTGCGGGTGGAGTCTCTGTTCTTAGACGTCGCACTACAACGTACCTATACCTACCTGCCGTGGGCGTGGCAAGTCTTTAGAACAAACCATTCAAGATATGTCGCTACCTAGGAGCATATCCAGCGGCTTTACTGAATACTAGAGCTGCTAAGCTATCACGGAGAGCAGCGAAGAAAACACAACGTGAAATTGATGCAATAAAAACGTACCGGGGCCAGCGATGACAGCAGAAAGGCTCCTTGGAGAACTATCGCTCCTCTCCGTCATGCCTACCAACTGCAGCGTGTCCGCTTCCAGCTAAAGAAACGATGTGGATGAATGATTTTTTCAGGTTCGAGCGTGCGTGGCAGTAACGTCTTGCTGGGTGGCGCATTACGATGGTGATGATAATGATGATGACGTTAACGATGACCACTAGAAGAAGCCTATGCCAACCGACGACATGCAGTCCAGCTCAAGGCCTAAAAATAAAAAAAAACTACTAAAACTCTCTTATAATTCTTAATTCTCTCATTGTCACAAGATATGCGCTTCCAATGGTTGTACTTGACCCTCCATGATCTGGCTGGTCGCTTTTCTGGATGGTAATATTTTTGAAGCCCTGTAGGTAGAGATGCAATTCTTAGATAGGCTTCGACCGCCTCTAATAAAGGAAAGATCCACATCATTGTCATCATCGTCATCATAATTCTCAGAATTCCTGTTTCAAAGCGCAACTCCTGGATTCTTCTGATATGAGTACCCTTTACTGAAACATTTAATCTAGGCTCTTCTTAGTTTTATGATAATCTGCACTCAGTTTCGGAGCCGGGCGACATATTGTTTCAGCTCAAATGCGTGGTAAAATTTCCTACTTCGTAGCCTCATTCCGAGCGACTTATACAGGCAATCTTGCGTTCGCGAGATTTTTTCTCCGTTTGCTGAACAAAAAAAAATATTGAGCTTGTTTCTCGTCATATGACACAAATAGCGATAGCAGTTATCTCTTGAAAACGGGAGTTTAGGCATTTAACGTGAAAAAGACCTTTCTCTGAGTTCTAGGTGACGCCATTTGTTGTTCATTCATGACGTCATGTGTTGCTTCGAACCCAATTTCGGCTTCCAATTTATTGATGTTTTATAATTACTTTCTGCTTGCGAAGCAGCCTGCTTGCGTATCGTAAAAAGTGATGCACGAATGTGATATAAAAAGAAAGCAACCTGGCTTGGCAGCTTGACCGAATCGCATGCAGATAGCTAAAGGCCATTTGTTGAATAAATTTTCTGTACCCGATGATCTCTGCCATTTCTAGACTAACAAGCAGAAAAGGTCAACCAGAGTAGCGATAACACGGTGGAAATCTAGTTTATATATTTGCGCTTTAACTTCAAGTCACTGCCAGTCTCCTTATGCACAATAAGGCCGATTTCGTCGCTTAAGAAAGCAAATTGGGTGTTAGTATTCAGGGTGTCCAGCTCTCGCTCCTCCTAGTGTATGGTTGCACATTGGAACTTTATGCGTCCAGCAGTGTAACCTTTAATAGAGAATGTTCGGGCTAGCGGGTAATTCACGTGATTTTCACTCCATGCTTTGCTATACTACTGCTTTAGGCCTTCCGACAATGATTTATTCTTAACCAATCATCAGTCTCCCTTCGTGTATGCCTTGTAAGAAGTAGGCCGAGTGCTCGAATAAGCAGAACACAAAACCGGTTAATGTCATACGGCCCTAGCCTATGACCGGCAGCTGCTGCGGGGGAACGTTGATTAACAGGGTCAAGATGAAGAAAAGGAGAAGGTTCCCTATTCTGTATTCATTTTCGCCCTAGCCATCGTCCCACAACCCGATAGGGATCCTGGCTCGCATTTCTGTTACGTTAGCCGTCCTATATTACACAAGCGTTTTATAGGTACGTACGCGATCGACCGGAAGCAAGGTTTCTTCTATGCGGCTTGCATGCGCGAATATTGCTTCTGTCGACGAACGCCGGGCTACCCGCCCCAGGGAGGCTCCCGAGCGGCCCAGCATTGTTGGCGGGCATCCTTTTTCGTTGTAGAAACGAAAGTAACAGGAGCCTTACGATAGGATAAAGAAAATCAGTTTGACTTTTGGCTCCCAGTGTTTTTTTTTTTTTTTCAATAGCGCAAGTCGTACCTGAGAGGCAACAGCTGTATCTGTCAAAGTTCTGGCAGAAAGGATCCGCATTTTGTTCGAAATAAAAGCACTACGAACAACCTAAGCTTGCCAGTAAACAAGAATTTCTTTCACTCACACCTTTCTTTTCTGCCGTGGTAAATCGGATGGTTCTGAGGTTGATACCTCCGGCATTTTCGAGATGCCACTCCTTTCCCTTGTTCGCTCTCTCCCATTACTGTAGCGCCTCTGTCAAAGAACGACGTAAGGAAACAGGTGGAGGGAAGGAATGGTCTGCGATTTAACTTGAGGCCACCTTTCTTGTATTTTTTTCTGAAAATGCGTGCTCTAGCGCAATGTAAACACGGAGCCCCAGACCGTCACACTATCCTGACGACAAATAACGTGATCTCGCCGGTGCTTCACTCCACCGGATTTGTCAACACGGCC
Source organism: Amblyomma mixtum (assembly GCF_055824585.1). Taxonomy (NCBI): domain Eukaryota; kingdom Metazoa; phylum Arthropoda; class Arachnida; order Ixodida; family Ixodidae; genus Amblyomma; species Amblyomma mixtum. The sequence continues at coordinate 311,735,528 of NC_143012.1, read as the reverse complement.
AGTATTCGTTCATGCTTTGATGGGCATTATTTACCGTGGCTGCGTGGCCAGCTTGCAAGAATTCCAGGCAACAGGCTTGTCAGTGAACGCTGCACCAAACTCGGTGTAATCGGATTCAGTGCCCGGTAACGTTTAACAAGGAGGTGTTTCGTTGCAGCTTATATCCTCCTTGAAATCCACGGGTTGCGCTTGGCTGTATATTTCTGCAGCTGCGCATCAATGACTCTCAAGCCACTTAACCTTTACTGCAATGGGCTCATAAAGCACACATCAGTGCACGCTTTTGAGATCCAGCTTGCTACGTTGGCAAAGGCTTACGAAGCTTATGAAGTCAACAATAACGCGCATTAAAACTAAACCTTTGCGGGGGAATGCATCGACGGGTATATGTAACAAGGTATATGTAACAATTTAATAATTTGTTTCTGTATTTATAAATAGTTTACACAGCCTGAAGTTGTGTTTACAGGAATGGTACATACATACACACAGTAATAACCACCAGATATCAAATAAATTTTGAAGAAGAGAAGAGTCATTCTGAATGAAAGTAAGTTTTGGTTTTGTGGGGTTTAACGTCCCAAAGCGACTAAGGCTATGAGAGACGCCGTAGTGGAGGGCTCCGGTAATTTCGACCACTTGGGATTCTTTAACGTGCACTGACATCGCACAGTACACGGGCCTCTAGCATGTCTCCTCCAAAAGAAATTCTAGCCGCCGCGGCCGGGATCGAACCCGCGTCTTTTGGGTCAGCAGCCGAGCACCATAGCCACTGAGCCACCGCGGCGGCCGAATTAAAGTAAGATGCATTTACACACAAACAGAAAAAAAAATATTACAATGTACATGAATAACTTCTGCGAAGAAAGAACTCACACCAAGAACGACGCAAGGTAGAAATCGTAAAGCAGCACATTGAAAAAGTTAGAATGAATCTTTCAGTAAAAAAAACGGAGCTATATACATAATATAGAACTATAATGAAGTACAACTTCAAAGCCAATATTGTCGTACGTTTATATGAACTTGCGGTCTTAAAATTCTTATTTCTTCGAGACTATTAAACTAATTCAATGTAGAACTGTGGGAAACTGATGGTTCCAGGCAATATCATTCCGTGACTGCAAATGGAAAGAAAGTCACAACGGCAAGAAATTTCGTTTAAAGTCATGGAGTGTTTATACTTTGCGGCTCTTGTATAGGCTATGGCAATTTGATTATTATATACTGGAATTATGATACACGAGTTGGTGCAGAACTGTACATAGTACTACCAACATATTATATACTTCTGTTGGTACTGCTCGGTTTCCCTGGCTTAGCATGCGAGCTTTTTGAAGTAATTCATTTCGCGAGTCAGACATTTTCTATTTCTAAAAAACATGAAATTCTCTCTGTGTCCCGTCAAGTTGTTGGCTTTTGCATTCTAATGATCTTTTCAAGATCTTGTTAGATAACTCTTCGACTTCAGGTGGCGTCACTCGTAGGAGTCCTGCTGCTGTGAGTGGATTTACATGCGACTACCAACAGAAGTTATGCGTGGGGATCAAGCCAAGATATTTACATTCGCTTATTGGGGTTAGTAGAGTCGTCTATGACTATGAAAACTATGACCTTTGTCATTGACAAAAAAAAAACGTATATACGTTGAATATCATTTGTAAATCCATGCGACACTTCGATGCACTGAACAGGGCGTTGTTCAAGGCAGCATGATCGTGAGGTGACCGAATTTTACGATAAAGTATGCAGTCGTCTGTGAAGAGTGTGATATTCTTATGGATATTTGTGCGAACACGAAGCGATATGCAAATTTGTGGTAACCCGGAGATGACGTGCACTATTGATGAGGCCTGCTCACTAACTTGTACAAACTAAAAAAAGGTTAACTAGCCATTAATATATAAGGACGGTGCCATCGCCACCAATGAAATATTTGCAAATGAAGCCAAATACTGAAAGGTCTACTGAATGATACAGAGGGCAAAGCCTTCGTGGCTTCTAAACTTAACGTTCAAATATTTTCACAGACAATAGCTACATACCCATCCGGGAGGATGGAAGGAGTAGCGGATGCATTCCTGCCAGTTTGGCTCAACCGTTTAGTGTAGTATCCGGTTCATACTCTGTCCAATTGTTTGGAATACGTCACTGGTCTTGAAAAGCGCAATGGATCCACAGATGTTTATCGGTAACCTGAATGCTATATGAACGCACACGATGTAATAGGCTATCAATGACTTTACAGTAATAAGCAATCATTATATCCATTATATTATTAATGTGAGTTGCTTAAAACCAACAATATTTCGTGCGCAGCGCCCTAATGAATTCTGCTTTTCCATCGCTCTGCATCGCTTTCGTTTGTGGTGGTCCAGACAGTAGCCGTCACAGTTCTTCCCTGTCCCGTAGGAACGTCTTTCGGCGAACCTGCACAATTCAAAGAAGTGAAAACAATTTCCACGAGGTGTTTACAAGTATGCACGCTACTCAGAGGCATTCAGAAAACACGGCCTCATCACACGGATTTCTCTTACCACACAAAAAAAGGAAAGATAATACTGGGTAACAGGTTTATAGGAGTATCGTTTCTCTTTCCTTCAGTATTCGCAGACGTGGAATAATACAGTTCATGATCAAGGAGATAAGCGGGGCCGCCGAAGGACATGGCTCCATTCTTCTTAAAGTGTCTACCTTCCTCGGGATTGGTCGTCTCTCAGGCGCCTTGGTAAACGTTGAGATGTCGAGAACTGTTCAACCTTAATTTCGTGCTTGGAGCTTTCTTAATACGGATTTCTAAAGTGTTTACGACGCGAAGCATTTCGGCGGGCGCAATTGTTTTCGTAGTTACACCTTCAGTAAAAAGCTACGGGCCACCCAGTTTATCACGGAATGCCATCAGGAATGAGGTTACGTGTACACTGTAAATAACTGATTTAGTTTTGGAGGCGCTGTGCATGTGCTGGTATTCAGCGTCACTCCATCATTTTTTTGGGACATCTTGTATGGACTTTCAGTTTCGCGTCCACATTTAACACCACGGAATTTTAAAACACCTGTATTCATTATTCTTTCTCTGATCTTAGGGCACGCTCGCTATGGGTTCCGCGCTTTACATCGACGATAGCCGTCGATAATCACTGCTTTTTTTATTTTTTATGAATTTATCTCAGAAATCGAACGCAATCCTTTAGTATAAAGGCACTGATGCATGTGTGGCACGCAGAACCCCCAGCAAGGGTTAACAGAAGAAACGCCAAACACGACCGCACATAAATGCAATTCCAGGCTGTAAGTAATGATAAGTTGTTATTCAGCTGTCCTTAGTGGGCGAAGTGGATGTGCACAGCAAACTTTCATTAGATATTCACTATGGCGCGTATTAAACAAGTAGGTTGATCCACGTATGTGACTGAAACCAATGCAAAATATGCTCTATCCAATGAGACATGTTAAAAGGTATGATAAGCTAGTAATGTGCGGCGTCTTTTATCTGCGAGGAGTAAAAAGATATTCCTTTTTAAAGTTTTTCAGCAAATATTGCGTGAACAATACAGGCTGTGTGTTGTTTCTAAGGCAAAAATGATAAGTGTATACATGTCTACATGTGTTACCGATTGTGTCCTTTGTTACGATTTGTGAGAAGCACCGTGTCTCAAGGAAGAATTAATAACAAAAGGCAAAGAATTCCAAATTCTTTTTTTTGATATTTTTACTGATCGACTACAGCAATGTGTGAAACTTTTAAGGCTTTCGTTCTAGTAGTAAGACTGTGTTAAGGTTAATACTAATTACCATTATTTTAATAATAACGGCGCTAAACAAATCTCTTTATCCATTTTTCGTGTCATACTATCAAAAACCGCTGGGTACTCACTTGAGTTTTGAATGATGTCGCCTAATAAACCCGCCTCTTCTTTTTCTTCCTCTCGCTTGTTGAGTCCCAAGAGGTTTCTAACTGCGGTGAAAATACAAAAAGAATGACCACTGTGCGTCTAATGGTAGAACTTAGGGTGACGTCTAGGCACATGGTATGCTTTGATGCAAAGAGCGATCTCGCTCGCATGCATCGATGCATGTGAGCATTTACAAAGGCTGCCAGATCTTGTACAACATGAACTGGTGGGCGAGTTGGTCTGACATATTTTCTAGTGAAGCAGTTCAGCGCTGTGTTTGTCCTCTTCTTCCGTTGGCCTTGTGCCGTTGCGCTGCTTCACTAGAAAATATGCCAGATCTTGCACATTCTACGTACTTGTCGGCCAAAAATAACAAAATTTTGAAGAGTGAGCACTTCAGTGAGCTGACCGATCTAAAGTATCCCAATACACCTGCGACGTTGTCTTCACAACTTTTGCAAGTACAGCAAATCTTTGCGACATACGTAGCCTGATCGCTCGCAATCAGCGATGTAAATAATTCAAGCCCCGGAGACTTTGGGAGGACCGCTTCAACGCCTTCGATGCCTGATTACGCATGCACTCATGGGCTTATCGTTACAACCCAAGTATTGGGCTTAATATCAGTGAATCGCCTAGATACAGATGTCAGGATTTAGGCATACGCATCACTACAGGATTATGACTTTTTTCTTTGTTATGAAGCCGGCGTCGTCGGAAAGCATTACGAAAGGTGTGCTGCGATGGGGCAATCTATCGAGGCCAGTGTTTGCCAGCGCCCTCTATATTTTTTATTGCGCCCCAGTCCGGGGCTTAATTAACGACGTCGAGTAATAGTCATTGCGAGCTTGCGTAACAATTGCGCTAATCATCTGATTATAAGAGTGACGGGGATAGCACACCTCCGCGGACGCACGAGGATTGCGCACTCTATCAAAATATTTCTCCCCCTCCAGTTAATAACCTATAGGCCCTAATTATACCCTCTAAGCGGCTGGATGAATTTCGGTGCAAGAGGATTGCAAAACGCCTCGTCCTAGGATATATTAGCGCACTTTAAGTAAGCCCGGTTGGTTGAAGCTGATCCAGAGCTTTTCACACAGACGTGTCTCGCCGCCTACCGTTTTGATTGGGCGCGAAAACATTGTGATAATTAGTCTGCGGGTTTCCGGCTCTCCTAGGTAGCCTGTAAAAACAGCTGCGAATCATGTGCTTCGCTCTCCAGCTTCCCTATATATTAGATATTACCTGAAGACAAAACATATAATCTAAAACATATTGATATTTACTGGTTTCCAAACCGGATAAAATAAACTACATATTTAAAGGTTCCCCACAGCATATTACACAAAAACATTATATACATTTAGCATAGCGCGTACCACCATCACTAGTGCGCATGCGCAAACCGCCCTGATGCTGCTAGCTGGCTCCACATTACCGTTAACTGCCGCATGCGTGCCGCGTCGAGACCAACCAGCGCATGCGCAGTTGCGGGACGCGGCAAGAGGTAAGCGGTAGTGGTAGCTGTACGCGCTATGCTGAAAGTATCTATTTACATTTTCTGACGCCGGAAAGTATTTTCAAAGTGAAACGTAATTGGGGCTTACTTGCTTCAATAAAACGGTTGAATATGTCTGCGGGAGAAAGACGAAAGGAAAAAAGACACCTCTTGTTACAATAGACATATCTGCGCACAATACGCGTATGCCTGTATTGCTTACACGTACCCGGTCTGTAGGCATACAAGTAGACGAGCGTGATGACAATAACAGCGAGCACCCCGAGAATACAGAACGGCACGTAGTCGCACTTCAGGTGCTCTTTGTGCATGGCCCTGCAGAGACGGTGGATCGGCTGACGTCAGCAACACTGGAATTAACATGCGTCATTTTCCAGTATTCTACGCTCTCTATTCCTGGCCTCATTAAGAGGCCTACTTTATTTACGCTCAGTTTTCATACTTTCCTAGCTCTTCGCAGTTATACATCCGCAAACGAAGACGGAGCGGCGGCCTGAGAAAGCAGCTTATTAACGGCTATTTTGCAAACTACCTTAACGGAAGGCATACGTTCATATCGGAAGGTATGCGCTCTTAAGGGAACAGGGTAGGTAAATATTCTGAAAAAAATTGATTTTTTTTTTTAATATTTAGAATTCCCAATCTTTCCTCCTCGATTCCCATGGGTCACTTGCGTGTGCACCAAATATTTACCTCGAAAATTGACTTTTTTCGAAACCTAGGTGGTGACCGACCACGCCTCATTCCACACCTATGAGAGATCTGTATGTCTCCTAGTTTGAAAAAAAAAAGACAAAAAACGACCGTTTTCTCCATGTTTAGCAGAATATTTATTGCTCTCGTGCCAACAGCAGTAAACACCTAGCGTTCCGTTTTTAGCCAAAACAATTCTCAGACGCTGCCTGTATAACTCGCGACGCGCGTTGTTTTGCTTCTCTTTCGGCTTGATTTCACAGTCAAAATCGGTTTCTTATTGCTTTGAGGCTAGATTCTAAGCGTTCATGATATGACGAAGACGAAGAAGTTATTTCAAAAGTGGCGATTTCACGGGAATCGTCACAAGTTCGTTCCTCATGGTACCAAGTTCTCGAAATGCATTCCGACGCTGGACGCAGCGGCCGCCGCGTGCGCGTCTTCTTCAAAGCTGTCGCACTCGGCAGCACAAATGGATGACCTAAACGCAAGTTTTTGTGACTGTGGCTATGCTCTGATAGATACTGACATGCTGTCGTGTGCCATCGTGAAAGCTGTGCGCGTAAAGTGTGCAGTGGAGACTTGCAGCAGCTCGAAAACGCAGCACAAAGAGGTGGCGTAACTGCGTAAGGTGCTCTTCTTCGCATCAATTCGAGAAGTCAAAAAAGACAATGTCGGGCCTCTATGAAGTAAACGTGATGATTGTATATGCCTTATGATGCATAGCAAAAGGTGCAGCTGCTGGGAGCGACGACTGTACTTTGCATACAGGGCTGCACAGCTGGTTTCAAAAGAGGCCCGAAAAGCAAGGCAGCAAACAAAGAGAAAGATTGACTCTGGAGGTGGTTACAAGGCTGGTGGTTATTGATCTGATACATCCGCATGCATTTATAGCGTGCAGGGTTAGAATAAAGTGTTTTTATTTACTTCAAAGCTATCTATCTCGAAATGTCAATTTTCGCAACGTTTGCCCCTTTTTCTCTGGAACCGCAGCAGCTGGAAACATCATTTTTTGCCAACATTATTGCGGCATAGGAGGACATCTATTGAACCAGAATTATAAAAATTAGTTCATGGGATTTTGTTTCACAAGCTATTCATTGGCCATTTTTGCCTGAAGAATGAGTAGGTTCACTAAAAACAAGAACAAGAAAAAAGCCTCTTTTTATTACAAAATACTTCTGGTTCAGTAAAGAGAACTTGGAGAGCTAATTTCAATGGTACCAATATGATTGTTCTAACCTTAACAGATCCTGAGAAAAGGGGTCCCAAACATTGGCTAAAATACATGGGAGGTATAGGGCCGATCCTGCCCCCTTAAGTCATAATAATATCTTTGTTTCTGTTGCCGCGTATAGTTTGCCATCAGCCTGTGGCTAAGGCTACTTCACTCCCATCTTTAGCCTCAAGTTGCTTGAAGTTGTGGACGTAGGAAATTAAAAAAAAAAAACACGTTCAGTCATGTTTCCACCTGGAAAGAAACTTCTCAGGTCATTGAGCAGCCGAAGCCCCGCCGCGTTTAGAAACATAGGAGCGGGGGAAAAGGGGGAAGGGGGAGGGGGGGGGGTGCTCGTGGAGTCTGGAGGCGGGCGATTGTACCGTCTGCGCTGTCCTCTGCTACGAGGCGCAGTTTGCTGTTATTCGCTCATCATGCCGTTTGAAAACTGCGTTTTAATGAAAGGCTCCCTAGGCTGTCTAGTTTCAAACTCTGTTTTAGCGAAAAAACGTAGCGCACGGGACAGCATGTTGTAGTCCACGAGGAGCTTGTGTGATTCGGAGAAACACCAGCTGAAAGAACACCTGTTGGGGTATGTCCGGCTTCACAATGCATATTTAACGTGACGTTTTAGATATAACTTTGAAATGAAGTTGCATAATATGTCAAAGCCTTTTGTATACGAACGGCTGCCTTCATGGGTACACTGTAAAATGAGAAATCTTTCAAAAATTTTTGTTTACATGTGTCGCTATGGGTCACATTTCCGTCCGGTACGCCCAGCCGGGGGTGGCCCTCACACGCACGCATCACGCTCTTCTAGAAATAAATCACTTCAAAATGACATTTCGTACCTTCATAATCTGTTCTAGGGTGTACTCGGCTTCTCATCACGAAATAACGGGCATAGGGTCACTGGAAAATCGCAAAACTTCTTTGAAAAGTTTTGTTTGCTTTCATTTCTATGGAAAGCGGTCCCACTCGGGATGCAAAACAGGGCACTGATGGCGCTGAACGTAGCGCACAGGGTGAGGCGCCTACCGAACGCACAGTGCCAATGCCGGGTAATTTTTTTTTTTAACGTTTACCAATTTTTGTTATGAAAACTGCGAGAGATAGGTCGGCGCAGTCCGTGAAAGTGGATTGCACAGTAAGTTGTAACTAAAAAAGTAATGAACTTTTTATTTCGGTTCAAGGGGTCAGGATTATATTGCGAAATTGAAGGCCGTCAACATCGAAGGTTTTTAGAAATTCTTACTTTTAAATTTTCACATTCTGCAATGTGGTTCGAAATAACGAACTTCAATAATACGCAGTTGGAAGCTTGTTGAATTGGCTTTTCTGCAGGGCATATTTTTAAAGAAGCGTGGCTATGGTTGGGATTGTCAGCGAAATCAAGTTAACTCCTTCTACATAAAGAAATACACAAACGGCCTCTGTATATGATGTATAAGAAATGCGAGCGACGCCATTTTATTAATATGGAAGAAAAAACCAATTCCACGGGCATTTAGATCAGTATTTTTGACGTCAGATATTTCGAACCAGATTGCCGATTAATAAATTTAGAAACAGGGCTCACCTTCGATGCTAACGGCCTTCGATTTTACATTATGACCTTTCTTCTAAAATGAAAAGGTTGATTATTTTTTTAGTTAATTAATCACCTAATTATTGTCCCTAGGCAGGCAGCAACCTTCGCCCTGCTGTAAAATCCACCTGCACAAACCGTATCGACGTATCTATCACAGTTTTTAAACAATTTGTAAACGTGAAAAAAATTGGTCTCTATACTAATCAGGAGCACTTCTATATTCTCCACTCATATAAATTAACTCTGAGTGAGAGCTGCATTACATGGCTGCCATCTAGGGCGAGTTGCTGCTTTTTGATGACGTACAACGCAAGTTACATCTCATGCGCAGATTTCGTAAAGCTGGGTGGTATATATGCCATCGCTGACGCAGATCCAACGGTTGGTTTCCACGGCTGAGGGTTGTACAAACACAGAAAGCTATCACCACCAAAGCACTGCTGAGGAGAGTTTAATTTCTGCTGTCATTTGCTTTTAGAGGCACAAAGATTGGAACTTTCTGGTTTTGTTCTCTCCAGCGCAAACGCAAGCGAGCACTGTTATTTGTGTGGCGAAATTTTCGCTTCTCGGCTTGCTGTGCATGAACTCGCTGCTAAGTAAACGTTAAACACGCCAGATGCTTTTATTTAGTTGATTTGAACCTTCATGTGTCTTGGTTAAATTTCCCATTCCAAGGCAACCGCATTCCGGCCAAACAGGCCATTTCCAACCGTTGACAAACGGTGTTTTTTTGCGGAGATTTTCTGAAGTACTTTTTTCTCGTTACTGCAAAGTATCTTTGATGTGCGGTACTCATACATTATCAAATATATGTTTGGACTATATAACTGCACATATAATTAGGACAGAAGTAGGACGGTGTATATGTTCATTGAGAATGAGGTCCTTACACAACGCGGGGGGGCATCTACTATGCGATATTTAGATGAGGCGACGCCATGGCTCCCTGGCGGCTACCTAACCTCATACTTACAGCAGTTAGCGTTCCGACACGCGTGGAATCATCTAACACCCGCTGCGTGCAGCAATCTCGCATATATTCCAAAGCAACATTTTTGCTCGCGCGTAAAGGGCTGGAAATGTCTCCCGGAAGTCGCATTTCCCGTCGCACTTGGGAATTACACATTTTTATGCTTACTTTGGCGGAGTCGACAATTTGCACATTTAGTTCTACCCGCATTCAAGAGCAGCTGTAAGCATGCTGCTTACTACATGGCAAGTTACAAAGCGACTTGGGAATTTTTTTTATTTAAAGAGAGAGCCGCAACTAAAATTTGTGACAAGAGCTTGCAAAAGGGGCCCACTCTGCGAGAAGAAAAGAGGAGCGACGACACAGCGCAGGCTACCCTTTCAAGGGCTTTATGAAACGAGATTTCTTAACGTGCTGTGTAAAAAAGGTAAGCAGAAAAAAAATAAAACGAGCGCCTATATAAAGGCGCGGCCACTTGCCTCAGGTACCGGTTCTTCTCTTTGAGACCCACGTACGTTCCGTCAGGCATCTTGAAACCACGAGTGGATCTCTTGCGCGGCTTCTTTTCCGCGGGCTTCTTTGCTTCCTCTTCCTTTTTCTCTTCTCCCTCTCTCTCTTCCGCCTTCCCCTTCTCTTCTACAGCCTCGCCTTCTTCCTTTCCCTCATCCTTTTCCAGCGCTTCTCCCGACTCGCCGCGATGCGCCCCTTCTTGGCCGCTTGATGGCTGCCCTCGCTCCAAATCTGCGAAAGTTGCCTTCGTTAAAAGTCAGGAAGTAGCCGACGGTAGAGCCTCCGGGTGAAAAAAATTTCGAGGAGACACTTGAGCTCCACCTTAAAGGTATGAAGCGATATCTTAATGAGCTAATTCTCTTATTTGCAGAAGGTCATTCTCTACTTTACATTCATAGATCCCTGGGAGTGCTCGTACCCCTCCGGGCGCAGTGGTGCAACGGTTAAGCGATGCGCCACTGCCCTGCGATGGCATGTGCTCCAAGCGGTGGGCCTCGTGCGGCCCAAGTTGCTCTTCCAGAGAGACCGTTAATTCAACTGCCACCTGCCACGGGGGGCAGTTTGCTCACTATTCACAGGGCAGGTTGTGATGACGCCACAAGGTCACGTGACTTAGGCTGCCCACCTGCTTCTTAGGTTGCTCTCTGGGAACTACCTGCCAGAGCCAAGACCGTGATTTTTCGCTAACTACGCCGACAACGCCAACTCCTGGTTTTCTGCGTAACGCCGCCTTTAACACTATTGCGTTAAAATGAACACTACGTGCAGGCGTTCCTTGAGACTCACACCGCGCCTGAGGTGTCTATACTGCGGTTCACACTTTTCAGGAAGACGAGTGTGTCTCGATGCTCCGAGGCAAATTGTTTGGGAAAACATTCACCGCAGTCAGTTATTTTGAGCGTGGCAGTAGCTTTTGGGTTTCATTTACTCATTAGCGCAACTTGCCGCCATTAGTCTACAATATTGAAGAGTTAGTGAGAGGGGTGCAATTACAAACAGGGTAGATTACATTCCACTAAGTAAAATGTCGTCGAACTGTCTTTAGTTTAGCGAACAGGTTGCACCTTTATATGAACTACGCGTGTTCCAGCGTTCCCTAGCAAAGATGTGCCATGACGACCGCAAATGTACGCGGGGGATGATAGCGTTACAATTGCCCTGAATAGAACTGCTAAGTTCAAGTACATCAACTTTATCACATTAAGCATGGTTATCGGAACCTGAAGTATCAAGAAGGAACTGCTATGTTTTCATGACGACCGTTTAACCAGAGACACAAAAGCATGCTTTACTGATTTCGCATGCATGAATGACTGAACTGAGGTAGACACATGATGATTGATTCAATTTTCCGAGTTTCTTTAGCGGGCACGCAAAGACAATTTTGCGCCGGTCAGAACCTCCTGATTAGTGCTACATAGAAGACGACGATGAGCCCGCAGTACCCTGGGACGGAGCGCTTGTGCAAGGCCAGCCGCGGCACATATATGCAAGACACGATTGCGACACATACACGCAAGTGACAATTTTGTTAAGCTCTCAACCTCCATATTAGTGCTTCCCCACTCAGAACGCCATAGCAACGCGTTCAAGAGTGGGTGACAGCAGCACCGCAGCTTCGTTCGCTACTGGCGGGAACATGCGCCCCATGGGTGCACTTTAAATACGAATACGTCTATATGGGAGTAGAAAGCGGGTAGGCTGTCGTCCCTTTTTATAGAAGGGTGTGCACTAGAGGACAGCTTACTCTCTGTTTACTCCTTCCTGTTTATAGTGCAGTTTCTCCTGCGGGCTACTCTCTCTTCCAGTAGACAGTAGATTAACAGTTTGGCAGTGTATATGGTGCGCTTGACGATATAGACGTCCAGAAGGTTTCAAAAACCAAGATTAGAGACAGCGGCAGAAAACAAAAGTGCCAAAAATTTCCAGTCTTCCAGAACAACAACACCGTCTAAGTAACATCGGGTACAAAGTGTCAGATGGAGGACTCTGACATAGCTCTGAGAACGCTGTCTACAATATCGAACCCGGGTCGGGCTCGACACGGGTACAGAGGGTTTGTGCACGGCTTTTGATTCAGTATTGCGGCGAGAAGTACATCTGGGGCTTTCTAGCAGCGACACAAATGAAATAGGGCCGTAATGTTGGTGGGGAAACCTTACTCAGTGATTATTTACTTAATTTTGGCGTCTATTAAACTTGTGTTTTCCTCATGACAGAAAAATTACAAACAATACAGTTTTTTTTTTTTAACTGCTGCTTGCAGCGTCTCGGCAACGAAGAATTGCCGAAGCTAAGATATTTTCAGTGGTTTAATAAATGCGTACGATACTGCTTTTTGGTTTACTCTAAGTGACAGAAAGCTAATTGGTATACTAAGTTTAATCACCGTCACCGACACCGCAATGCAAGCTACTTCGACGCCACACCACGTTGAACTATATAAGAGCAAAAAGCGCAAAATCCAGCAGCCGGCTGCACTACAGCGACGTTCATAGCGCAACGTTGTAACGCCTGACACACGACTCAATTGCGGGAGAGTGTCTGCCTGCAGAGCCCCGCTGTCTTGGGCTGTTTCAACTATCAGCGAGCCCAAGCGGTCGTATACACCGAAATAAGCTCCGAATCTGCTCGGTTTTGCGCCACTACTCACGACTTCAGATTTTAAGACTCATAAGAACCACTCGAGAATAACGTTCATTCGACTGCTCCAGAGGCAGCCGCCTGTTCACTCAGTCTTTGAGTGTCTGCCTTTGCCTCCCATAAAAAGAATCTCTACGCAACGAGAAACGCATTTCGAGAAAAGCATATTGGCTTAGGACCCTTGCCGTCTTCAAACACATGCTACGCAATAAGCAGGCGCTTTTATTTCTTTTCGCCTCCATAAAAACGCGGCCAGTTCGGCCAGTGAGAAACAAGAACGGTCATTACCAAGGCTGCAAGGATGTTTTAATATTTAGACATCGTGGGCTGTAAAATACTATCGAATAAAAATCTAGAGGAAACGCAGTTTATTGCTGCTGTGTGCAACCCTTTACGTTTGGCTCTCGGAACTTCGGGGCCATTCGCGGACAGGATGACTGTTCAAAACCCGGAGTGGGAGAACTTGCCTTATCTTTTCATCTTTTGATTTTTAACAAACCAGTTGTTTTTTTTTTAGTATTATTATGACCAGTGTCCTTGCCGACAACATTTTTGCTTGCGAAACAAGAGACTTCATGCACTCAGTGAGCAATTCCCTTCTTGAGCTACTGAGAGTACGACCCCGGCCGGGCCGGGCTGCAGCCGAGTTTAGCATGCCGGAATGGGCTATGTAGAGCGATGATGTAGCGGGAACATCATCACTCTAGCAGTAGAGCGATGATGTAGCGAGTGATGATGTAGGCTTGAAGCCATAGGCCAGGGCCGGGCTCGGGCTTTGAGTCTCGGGCGCGGGTTCGGCAGGGGCCTCAGAATGCAGAATTCTTCTAGCCGACACATGGGTGGCAGGATAAAGGATACCTAGGTTGCCCCTACATGGGCACATGGGTCTACATGGCAACAGACAGGATGAAAGCGTGTTCGTATGCAACATTTGCGGCCAAGGTCACCAACGTGACCAAGTCCACGGGACGAGATACCTAGTCTGTTGGATGCACGTGACCTAGGTAGCAGGTGGGCCACCTATGTCACGTGATCCTGTGACATCACTATAGCTCTCGGCTACTGACCCGAAAGACGCAGGTTCGATCCCAGCCGCGGCCATCGAGTTTCGATGGAGGCGAAATTCTAGAGGCCCGTGTGCTGTCCGATGTAAGTGCACGTTAAAGAACCCCAGTTGGTCGAAATTTCAGGAGTCCTTCATTACGGCGTCCCTCATAGCCTGAGTCGGTTTGAGGCGTTAAACCCTCATAAACCAAACAACCATATTGTGAGCAAAACTGTTCACCTTGGTAGCTGGCAGTAGAAATAATTATTGATCGCGAAAGGTTCCGCGGGAAGAGCAACCTAGGTCTCACAAGCCTAATCCGTGGCAGTACCTGCCATCGCAAGGACAGTTGCGCATTGCTTAACCGTTGCACGACTGCGCTAGCAGTAGTATGAGGACTCCCAGCGATCTATGAATGCAAAGTAGAGAAGAATGGCCAATTCCGTACATATATATGGGCAATGACCCTTTACATCTATCACGTCATACCCTTAAGGTGGAGCTTAAGTGTTGCCTTATGTGTTTAAGCTTAAATGATTTGCAGGGTAGCAAACCGATCATTCTTCCGATCAACCTCCCTGCCTTTCCTCTTCTTCCTCCTCATCCTCCTTAAGTGTTCCCTCCAATTTTTGTTTTTGTTCGCGGCCTTATCAGTAGGCAGTTTCGTCCAGTAAGCGTTTCAGTATGGGAGTGACCATTTTAACTGAGAGCTTGCACATGGCTTAACATGTTTCTAAGGATCACAGCGGTTGAAGGAAAATTTGTTTAGGTCTGGGCCTTCGACCCTGGACCATCAGCTGCCTGGGGCACTCGCTCTACCAAATAACCTAACCAAGACAGCTAGGAGATGGCAGAGTGAGGCCAGAACTCAAAGCGAAGAGGGAATGATGCTAGTCCAGTGTTTCATAGTTTTCATTTTTCAACATCGTGGCTGCATTCTGGCGGTTGGTAATGAGTCATCACTCCCTTGAATGAAATATATTTACCTCGGAGAATTTCTCCAGTACACTGTACTGACGTTATTCCCAATCAGAGTTGTTGATCAAATCGACTTCATACTGCAGTCTGCTGACGGTCCTGTTAACTCAGTTGATGGACAGACCGACAAAGGGAAACTATGGTATGGTGTTCAAGGCAAAGACCAGGTCGAAGTTTTTTTTTTTTTTTTTGAACTGCGAAGAATCGTAAATGGCACTTAAGGCTCCCATTTAGTCGTGCGGCTGTGCTCAGGTAAATGATGAGTTATTTGAAATCTACTCCATCTTGGGGAACTGCGCTAAACATGTTGGGTTGTTAGCACGTTCGCCAGTGAGTCTGCGTGCCTCCTATCATCTGGGCTGCCTTCACAACCATGTGGCTAAAAGTAGTGCCGGAGCCAACTGGCCAGTGTTTCGCACTGACACCGGCGTACCTTGCTGGTAGGAGGCGCCACCAGCCTGCGGAGCGGTTTCCGGCGTGGCTATGAACAGCTCGGGCGTCATTTGATCCTGCGTGGCGGCGTGGCAGTAACGCTGTGAGCGCGAACGCTCCTCATAGCTCACGGCGCCTTCGCTTTTCATGATGGCTGCGGACAGCGTCGGAGAGGAGGGCGCCCCGCGCACCGAAGCAGCGGATGGCGCCTTGGCGCCTGCTTTGGACGAGACGGAGATCTTGGAGACCCGGCGTTCTCCACCGGCGTGTTTGCCACCAGAGGCCGTCGACGACCTCCGCTTGGATGGCGCGTGTTTTGCGGCCGAGGTCTTCTGCAGACCGGAAATCGAGTGACGAAGCTGAGCCGGCGGGAAGACAGAATACCTCTTAACGTGACAGTAGGCCCTAAAGGGAATAAAACCTCGGTAGCTATATCACTCTCAGTGGCCGTTGCTAAGTGCATCTATTACTGAGTGCAGCTATTCTCAGTTCCCTCACCCTCAAGGACGGTAACGTATCTGGAAATCTTCTTTTTATATAGATGCGTTAAATCCGATAGCAGCCATGGGTGTTCCTGAAGGAACTCCGACAACCACAGCGACACAGGACGTAGCAGAATGCACCACTACTAGCTTACAAGCGAGCGCCATTATTGGCGTGTGTGAGCTGAAGGAAAGCAGCTAATCCCATAAAAAAGAAGCTTCAATTATATTCACAAAGTCTAAAGAAACAATGTGCCCATTCCCGTGGTATCAAACCGATAGACAAAGCTCATGTTCTCTCAGATGGTATTTTTCATTTCACTGAGAGAGTTATTGGGGACATGCTATTACTCCAGTACAAAACGCCTCGTGATTCCCCCAATATGCGTTTCGCGATACCGCTTTTTCTTGTTGGCAGGGCGTGGTTAACCTTGCAAGCAGTGAAAGACAACTTCAGAAAGACTTCTTCGGCTACTAGCAGGTGCGACAGCAGCAGGCGACAGCAAGTGCGACAGGCGACAGCAGGTGCGAATAAGGCGACAGCAGGCGCGAAATCTCTATGCTCCGTCTTGACTCCCTGCAGTGGAGTCGAAGCTACGAGCGCAAGGCGATATCTTCCAGATCTGCGTGCTTGGATCGCGCAGCGCGTGAGAACAGCGAACTTGTCAAAGAGCGTCGTCTCTCCCGCTTGCATGTAGCTCGCACCTCATACAAAACATTTATGAGATGGAGTATAGGCACATCTGTAGTGGAATATAGTGTTAACCAGGACTCCGTGCACTCTGAATGCGTTTTATTGCCCTCACTACGTGGCGGCTGGAGCAGCTTAACATGGCCCCCATCCTTTGTCGTCAAGCGTAGCAAAAGACCGCTGAAAGTGTAATACACCGCATGACAATCTCGCTTTGAGCAATAAAAGCCTTTCCGCAAAATCATTCATGGGAATGTCACCGCAGGAAGATAAGTGCAGAAAATCGATATAACTGAGTTACTTATGCAACCATGTGTTTGTCTCCCTTAGAGAGGGATAAAAAGGAAAGACGAGCGAAGAGGCAGAGAAGCCTCTGAGCTTCCGCACGAGCGACTGCTCACAGTTTTATGCTTCATTTGCATGCGTGCCAAGGGAGTGTTCACCTCTTGCCCATGTGTCTTGCCGGGCGGGCTTTCGCTGCTCCCAGGCTCGGCCGATGGTTTCTTGACGGGCGGACTCCCACGGGCGGCGGCTTTTGCTTCTTCGTCGCAGGCGCCTGGGGCGTTCGGGTTTTCTGGCCCGTGAGCATCGGTGCCGCTTCCAGCAGGGGCGTGGGAAGCGGCTGCCTGGCCTTCAGGCTTTGGGGCAGCTCCCTGAAGATCGGTCTCAGAAATCAGATTGAATGGCGGCGTTCCACGTGGCTCTAGTGAAAAATTACAAGACTGCACTTAAGTCTGCTTAATAGCGGAAAAGCGAGAGCCTTTCCCTGTCCTCTCTTTCTCCCTGCATTTTTGTTTATATTTTAAAAATTTGTTTCTTCTTTCCTATTTTTGCTTTCATTTGTTTTTATTATTATTATTATTTTAATTTTTGTTTTCAGATCACTGCGACGACCCGCATGAAACCAATATGAAAGCAAAATATCCGCATACTACATCGATGCCATGGCTATTCTGACGTCCAAGTGCTATATCGACGTCCATGGCTATTGCGACGTCTAAGTGCGTTTTTGGCGTTTAATTAATTATCCCACATCAACCAAATTTGGAATTTAGCGAGATTTTTTCACCCACTGCCTGATGTAATAAAGTTGTTTCTTTTTTTCACATATCTTTATAGAAGGACATGAACGAGCGGACAAAATTTGCGGGCACTTTTTGATGACGCGTACTCAGTCATATAATGCTCTTCGCATTAATAGTAATACTCTCAAAACGCCGTTCTCAATTGTGATGCGAGAGATGAAAATTGAAAGCTGGAAGCTGGGACAGGAAGCAACGTGGATGCGGGAGCAATAGAGAGTAGAGGATGTTTTACCCGAAATATCAACAGTAAGACCACTCAGCTGGATCTCTGTGAAGTAACCGTGACATTCCAAGCGCGTTGCCATGAAATCGTAAATTGCAAAAGAAAAGAAAAAAATACGTGCGCCGACAACCGATATGTTTTGCCGCGAAGTTTTACTGCGGTAATTAATGCCCAGACAGATGAAATTATTTGTCCACGAGATATGCATGTCCAGCATTCTCGGACCAAAATTTAAAAACTGGAAAATTGTAAGATACTCTAATGGAAATATTGAAGAAAATGGTCAATTCTTCTGATCTGTAGCAATAGGTTTTTAAAGAATTCTATCGATCGCATCCAGCAGTTAAGACTGCCATAGAGAACCAATGCGGAAAGCTCTTGATGGCAGCAAAAACGTTAATAGAAAAAAAAATGCAAGACTGCCATCGGGTGATCTGCGGATATATTGACTGTTACAGCTAAATCTTCCATTATACGAAACAATTGCGTACATAAACGGTTTCGCGTTCAAAAATGCTTTCGTGCAGAATTTTAGGGTATGGATCGCTTCTGGACGTTTGAGAATTTCAACGAGTGATGGAAGCGGGGATGCTTTGAACGCAAAAGTATGAACTAATGCATTGTATGTACAATTCAAGTATGACAAAAAGCTGACCGAGTAGCATTTGTTTTCTTTCGAGTGAAACGAAAACTAGAGTTACAGCAATTAGACACAAGGTTCTCATCGCGCCGCATAATTCACGAGCACTTAAAGTAGCTCAAATATTCTGGAGATAACAAAGACCTGTTGCTCTAATGGTTTTCATTTTTTCGCTTTTCTTGTTAATACCTACACTTGATCACTAAATTTCAGAGACAAAAGCACTCCACAGCCCTCACACCTATGTCGAGTCATAGCTGCCACATATCGCTATTTCTCGTTATTGTTAATATGGCCGTGGTAATGATTTATTTCCACAAAAACACAAAACAAACAGGATAAGTGCTGACAGCAGCTGCTGCATTTGTCTCGAGCACCCGATCCGCGGCAAATAGAAATAAAAGGATACAGCAGGCACTGCAGCTGTAGAGGTGGGAGGTAAAGGGTGGACAACGTAGAGCAAAGTATTTAAAATTTCCATACAACTACTTACAGAGATGTAAGGAGATTAGAAAAGGGTCCGAAATAAAAACCGATTTTGTGCGCATGAGCTCTCCGGACCTATGCTCAAAAGATCATTTTGCACGAGCATTTCGGTTGCCGTACTCCGTCACATCGGTGACTCACTGTCTTGGAGCTGCTGGGGTGGTGTGTCCTACAGTTGGGGCGCGGCAAACTACAGCTAGAGTGGGGCATTATATGGCTGCCTGTTCGCGGGGCAGCAGATGCGAGAGTGCCCCATCACATTTCAGTGCGGCTGCCTTTCAGGTAGCAGCCACGGCATGAAGTCCGACTTACGACGAACGTGCACAAGCTCACAAGAGCCCTTTCACTGATGCGCGCACTGCCTCGAGACCATAGGAGTAAGGGATCGTTAGTGTACGCGGGGTCATCGGAACGCGGCTGGGGGTGCTCAAAGCGAAGCGTCTCCTTTCTTGGAACGCGGCCGCTCGCGAACGCGCCGGCAAGTACGGGTGTCCCCCCACCCGCGGTACCGATTCGCACACGTGCTGGCACGAATGTGTATTTGTGTTTGTTTTTATGTTTATGTAGTGGTAGATAGGGTGGTTTACCTTGTTGAAACCGGAGGGCTGGCCATGCCCTTGAATAACCAATCATGTTAACAGCACAACACGATTGGAAGCTACGAAATGTGGGCCGGGCCTTTAGGGCTTTAAAACCGGGCCCCGGAGAGGGAAGCAGGGTTCTGCGCTAACGTGAGATGCTATGCATCTTCGGCTATGCCGAGTAGGGGCCTCCCCTAGTGTTAGCCAGTTCCACCTTTTTGTTGTTAGGGTTCTGCGCTAGGGTGAGATGCTATGCATCTTCGGCAACGCCGAGTAGGGGCCTCCCCTAGTATTAGCCAGTTCCACCCTTTCTGTTGTTTGTCCTTTTGCCGCTTAAATTGTGTCCAGTGCCTTAACTTGTATATGATTGTAAATATCTGTACATAAACACAAGTGTTCGCCTTACCCCTGCGTGTCAACTCATCACAAGACCGTCTCTGACGGGGCACCCCTGGTGCTCAGAGCTTCAGTCTTCGTGTTAAACCAACCGTCTCTGGCGGGGCACCTCTGGTGCGAGGAAGATAAAGAACCTGTGAAACTTTACTGGCGCAGTCGACAGGATCCTGCGGCCATCGGAAGACGGTGCAGGAACAAGATTGAAGACAGGGAGAAAGGTGACGATCAGGCAACAGCAGCGTTCGAGAAAGGACCTGCGGAGAGACGGCGGCAAGGACGTAAGGACCACGGCAGTAGTCCAGCGACGCGGGACTGCGTCCGGTCAAGGAAGCAGCGCGTCGTGAACTCGACGGTCACCGGCGGGTCGCAGCAAGTGACGACAGCGGGCACAGGACCAGCGGCGTGCGGTGAAAGTGGCGGTGGACTGCGACGCCAAGGAGCTGGCAATGCGGATCGACGCATCGAAACTGTGTTTCCTTCGTCGCATTGTTAGCGTCCCTGTGCATGTGTTCGAGCCGGTAGGACAGTTGAGGGGTACAGACGGCGGTATGGAGGGCTATCCATGCCGGCCCTCAATCGATGTGAGTTACCAAGTGGAATTAGCGAAGGCGCGCTTAGCGTACTTTCAGGCTGAACTTGCGAAAGTGAATGGAGGAAAGGCGCCGCTGTGCGAGGAGAAACCTCAGGATGTTAAGTGCGTCTTGGAGGAATTAGAAGCAAAGCGCCAGCAGCTAGCGCTGGAGCTCGCTGAGCTCAAGGAGTCTAGGAAAGCTAGTGGACTAGCGAGGGACAACTACTCCGATTCCCGAGAGGAGAGGCCACCTGTGCTGGAAGGTAAAGCCTTATGCTTGTCAAGCACAGGTCAAGAAAACAGCCAAGCAGAAGTAAAAAGTGAGCCCGATTTCTGTGAAGCTGGAGTCGCAGTTCAAGAAAGCAGCCTGACGGAACGCAGCGTCGCGGTATCAGAGGCGGTGAACGCGCACGCCGACGACACGGCCGCCCAGGTTAGCTCAATCCCAAATGACACCAGGGACGCGGACGCGTGCTCAGGATTGTTGGAAGTGAGTCTCACAATTCCAAAAACGCGGTCTCAAGCAAGCTGCGGAAAAGAGCATTTAGCTCAGCAGGGAACGGCCAGCGACGACAGATGTCAGATCGCGGAGCTAGTAACCGGTGAAAATCTGGCGTTGCTGCAGACACACACTGTGTCGGCCATAGGGCATGAAGTGCCCCGTAGCGTTCCTGGTGACAACAGCCCTACATCCGAGGCAGAGAGCGGAGGTGGGCCTGCTGGGCCAACCGGGCAGAGCGCCGCGCAGTTGAACGCACCAGGTGTGTGTCCGGCCAGGTCATTTGAGGACCCGGAAATGAGTGGCGACTTGCCACAAGGCAAATTAGGGTAAATTCACTGCGAGGGGTCTCATGCAGCCTCAGAGTTAGAAGATGCCATGAAGCCGGAAAGCGCTGATCAAGGAGGTTGCGGCAATTCCAGTGTTTACCTGAGCAGGAGCAGGGCAAATGGCTCGAAGAGAGGCAAAGTAGAGAGAGGCAGGTGCATGGCTTTCACGCTGAAAGTCGACGCGAGGAACAGTATGTTCCGTGCTAAAGGTCGGCATATCAAGTGTAGCGAGACTGACTGTACTGCTATATTTGGACGGGCCAGGGGCTATGCTCTTTACGCACCACGCGTGTCGTACTGGTGCGCCGGAGAGAGAGTGCTCTCAAGTGCGTCGCATGGTCAGAGATTTTCACCTATCGATGACCAGGACGTTTTTGATACTGGAGGGCACCGTCTTTTCAGTTCACGCCCCGCTGTGGCATCGGCCTAATGGGCATAGTGGCCATTGGGCGTTGATCGTGTCTATTGAGACGCGTGGTGGCTCGAACGCACACGGGGGCGCTCGGTGCGACTAAGGAGGCTCACGTGGCCACTTACGGACGTCGTGCGAGTGCTACTGAACGCTCCAGTTGCGAGTGCCTGTGTGTGTGTGTGTGTGCTCGTTCGCGAGCAGGACGAGGGTGCGTACTTTGAGGTGGTGAACTGGGTGCAACCCACCAACTTGGACGCTGTGTTACGGCGCACGGCAGGCATGCCACTGTGTGTATTTAAGTGTGCATTTTCTTAATGTTGTGCGCCGCCGCGGTGGCTCAGTGGCTATGGTGCTCGGCTGCTGACCCAAAAGACGCGGGTTCGATCCCGGCCGCGGCGGCTAGAATTTCTTTGGAGGAGAAATTCTAGAGGCCCGTGTACTGTGCGATGTCAGTGCACGTTAAAGAACCCCAGGTGGTCGAAATTTCCGGAGCCCTTCACTACGGCGTCTCTCATAGCCTTAGTCGCTTTGGGACGTTAAACCCCACAAAACCACAAAACCAATCTTAATGTTGTGTTGGTGCCCGTGTGCATTTTTTTGTTTTTGGTTTTGTTGGTGCCAGTGCTGGTGTAGCTGCGGCATGTCACCCACAGGGTGGTTTTGTGACCTGTGCCGATCCCTTTGTTTTAATTCTAAAAGTGGCATTAGAGCCCTTTGTAGAATCTTGGGAAGGGCGTGTAAGGGATCGTTAGTGTACGCGGGGTCATCGGAACGCGGCTGGGGGTGCTCAAAGCGAAGCGTCTCCTTTCTTGGAACGCGGCCGCTCGCGAACGCGCCGGCAAGTACGGGTGTCCCCCCACCCGCGGTACCGATTCGCACACGTGCTGGCACGAATGTGTATTTGTGTTTGTTTTTATGTTTATGTAGTGGTAGATAGGGTGGTTTACCTTGTTGAAGCCGGAGGGCTGGCCATGCCCTTGAAGAACCAATCATGTTAACAGCACAACACAATTGGAAGCTACGAAATGTGGGCCGGGCCTTTAGGGCTTTAAAACCGGGCCCCGGAGCGGGAAGCAGGGTTCTGCGCTAACGTGAGATGCTATGCATCTTCGGCTATGCCGAGTAGGGGCCTCCCCTAGTGTTAGCCAGTTCCACCTTTTTGTTGTTAGGGTTCTGCGCTAGGGTGAGATGCTATGCATCTTCGGCAACGCCGAGTAGGGGCCTCCCCTAGTATTAGCCAGTTCCACCCTTTCTGTTGTTTGTCCTTTTGCCGCTTAAATTGTGTCCAGTGCCTTAACTTGTATATGATTGTAAATATCTGTACATAAACACAAGTGTTCGCCTTACCCCTGCGTGTCAACTCATCACAAGACCGTCTCTGACGGGGCACCCCTGGTGCTCAGAGCTTCAGTCTTCGTGTTAAACCAACCGTCTCTGGCGGGGCACCTCTGGTGCGAAGAAGATAAAGAACCTGTGAAACTTTACTAAAAGGATACAGCAGGCACTGCAGCTGTAGAGGTGGGAGGTAAAGGGTGGACAACATAGAGCAAAGTATTTAAAATTTCCATACAACTACTTACAGAGATGTAAGGAGATTAGAAAAGGGTCCGAAATAAAAACCGATTTTGTGCGCATGAGCTCTCCGGACCTATGCTCAAACGATCATTTTGCACGAGCATTTCGGTTGCCGTACTCCGTCACATCGGTGACTCACTGTCTTGGAGCTGCTGGGGTGGTGTGTCCTACAGTTGGGGCGCGGCAAACTACAGCTAGAGTGGGGCATTATATGGCTGCCTGTTCGCGGGGCAGCAGATGCGAGAGTGCCCCATCACATTTCAGTGCGGCTACCTTTCAGGTATCAGCCACGGCATGAAGTCCGACTTACGACGAACGTGCACAAGCTCACAAGAGCCCTTTCACTGATGCGCGCACTGCCTCGAGACCATAGGAGCGCCGTAATATCATCCGAAATGATCCCCAGCGTCCTGTAGGCCGCGAGCATATCGCGACGTAGTCTGGCGAAAACAGCGCAGTGGAGAAGTAGGGCATCAAGTCTTTCGACCGCGCCTCAGTCACAGCACGCGTGGCTTGAGTCGACTCCGCGACATACCTGCCGGGCTCCAGTCCAAACACAACCGACGCACAGAACAGCGTAGATCGCTGTCGGCCCAACAGCGAACGAATGTTGGTAAGCCGAATGCGCTTGCGTTGAGTGAGGCGTGGGTCAGAGTGTTGTTAACGAAGGATTCTTAATCTGCGAAAACCTGCTTTGTCGCATTCACTGCGTTGTTCTGTTCAAGAAGTACCGAGCAAATATTTGTCTCAACTGGCCACGCCCTTGTAAGCACTGCAATATAATGACGAGGAAAAGTACAGACGCACATAAGCAGGTAGTGACTAAAATAGAGCAGACGCTACTCAGAATTCCGCGGAGAAAAAGCAAACATGAACCCCGACGGAATCTGTGGACGTTAAGGAAGCCGTTATTTTAATGTCAACAACCTTTGGTGTTCATGTGTAAATAAAAAATATAGGAGTCTTTCGTACCTCTAGAGCCCGCTCTTCGTTGGCCTTGTTTGCTTGGCCACTCTCTTGAGACGCCATGCCGAGGCTGCAAGGAAAGCAGACACTGCAGCCTCTGCAAGCCGAAGACATTGTTTTGTTTAAGTCAGTGGATAACGTTGGAGCGGGAACCTTTTTCAGAAAATGCACCAGGTCAACGGCAGCTATTTGCGCGCGAAGTAGATACCGTAAGTTACCTAAGGTTGAATATTAAAAGGCTAGCAGCGAGGACTGCGCTCCCGTACTAATCAGCAACAATGCATGAACTGGTCTAAAATGTAATCGCGGACCGACTCTGTACACGCTTTCAAGAAGAGACACACGACCATGACGCCACAGAAGACCTGGTACAAACTTTGCGAGTCCCATGTGTAATTTTGGGAATCTTCATATTTGAATGTTCCTCCCTAATGATTCTTTCTTCATGTGCTATTCTCTCATAACGTGCCACGATCATTTATCAGCCAGAAGTTTTGTTCCAAGGAATCACAAATTTACCTCTGAGTTAAAATACGACGTTAGGCGTGTAAGGCATTTTTGGAAACAAGTACGCGAAAACGACTTAACGGCGTGGTATATCATATAGCATTGCGTGGCATGACTTGGTACAATAATGATATGGTACGGCATGCACTGGCACGGTGTTGTATAATGTTGATACACCTTTTGCCTGCTCTCCCTTGCTTTTCATTAATTTTTTGCCGGAAACCGAAATAATGGTTAAAAATAAAATGAAATGACATCGTATGGCATCGTTTGGTACGTGAGGTTTAAGGTGCAAAAGCTGCACATAAAGGTTTTTGGACACTGCCGTAGTGTCCTGGAGTCTAGACGTCTCGCTAACATAAAACAACAAGATTTACGGACGATGTGTACATAGCACGAACTACCGATTTCAGCGTTGCACTCCAAGAAAAGAAAAGAGAAGAATGTAAAAGATGGCGACAGAGCATACTATATAAGGTAAAGGTTTCTTTATGTCAACGAGGCTTTAGTTTTTAATCGACAAAGTATAGAGAACAAGAGGCAACGTAAGACTGCACAAAACAAGCTTCGTTCTGTCATCCCCTTATATACCAACTGCTTAACATCGTTTTCTCTATTCAAGCAGCGCATTACAGAAAGGTTAACTCATGCCTATCTTCCACCACTTATTACCCCATCAACCGCCGGATAACGAGCTTTTCCTAAAAAATTGAAAAAAATCAAATATTGTGGTCTGATTGATGTCCCCTGATATAAGCTTTAACGAGTTAGAGCACAACGAGCTATGAAGGCTGCAGCGCGCTATTCTGCAGGGAAAAAAAATACAACGACGTTGTTCTCAAAAGCTTTGAGTTTCTATAGGGAAAAATCAATATTTCCTTTCCGCAGTTATCGCGCCTCATTTTCGAGGAAACTTTTGAGAACGACGTGGTACGCCAGAGTGCGAGGAGAGCAAGAATGCATCGTAATCGTTGAGTGGTTGAGATAGATTGGGCTTTCTCACGTAACAAGAACACGGAAATGCGAGAACGAAAATACAGTACTCCTGTAGATGGGTGACAGAGTGAGAACAAAGATAAAAAGAAGCAAGCGTGCCTATTTATTCCCCTAATGCGTTCTATAAACTGAAAAGACCTCTCCTAATGATTATCTAATTTCGAGCAATTAGGCATTAGAGCTGCATATTCATAATTTACCCCTAATATCTAATCCTTTCTATGCACATAAAGCTAGCATGTAGCTGCTTTTACTAGTCAGGTACAATCGTGTTGAATTTCATCACCGTAAGGGTAGAAATCGGGGATACCACTTACGCCGGAAAGAAAGTAGGTTTTCCTATCACTCTACGGACAATGAGCTTTGTTGCACATAAAAGACAAAGCTTAGTGCCTCTAGGAACCCTGATTGGTTCATGATTTGCATCGCTGGCTCTGAATATTCAATCGCGCTGAAAAAATGGGGAAAACAGGCAGCTCCTTACCTGCAACCACTGGGGGCGAGCTTGTTTCGAGCTAGCGGCAGCTCACTGTCTTTTTTTCTTCTTCTTTGCGAGACCGGGCCGCAGCACGTGTCCCAAGGGGAATTTTCTTCCTCGTCTTCCCAGAGAGCCTTCTCTTCCTGAGGCTTCTTTCTTCGCTTCCGCTGAAGCAATCCGAGGGGTAAGCTCATATTTTCTCTTTTAGGTGCAACAGCTGGATAAAACGTCCTTGCAGTTTTTTCGCCTTTCACATAGGTTGGATAAAGACTCTTTCGGACCTTATCATCGCACTTTTTTTTCCTTCCTGATGTAAGGCAGCGGTAACGTAGGAAGTATGCGGCCGCCGGGGTATTGAATGCATGCCGAGTGCAGTAGCTATGGAAAGGGCCAGACGCGCTGCAGGCAGCGTTCGCCGTCAGACATATTTGATTCAAAAGCGTAGCCCGAGAGATAAAAAGGTGCTTGGTGTGCACAACTCGAACAGTTTAAGAGAAGATACACCGCACTGTTTCTATGCAAGGCCTGTTCGCACTACTCTATGTGTTTGCAAAACCTCACCACTACAGCGCTCCGCTCTGAATGGTGTGATCTCTGATCAAGGGTATGGATTAGCTGATAATATGGTATGGTACGGTATGGTACGGTATGGTGTGGGATGGTATGGTATGGTATGGTATGGTATGTTATGGTATAGTGTGCTTCATGCAGAGTATGGTATTTAACGGTGGTGGTGCATTGTTGGTGGTAAGGGATGTCGATGGTATGGTACGGCATGGTTGGGGATGATATGGTACGGCATGCTATGTTATGGTATGTGGCATTTAATGTCATTACATCGCAAGTCAAGCGAGCATTTTCGCGTGCACAGGAGCCCACATACAAGAAGACCGCGCATAGCAACAGTGGATAGTAAACGTTGCTAGAAAACTCCCGAAGTAGAACAAACTGCCTCTTATACGAAGCTCTCCGCTTCGACTCTTGAATACAGATGATATGGACATCAGCGCACGGCAAAAGCACGGCTCGAGAGCAGGAAAAGCACATTGCCTTCAAAACTGCACAAGACAAATCAACCCGCGAAAGCTCCACGCGCATTTTGGTTCCAGGACTCGCCGCCTGCGGAGATTTGCATTTCGCGTGATGCGTTCTCACATTCCGTCCCTAGTCTGCATTTGAAGCCTAACATAACGCTAGGTTAAGTCATGAAAAGATGCACGGCTGGAAAACGCGCAAAAAGAAATTAACAGAAGAAGTAAAACCACTTTCTCCGGTGCGCAATGGTCTCAGAGAAAGCCGCGCATTCTGAGAGTACTCCTAGTGCTGACTGAAATATACGCATTATGCCTAAGCGGCTTCCGTTTCTTTTTAAACCTTACTCAGTTCGAAAAGAAGCTCATTCGCATTTCCTCTTGCGCTCATGATTCAAATAGTCCCAGCATTAAATTTGTCCAGAATTCAGCATTGTGTCCATAGCTTTCGAAATCCGGCTGAGCGTGATCTGTTCTATAGTATTTTGCACGCACACAATAAGCATTATAGAACTGTGCGTATTTTTGCGTTGTTAGGGACGAGGTAGCAGCACCCCACCGCTGCCACCAGTTTGTTACGGACGAGGTAGCATGGTCGTGTGCGGGAGAGTGGATGAGGGACGTCTGAGACGAGGCTGCTGGGAAAAGACAATGAAGAGGAATTCATACAGGAATATTTACAAGTGAGCTGCAGGAACGCTGCATCACGACAGCTCAACAGGAGACCATGATGACAACAAGCTCTTCGGCCGTGCCGCTGCCGGCTTTTTAAGAGTTCTCTTCCCTAGGGTCCCTAGATGGGGGCCGGGTTTCACTGGCACCAATCACCGACACGCACGCACTCACTCACTCCCGAGAGATCACGCCGTCGTCACGCGCTGGGAGAGGGGAACGATGCCAACCACGTAGCGCAGACGCCGAAATGTCCATGAGCGGCGTTCGCGCGCGTTTCGAACGCGCGTTCACACTCGGTGTACGGGAAACGCTCGCTCAACCGGGCAGACGGACGCGGCTTCCGTGGCAATCCAGGCGTTCACCCAACGCGCGTCTCGGGGTTTGTCGGCGTTTCGCTGCTGCCATGTCGTTGTCTTCCCCACGACGAAGGCCAGACGTAACAGCGTGTATCTCCTTGCCTCTGTCCTTATTAAGGAAGTGAATAGTAACTATGCAGCGTCGCATTCATAAGGCTTCCGTCGTTTTCTTTATTAGCTCTCTATGAATTACGCTTACAGTGTTTAAAAACAGGCGAGCATAAAACGCACTTAGGCAAAGAAGCGCCTTATGTCACAGGCTCTTAAAGTATAGCAAGTTAAGAACCAAAGCGATTCTTTTAAGGCAACGAGTTTCTTTTCTTTCGTAAAAACCACTGAAAAGGCATAGGAATGCAGATTTAACATTTCATGATTTTGACAATAATGACGCAATCACGTGAAACGCAGAAAAGACGAAGAATGTATTTTATTCATTTGGAGTTTACGGGCAGTTGCTTCAAAGCAAGAAAAAAATAGTAATATTGCGCAAAAAAATTTTCATTGTGCTTATCTCGAATAGCATGCCACTGCTACATGAAAAAAATTAAAATCGAAGCCAATTGAGAGGAAGGCAAACCAAGCATGAAGAGTACTGCTATTGAAGCCAATAAAAACCGTCTTTACAAAGTTACGGCAGTAAGGCCGCAAGACCACCCACCGAAGTCAGGAGAAAGATCAGAGCCCGCACTCAAAGTGCCTTTGGCTTTTTGAGCATTGCTTACTCTAACAGTCGCCGACTTGGCTCCCGCTGCAGTCGTAAAAGACAGATAGCATAATTTTTACCCTGCACTATACTTTTCAAGTTTTTTAGGCCTACCATGCTATATCTTCTCTGTATCGTTCCAATTTTAGTATATGTATACGGAGCGGTGAAAGCGCTCCTGAGATTCTTAAGGGACTCGGGGTTGTATTCCCGTCTATAATCTTTAAGTTTTTAGTGCGCGCCCTCTGACCCCGTGACATAGTGGTCACTGGACACTTAGAAAACTCATTTCCTTGCCGCTCTTTTTCCTTTTTTCCCCTTTGTTCCCCTCCCCAAGTGTAGGGTAGCCAACTGGGCATCGCCTGGTTAACCTCCCTGCCTTTCCGTCCTTTTCTCTCTCTCTCTTTCTAGGCCTACATGCAAAGAATATCACATCATACGTTTTATTCATCCTCTCATTTATATTTCATCTTATTGAACATTTTAAATAATTACGAGAATTAAATTACACCTAAGAGCTGAAAGCACACTACTTGCAGCAAAATAACAGCACAAATCTCAATACTTACCGCCAGCCGAAGCAAGGCTTCTGCTTTAATTTTTCGCAGACTCATTTCAGCTTTCACCCAGAATGAAGGCTGAATGGCTAAGACATTCCACAGCTAATCCCAAGGTCTGGGTCGAACCTTGGTCGCGTCTTCTGCATTTCGACGGAGCAGAAAAGCAAGAACGCCCGCCTCCTTTGTGCAATGTCAGTGTATGCTAAAGAACCACACAGGTAGTCGAAATTACTCCGGAGCCCTCCACTAAGGTGTTCCTCAAAGTGCCTTTTTTTCCAATCTGTCGCTTCAGGACGTCCAACTTCGCATACCATACCATACCATACCATACCATACCATACCATACCATACCATACCATACCATACCATACCATACCATACCATACCATACCATACCATACCATACCACACCATACCATACCATAACATAACATACCATACCATACCATATCATACCGTATCATACCACACCCCACCACGCCATACCATACCATACCACACCATACCATACCATACCATACCATACCATACCATACCATACCATACCATACCATACCATACCCATACCATGCCTTACAAAAGAAGCCATCATAGAAGAAGCATACCCTACCAAAGAAGCGCTAACATCTTACCGTCGCCTTGTAGAATAGCGACCACAAGGCACTGACCGCCGCAACGCGTAGCCATTGTAAAGTAAGTGTCGCGTACACGCCGAGATTGGCACTGCCTCATTTACTTCGTAGTCATTGTAAAATAAGTGTCGCGTAGACGCCGAGGTCGGCACTGCCTCATTTGCTTCAATAGTAGTCGTGCCACGAAGAAATAATTTATGCTGTTTATTTAATAGAAGCTTCGTTGGGGGCCGAAAACCTGGCTTTTTGCTACTCTTTCTAAAAGGACGACTGCGCATCGATGCTTAAGGGTGTCACTGTAAAGCGTTAAGCGCAGCGGTCAGTGACCTGTCTACGACTTCACAGTCATGTCCTGTTTGTTTTAGCCCTCTTGGATACGGCCTCATGGTGAAAAAGTAACAGGAAAGAAATCTTGAAGATTGCGACAAATTACCAGCTCCGCGTTTATAGCTTCCGCTCCGTCTTTGCTGTTGGCCACAAGCGGATTTTTTGAAAGAGGCAGAGAGGCATAAAGAGTAAAAGAAAGTTTCAGACCTAGGCGCAGCCCATAAATGGAGCCCCTCAGGAAGCGCTCGCTAGGTGATGTGCTTTCCGGAAGTCCATTCGCCTGTGGTGAAGGCAGTAAATCTTTCCTCCCGTATGGAGAACAATACAGCTGCCATAACGGCTCCAGCAAAAAAAAGTGTCATGCTTGCTGGCAGCAAAGCCATCTTCCGTGTTTCTCTACAGTGCTTTGCCCGCGTACTTTCAAGCTACTTCGGAAGTTGTGAGCCAACCGATGCTTGCAAATCTCCCGTTTCTCCATCTTTTGTGTTGTTAGAACCGTGTTTAGTGTGTTGTTCTCTCGAACACGTCGCACTCGCCTTCATTACTTCCCCTATAGGCGTCCATTTCATAGCGGTAGATCGAAAGCCTCGCAGCCGCTGTTTAGCGCGGCTCATAGGATCATAAATTTAAATTCTTCTCACTTGTTAGTCCCAAGACATCCTCACCATTAATTCAGCCAATTTTACTAAATTTTGCTTACTCCTCCATGAACGGAGGGGCTCTCAGACAATCAGGGCCAACTGCTGCAGCGCCTTGCCTTCCAGTTTGCCTGAAGCAATCTCTAATTAAAGCACCATGCAGTTCATTCTGGCGGCTTCGCTTAAAGAGTGCCTGGAGAGTAATTCTGCGCTTCGATCGAAATAGCGCCAACATCCAGGCTCCTAAAAGTGAACTACCCCTTTGAATTAAAGGTTTGGAAGTGCGCGGGAAGGCATTAAATGGACCTCATTACTCTCCTGCGTCTCCTTTTCCTAACTCCTTCCTTCTAGGTCTTCTCGTTGCGGTCAGCGCGCGCAGCTTATCTTCATTTTTCGGCTCCAGATTGCCTGGCGGATAAACGAGCATAGAGGAAAGTAATGCGACTCTAACGTATCGAAATAGTGTCCCCAAAGTTGCAAGCATCTTAAACCTTGTCACGTGCAAGATGCATCTTTGGCCAAAAAAACAACCTCCCCCAAGATTTTGCCGCGTCTTCTGGGAGGCAAGTTCCTTTCACAAAAAGGATTAATTATTTCCAAAAAGGATTAAGGATTAAACCTTTTTTGTCTATGGGGATTTAACGTTTGAAAGCGACTCAGGCTATGAGGATGCCGTGGCGAAGGTCTCCCGAAATTTCGTCCACCTTGAGTTGTTTAACGCTAATTAACGCATTACATTACTCGCACTCTAAACCCACACAACAGCTTTCAGGACATTAAAGACAGTGAAAAATCTGCGCATGTAGGGGCAGTTGCGGAAGCTCTATATTCGCACTGCGTTGGATTACCTAGCTCCGCTGCGTGATCAGGTTCCCGAGCATGAGGTTCGCTTTGCTAACACCTTCCCACCTGACTGCAAAAAATATCAGATAACTTATGAAACGCACATAAAACTGACGCTTATTCTTGCATCGATATCTTCAATCCGCCTCTATTAACGTCTAATGCTCGGAGACCTTCGAAATGCTGTTGGCAGCTGTGATATGTCGACAAACGAGATGGTTCCGAGAGTCGGTACACTGCTGCCTTCCTTCCTCCTTAATGCTCACATATCCTCTGCAATCTCCAACCATAGATTTCCTTTTCCCCGCGGGCAGGTTAAGGACCAAGCCATTCCGGGGAAATCTTTATTTCCTCCCCCTCCCCTCCTCAGCCTCCCCCACTCCCGACTTTTTCCTTCTGCACCCTTCTGCTTGCTTGCGTTTAACCCCACGGAAGCTCCGCCCGCCAACGACTTCCGAGGAGACGTTGCGAAAGGGTTTTCAGATAAACTTCCGTTGGCCGTTGATGCTGCTCCGAGCCTCCCATTTGGACGTTATAATTTTTCTTTTCTTTCTTCGGTTTTGCTTCTTGATGCCCGACTCGTTTTCGCTGCTCGTAGTTTGCGTTGTGTGCTTCCTACCGAACTTTGCGTGCCTTTCCTGATCAACAGATGCGCGCACTGTTGTTCCTTCGCTTGTGGATTCTTTCAGACCGTAGATGTGGATAACCTGTCAGGTAAAGCTTTTCTTCCTCCGCTTCTTTTTTGTCGCAGTGTGCCATTTCGCTGGGCGGTCGTTTCCTCGATGCCAGCAAGAAAAATCAAAGAAACATTTTCCCTTCGCAAGTGATGAGCTAGCGGTGTGCTGTCAAGATATCACCAGAGCAGGGAAAAGGGAAGATCCCTGATTTCGATCCCGCCAGAAGGCGATGTTAGCGACGGAGCTTCTGGAGTGCAGGGCGCTTATCTTTGTGAACTTGCCAGCGCCATTTTCTTCCCTGGTGATGCTGCACAACAGGCGCGAGTTCGCTGCAAACTTTCTCTCTTTGCTGAAACACAATTTCACTGAACATCTGCATAAAGCTTTTCTATTTAGTCGGCGTTTTTTTCGTTCAAAGGGAGAAATACAATGCAAGAAATTTCCGAAAACTGAACGAAGGTCAGAAGCGACAGGATCAAGGCAAAATAAGACCACGTGAAATCCGGTTGGTTCCTTTTTTGTTTGTCTGCACATTTTGTGTTCCTCTTTGGTGTTTGTCTATGCGACATCGCAAAACACTTTGCCAAAATATCTATTCCTCCCGTCTCTCTTCAATCACAGAGTACGCAGTGCAAAGTTCCTCGAACACCGGGGGTAGATATGCGCTTTCCCACTTACCTCTATCATGCAGCCACTTTAAGGAGAATAATAGACGAGTCTTCCGATTATATCGCGTTTTTTTTACCATGCTTGTTCTTTTTATTTTCCTATTACAAAAGGGGAAACTTTTCAGCGCCGTATCATTCACCGTAAGACAACTTTTTTGTTTTGTTCTTAGATTACGTGACGCAAAAAATTCGCCCCAAAGTTTGCCCCTCCCCGCAGAAATACAGAGAGAGAGAAGAGCGCGGCAGTAGGAAGGAACTTATTATGAACTTATTAAGGCATTAGCAATACAATCCATTAGCAATATGGATTGTACATTTAAAGGAGCCGAAGAGTTGTACATAAACCTCTGTAGTAGCCAATGTAATCAGGGCGTTAATGAGGGTGTCAGTAGTGCACAACAACTGGACATCCCGCCAGTAAGGAAATATGATGATGTGTTCTTGGCTTCGCAAAATAATGAGAAACATTGCCAAACCGTTCATCTGTAATTATTAATCACGGCAAAATTCGATAAACGTCGCTTGTAGCTTTGCGCAGTGGCCTTGGCACCACGGCAGTTGCTAGTGACTCTCCGCATTATATGGCATAGCCGATAGTGTCGTCGTAAGTGATAATGACCCCCCATCCCCCCCCGCCCCCCCTCCCACTTTGTTTATACCTTCTGCTGGCCCAAGCGGATCTACGCTATAAGAAGCATATGGACCATCATTTGGATGCTCTCAATGGTCTCCCAATTGAGAACATGTTGCCCTCCTTGGCCTCATAGCAAATGCATTCATTTCAGGGTTGGTACAAATATCATTTACATTGTCACTTATTCGGCTCATCACAGTAGAAAAAAAAAAATATGCGATTCTCTTTGTTTTCTTGCCTTGCTTTGTTTTTGTACACACCTTAGGCAAACAGCGTTATTTGAACTTCTCTTTTCGTTTACTTTCTCGAGGCTACCACAATTTGCGACAATATATTATCCAAAGCTGAGTGCACAAAAAGTCGAAAAATTTTTACCACTTTCTGAATTCACAATCTGGCCCACTCATTTCCCACAAAGTAGGAAGCGCTGATCACCGCGTCAAGTGCCAGAAGGAGTGTTAAATGAAAAATATTTAATTCTCCCTGTCACCATCGCAAACCTCAATTAAAATTAAAAAAAAATATCCAGCCTGTCTCGTCAAAAAGTAGGAGCATAAAATGGCTTGCAAAGCAGGCGTACAGCATTTATAGTAGGGAGTAGATGCGGCAAGCCGCCCTCTTTCGACCGGCCATGGCCGATCTATATATGGGTGCTTAAGGCACTGATCACTCTTGAAAAGCGTCGAATTCACCTAAATGGTTGGACGGAAACTCGGGCAAAAGACAGCGCTGTGTTGTCTTGCCTTTCCTCTGTCCGACTAAGCACTACTGAAACCATGTGGCGTTCCCTGTTTTCATCTTCAGCCCTAGTGGAAGTCCGACGGCAATTATACCTAAGCCACGTTCACAAGTTGCGTAGAACTGCTAGACACTAACAAAAATCCGTTCGAAATGGAAATACAGCTAGCGCAACGTTAAGAACCACAGCTACCATATTGATCAGGAGTCCTTCAGTTCAACATATCCAGCAGGGAAGACAAACGATCCCGTACTCTATCCCCGAGCGGTATTTGATCCAATGCCCGTTTAAACAGAGCGGCTTCCCCTTTCAAAGCCTCCCGACGCACTGGATCAAACAGCAACCGCGACAGCTTCTCATGCTGTAGGTGTTCAAACGTGTCGCTTTCATGTTACATGTTGTAAATCTTTGTCTTCGTCATCTTTCATACGTTCATTCTGCACTTCCCAAATGCTCGGCGCAAGTGGTGCTGCTGTCATGGGCATGCAATGGAACCGAATGAACCCAGAGAAAAAACAAAGGATGCTATATGTTTCGAACGGCAGCTTTATGTAGCCGCACACGAAGGTGAGAAGGTAGCCCAGGCGGCCTAACGCGTCTATAAAGCCGATCAAGCGCGGGCGATCAGTATGGCACGTCAAGCGGCGAAAGCAGCTAGGGACGCTGAGCACGCTGCCCGCAACGTTGAAATGAAGCGGCTGAACGTGACGAAGAGTAATACATTGAAAGTGGCGAAGAAAGCCTAGCCCGGTCCAACTAGAGAGGAAAAAATGGTTCCTTGAAAGGAGAGGCCGCAATAACTGTCGTCCCATCTGGATGGACACCTCAACCGCGCCATGAGGGAACGGATGAAGAAAGGAGTGAAAGAGAAGATGTGCCGACTAGTGGAGAGCTCCCAGCTGGAGAAGCCGGCTGATGGCGGAGGCTCCTAGAACCACGAAAGCAGCAAGATGGTTTATGGGGTTTAACGTCCCAAAGCGACTCAGGCCTTTAGGGGCGCTGTAGTGGAGGGCTCCGGAAAATTTAGACCACCTAAATTCTTTTAACGTTCACTGAAGTCGCAAAGTGCGCGTGAATTTAGTATTTTGCCTCTATAGAACTATTGAACTATAGGACCTATTGAACGCCTAACATAAAGGCTGTTAATAAAAAGTGTTACACCACCACCACCTATTCAGAGTTTCACAGTTCGAGAGTTTCAGAGTTTTAGCATGTCGTATACTGCCCGCCGTCAATGCTTACATCGAGCGCCAGCCGCCAATGCGCAAGCGCAGCTGGTGCGAGGTGCCTGCACCTGGCCCGTCGGCGTCATCTGCGCATGCGTATTGGGAGCTGTGGGTGATGGGAGACTGTATAGGCCACGCGAAATCTCTCTATTCTCTACACTATAAACACGAATATGCTTATATGTGGCTAAAAAGGAAGTAAGCCGTCTTCTAGCGCTGTCCCTTTATAAAAGGTGGTGCGCTAGAGAACAGCTCACTCTCTTTTTACGTCTTTCTGTTTAGATGCAGAGTAGCTGTACTCGTTGTGCCTAGTGAGCCTAACAGGCAAGCTCTCGTCTGCAATGTTCCCTTTGCCTAACAGATGGAGTAGGGTGTTTTCGGTCGAGGCTACATTACGCCGACAACAAAGCTATTCGTGGGGAAGGAGGAGAGCAGCTATCACCTAAAAAAAAAATGCTCCATGAATTTTCAGCGAGGAACAAACTTTCCCCTTCTCGTGCAATTTTCATTGTCTGTTCCCCTTGCTCTAACGTAAACAGCACGTGCAAAGCTGGAAATATTTACGCAGTGCCGGAACCGCGTAGGCCGACCGCAGCGTCTTCCGCAGTCGCCTCCGCTTCTCAAATAGCCCGGACGTACGCAACTGTCAAGTTCTCACCGCCTGTTCTCCGCGCCGGACTCAGAAAGATACGAAGCTTTCGGGCGCTCAACTCGGCAGTGCAGCGACGCATTTGTGGGCGGAGAAAAGCGGCGAGCCGTCTTAAGCCTCCAGAGCTTCGTACAGAGCGCCGTGGAAATCTGCGCCTGCTTTCCGCGCGCTTAGCGACGGCAGCTCGGGTTTTCTTTCTTTCGGCTATTGTGCTGGGCGCAGCAAGTCGGCAGCGTTAAATCCGGCTTTCTGGCCTGCTAATCCGCTATCTCTCTTGCTCTGCGGACAAACTGCTGCCCGGACACCCAAAGTCTGCGACGTTGTTTTCTTTCTTTGAATTCCTGTTTTTTGTTTCCTGGATACCTCGTGAGGAAGGTCTTTCCCTGACTTTCTTTGAGTTGAGGAAGTTCTTCCCTGTTTAGATGTCCGCTTCTGTCTAGTGCTCTGAACCTGGTCTCAGACGACGTAGTTTTTCACCTTGATGCAGCAAATTTTTGTGAAGTTAGTAGTGAGCAGAAGTTGAGCCGCTGCATCCGGAAATCCGGTGATAACATTACCTATAATGTGTTAAGTCTTGGAGAACCTTAACGTGAAACGTGACTGTATTTCTAGAAAACGGACAAAGAATGCGGTCATTGCTCCTCGGCGCTTTCAGAGCTTAAGTTTTTCTACACCGAAGAACTTACAGATGGCTGCATTAAATTCAGCAATCTGCACAGCCTTTCAGAACAACCTTATTCATTTCTTACGCACTGGACTTTGCGGTGTGATTATTGCACGTGCGCTGACAGCCGTTTGAGAGAGAGAGAGAGAGGCACGTGCTAGCATTATGCATATACAGTATAGCGTGAAATGGGCTACACCTGCTGGAATGCAGTCTGTAAACAACTGCAGGATATCATCCGAAGTATGGTGGGCTACTGACAAGGGTACCTCGGCTGTAACGTGGTGTTTTGAGAGATGATTTTGATGTGTGGTTTTAAAAGATGGTTTTGAAAGGTGGATATCTTGCCGCCTCAAAGTTGTGCCTCTTCTGATGGTCGCATCACGCTCAATTCAGTTTATTTCTTCTAGACGTGTAAACAAGTTTGGAATGGTTATATGGAAAAAAGTTGTTTATCTACAGCTTGACTAGCACAATGCACCCGATTTAAAGCAGTTGTTTTTACGTCCAACCCGGCGCTGTGGTTCAGTGGCTTTGGCAGTCGGTTGCTGATCGTCAATGTCACCGGTGCGATCACAGCGGCGGCACCCGTATTTCGATGGAGGTTAAGTACAAAAACTCCCGTGACTTACGTGTTACAGCCCAAGCATACACATGTACAACTAAACAGACGTACACAAGAAGACATGTAAAGCAAGTATACACATGTATGCCTTCACAATATACGAGCTCAGAGCGTGAGCAGAGGCACTCTCGCGCGGCAACGCTGCCATTACAGGACGCGTGAGAATCCAACGTTGCGGAAGAAAAAAAATTTCGTTTTATTTCAGCGCTAATCTCGACCTTCGGATAACTGATGGCGTCTTAAGCGACGTGGCGTGTGTTCCTTTGTGCGTACAATTTATTACCGCTGCATGAGGCCGCTCCCTGTAGAGGATCAAAAGAGGCGAAGTCACGCCACTGACTGGAAGATACTGAGACACTGTTCCCGGTCCCCTCATGTTACCTGGCACGCGATGCCCTAACTTTTTACGCTTCTCTGGACTGCCCTTGCTGTGTTTGCGCAACTGTGTTGGAAGCCTTCCTTTTTTTAAGCATAAAGTTTATAAGTAAAACGCGGTTATCGTACAATGCTTCAGCATCACCCTGACAATTGGGTCGTTATGGCAGCCGCAACAAAATCGCATTAGAGCACTTTGTTTTTCTTTTCTTGTTCAATACACCTCTTGCAGCGTTTTTGCAGAATTCACAACATTCCTTTCAACGGCAAAAGATGTTGACACCTAATGTGCAGTATCTTACAGATCTATTAGAACCCGTGTTACGCGCGACCGTGCGTACGCATGTGCGTGTGCGTGCGTGCGCGTGCGTGCGTGCGTGTGTGCGTGTGCGTGTGCGTGTGCGTGTGTGTGTGTGTGTGTGTGTGTGTGTGTGTGTGTGTGTGTGTGTGTGTGTGTGTGTGTGTGTGTGTGTGTGTGTGTGTGTGTGTGTGTGTGTGTGTGTGTGTGTGTGTGTGTGTGAGTGTGCGTATGTGTGTGCGCGCGCGCGCGTGCGTGCACGTGCATATGTGTATGTATATACATATATAGAGAATGAGAGCTTGCTCATCAATGCGCCTGGGTCCACTTGAAAAGTGAAGTGACTACAGCTTGTAAGGCTATCTCAGTTTATTTACTTAACGGATCGTTAAATAAGCTGTGACTTTAACCAGCTGCTCGTTAACTAAGCTAAGATTACATTATAAGCCGCGGACTAGAAGGAGACGAAGTAGGAAATTGTGAGGGCTGGAGCGCCCACGCTAGGCCCGAAGCCATTAAATCCTGCCAACACCATCCATCATTTCGTTCTCCCTTCATCGGCTTGCCGTCACACAGCATTTGGTGGAGGTTCCGGCGTTGCTCATCATCTGGTCCTGGACCTTTGGCTCCCAGCGTCTGCCTTGGTCGCCGCCCGTGTGTTGCCGGTCTGCGCCGTCTAGCTTTGGTTCAGCCTGCCAGACCACAACCGACCTCGCCGTCACCCCAGCCCCGTCCCCCACCGCGACCAGAAGACACGAAGACCTGCCGACCCCACTGACCCAGAAGCCACCCACACGTAAGCACACAGCTCCCTAGCCATGTCGTTCGGTGCGTCCGCGAGCCTCGCCCTTCGTCTCCTGGTGACCTGTGGCCAGGAAGCTTCGTGGGCCTGCGTTCACCTGATCTTCCTCTCATCTGATGATGATGATGATGATGTCCTCACCACAACGGCAATCCCTTCACCTTATTTTCTCTGTGCAAGCCTTCTGTCGCGCCCATTGAGATGTCCTGCTTCACGCCGTCAGCGCCCTTCTTCTAGTTCGCGATCGAGGCGATCACGCCCGCAGCCATTAAATTGTGCCGCCACCATCCGTTATGTCGTTCTGTTTTCATTGACTTCCATCACGTAAAAATATAAAGGCGAAATCCTGGTGCGCATCAAATTTTTGTGCATTACCCTTTTGGAAAAGAACGCACATTATAAATGTCCTCATTTTGAAACTTTGTTTTTTCTCGCGACAGCCCTATAGATGGAAGACTATACAGATGCCACAAAATGAAACGCTTACAAAATTTTCTACAACGCGCCAAGCTTCTTTTCAATTCATGCTCCCCTCCCACGGCGTTGTAGTCCGATACAGGATATCGTAGGAAGCCTCAATTTATTTTTTGTCACAGTGGCTCGCATAAGCTTTCGTCGCACGGGCTGCATAATATATGATGTTGAAAGCGCAATATTCTAGTTGCGTAAAGGTAACCTCATCCCGTAAATATTTCTTGCTCCCTTTTTGTATCGATTGCAAGAAAAGTTCAGCAAGGCCTGCGCTGGCGATAACCTCGGGAATTCGTGTTTTTTATCAGCTTCTTTTAGCTTTTTTGCTTGTTGTCTTGTTGTCTGTCCTGCGTTACAGCTCCATCTAACGCATAGCAAAGTAACTGACACGTTCATGAAATTCTGCGATGCACGCTTAAAGGTCATGAATAGAAAAACGTAAGACATGCGAGTCATGATCGATGTGGCAAGAGAAAAGAAGAATTGCCTATGCTGCTGCAAGGCCCACTGCGAATCAACCCTAAAAAGCTATATCTGGAGTAGATAGTGTAAGGGCAGTTTTTCTTTTTTACTTTCTATTCATATTGCGCATGGCGATACTCACACGAACGTTTGAGAATACTGAAACCATTTTCCTCGCGCAGTGTAACGTGGTGTATTGTTCCCGGTCAGTAATTGATCTCCTCTTAAAATAAAGTTGTACATCACCACAAGCTGCAGAACAAAGAAAAAAATTATTACAATACAAGCGCATGTCGTTTCTGAGATAAACCTGCATTCATGATTGTTAAAGTGAATATTTCTCATAATATAAATACTCATTCCAATGTAGATTTATTTGTATATATTACGTATGTGCATCTTTATTGAGCGCGTATTACACCCAGTACATTTTCCTCACATCATTTTTCTCAATATGTTTACCATTTTTCTACCTGCCAACTCGCCTCAGAAATACATAAACATCTTCAAGGCAAAAAAACTAAATAATTGAAAGTAGTAAAAAAATAAACCTGTATGCGGTAGTTTTGAGTAACACGTCAGAAGTGGAAGGAGAAAAAAAGGAGAAACCACAATAATGATTTACGCTGTTGGGCCTGGTTGTCCGAGCCAGGGAACGGTCGAGGCGACGGTGAGTCAAATGAACTTTATGTACAGTATGAACAAGGGCTTTTACATGATACAAGGGCCAAGAGCACCACGGGCTAGCACAAAGAAGAACAGCGGCCCCGGCGGCGAGCGCAGCTCCGGCGTGATGGCTCTTTTGCTGCCCGTCTGCTGCTCGGGTTCAGCGCGGCTCCGTTTTTATAGCCGCTGGTAACGGTTACGGCAGCCAGCCGTTCAAATCCTCCAATCACTGGCCACCGTTCAAATTAGACCAATGGTCGAGAGCCGGCGAGCGTCGGAGGAGTTCGCACCGACGGAGAGGAAGACAGGAGGAAGGGTCCGTGTCGGCGCCGCGGCGGCGGGATGAGTCACGCTGCATGTCGCGACTTGTCCGAGAAAGTCTGGACCTGCTTTGAGCGACGGCGGGCGCGCAGCGCTTGTTTCCAGAGAAGCCAGCAGCGAAATGTGGGCTCCGGCACTACAACGCCCAGGTCGTGCAGTGGTACACCATATTAAGTTGTACACTCGAGCCTACTTATAAGTTATAACAAACCTGACGGTCGCACGGATTTCCTTCGTTGTATGTGAAGTTCGCTGTAAGTGGATTTTTTATATGAGAGCCAAAAATGCGAAGTCAGAAAAGTGTGCTTTTTCCTCAAAAGGTGTATTGTGTGTTTGTCTGTTTCTTTAAAGCAAACACTCTGGCAGTGCTTTCGACCCCTCCAGCGCGGAACTGGCTCTTCGTCGAGACTTTGCTGCCCAATATCTTTGCAGGGACGCAACTGCACTAACTTCGGCAGTACAGTTGCGTACTAACCATGCAACTGTACTAACCATGTGTCACGGCAGCTCGTGAAAGGCCGGCCTCTTCGTCATCGTCTTCATTAGATTCCTGGCAGCCAGGGAGTGCTCATCCCTCATGTACAATGGCTTACTAATTCGTACGGCTGCGACGTTAGCGTCACTAGTGGCGTCAGAGACGTCATCTTAGGCGACATTACGTCTGGTAAGCTGTGCAGCAACGACAAGGTGCCAGAAACCCACATGCACCTGATCACAAGGGTTTTCGACAGCGTCATCTGTCGTTCATTGGCTCATGCAGCCACGAAGCTAGCGCAGCACATGTGTGCGCAGAACGTCAGTCTTGGTCAAAAGTCTTAAGGCCAAAGGCTTTTCGCTTCAGCCCCATAATAGAGCTATTACGGCATTATTAAAGATCGAAAGGTCTTGAAATGCTAGCCGAACGTTTCTTCTGGATGTAGAGAAGCTTCGTGCTTCACCGGTGTTTTCAATGATCCGCTGCACGGAGCATTCTACGGACATTCATTTCGCTGCTGGTGAAAACTGTGGCCTTGGGACTTTTGACCAAGACTGTACCTAAACACTAGCATCATCTCAACTGTCTCCCATGTGCACACTGTCTGCACGCAGTAAAACCACAAAATGTAGAAAGCGAACTGCGTAGGCGACGCATGCATGCGGCTCCTTGTTCTCTTTAACTGAGTGGTGCGGATACAGTCGCTCATTGTATCTGAAACTCACGCTTATAGCCATAATTCATATTGTGATGGTAGCACCATCCTTGTTCGTAATAAGCGAGTGTTCGTTATAACTAAGACGCTTAAAGGTTGAGTGAACTGTAGCCTTATAAATGATAACAAATCAAATAAGACTCTAGCCGTATGATGCTAAAAATCGTCATTTATGCACGCATGTAGGAATTTAATAAAGATTGATCGGAGCACGCAGCGCTCTCAAACTAGCTTATTCTAGTCTTAAAGTTTTACCGCACTTTCAAAATATTCATACAGCTTTCCTCTATTCCGAAGACAACGTGATTACAAAAGGAAGTTTATGAAGAGGTGTGTTTAAGATCAAGGTGACACGTAAAAACAGAATGCACTCTCTGTCAAATATTTAGGGTAATCCCCCTAGGTAGAGTAGATTTGTAATAAGGGAGTAATTACTCATTGACCCCGGACCAGGACCAATTTTTCTTTAACCACGAAGTTTCTGAGAAAGCTGTATAACTTTCCTTTGCAGCCGCATAGATGTCATGCGTCATGCATGGAGTCGGGTGGATGTCAATGACTAATTACTCCCTTATTAAAAATGCACCCTTTCTTCAACGAATATTCTTTATGAAAACAATCCTACAGGCACACATTAAAGAGTACGCGTTTTGTACAAGTTCTTCACTGAGTCAATTACGGTAACATCCGACAACAGTCATGAGATTAAGTGCCAAAAACAAAACTATTCAAACAACAACGAGTAATAGTAGTCGCATAATTATCCCACGAGTGAAGAGAAACTCCCCTCAGATTACAAAAAGTGAGCATTGAGTCTTACCGCAAAATTTATTCTAGCTCTCGGTTCCCTGATATTTTCGCAAATATGAAGCGACAAAGATGGGTAATTGTGAGAGAAACCACAAGAAATTAGGGCAACGTCTCAAGTGTTTGTCTTGCCTGCGGCACTCCTGCGATGGTGGACGGTGTTTTTCAGGACTGGAAGAATAAATCAGTCTTCAAGGCCTCTTTCCCTTCGTGCAATGGGCAAACAAGCGTGCAGCCCGTTTAATTTATCACATCCCCAAGCGGCCTGTTTGTAACACATGGGCGGAAGCAGCACAAGCTGAAGATTCTACAACTTAAGCTCTGAAGTTAGCTCTGAATTTCTGTGCTTCACACGGCACCACTTTTGCCGCTGGACATGGTTCGCCGGTTCCCGAGGATATAATTACTTCCCCGGGAGTCGTTTTGCTTGACGCATGGACACTGAGATAACTCCGGGCTGTCCCTTGTATAAACAAGGCTCGCTTTTTCTTTTTTGTGGCCACGCAGTGGACGTTAATGACCTTACCTTTTTGCTCTTACCGCTGTCAGGGACGGTGAGCGAGGAGCAATCGAGTGGACTGTCCCATTATGTCCGCCATTTTGTGCGCTGGCTATTGCTGATGAACAAGCAGCCGGCACGGTGGCTGTGCTTTTTCAAGACAAAGAAAGCCATCCGCCGGTGAACTCCTCTTTCATTAAGCTTCACTCACAGCCAGGACTACGAACCATCCCTATTTCTGTCCCTGCCTGGCACGACTTCGTCGACTGTCCAAACTCTGCGTACCAACTATGGAAATCAGTCGTTGCGCGTGAGACTGCCGTCCCTATTGAATATTCGCAATCCATAAAAAAAAAACAGTTAGCTAAAAGCAAACCTAGGAGAAATTCTACGTCTTTTCCTACACATTTTAAACTTTCATCAACGTGTCACTTTCTCTTGTTTTTCCTAACGTTCTTTTGCTCGCTTTGTTATCCTGTATTCACCAGTGCTTTCATGCTATCGTCCTCTGTTTGTTTTGCTTAGCTATTATCCATGTA
Source organism: Amblyomma mixtum (assembly GCF_055824585.1). Taxonomy (NCBI): domain Eukaryota; kingdom Metazoa; phylum Arthropoda; class Arachnida; order Ixodida; family Ixodidae; genus Amblyomma; species Amblyomma mixtum. The sequence goes on along the minus strand of NC_143012.1, from coordinate 311,691,035 downwards.
TCTGCCTTGTATCATTACCGAGAATGTTTTTACTAGTACATTGTTAATTGTTCGTCTTATTAATAACAGAATTGTTTATTTAGTTTTCAGCCATAACTTTTTATGTTCTGAATTACATATTTGCAACTGACGATGCCAAATATCATTTCTATATGTCTGTACGCACATGAATTGTTAAGGGGCACAGAACCCGTCAAGCTGTATTCTTCAGCTTTTTGTCTGTGCTCCAGACCTCTGTAAAGATGTCGAATAAAGATGAATGAATGAATGAATGAATGAATGAATGAATGAATTAATGAATGAATGAATGAATGAATGAATGAATGAATGAATGAATGAAAAAAAGGGTATTCCTTGTAAGCACAATGGAGATTTAGGCAGCGTTAATATTCATGCGTCATGTTTTCATTCATGTGTACCGCTCAAACTCTGCAAATTCGGCTCGTACTTTTGTTCTAGCGGTTTAACCGGTATAATTTCATTGTTTGTTTGTTTTTTTGATCAGAATTTTTCTAGCGTCTGTGCTCAGTAGTATAATCCGGCGGAAATACTGGCGAATCCATGGAACCGTAGCATACTCTAAGCAAATTATTGCTCCACATCCCCTGTCAGCTTTTCATTATCACAAACAAGGGAAGAACTGCTAGCGTGTAATCTGGTTCGGAAAACAAACATTCCGATTCATTTATGAAAACAACTGCATGACAGAGTGCAGAACGTACTTTTTCAACGCGCCTTGCCCGTTCATTGCACTTCCGGAAGTTATACCGGTTTAATTAAAGCACCCAACTTCATTCCGAACTTTCACTGTACACCACATCAACAACAGTACAGAGGAGTTACTTCCCAAATCTGATAACATGGTTCGGGCTAGACAGCTGAAATAAGAATTACGTTGTTGGGTTTGGATTTTTCAAGCAGCCAAATCGTTATACACCGGACAAGCACTTCCACGAATTTGTATGCCTTTGAAAGCAAGATTCGTCTTACTCCGTAATTTAAATCAAACACAAGTGCCCCATGACTCAACATTAACGAATTTCAAAACTAATGTTAACGACGATTCATGGTCCGCAGAAAGTAATGGCACCCTTTAAATTCATCCTGATCACTGCAGTGATACGTCGCAGTTTTTAGAGTAACCGTAATGTTGATTTGTTTTAATTTATAAACGTTTCTTCTATGAGTGATCAATTTTTTTTATATTCTGTAAAGTTGGGGCTCGCAAAAGCTTAACTTTTTCAAGGACACTGAAAGATGGTTCAGCTATTGAGAACTTAACACCGCTTGTATCTTAAGATCGCCATTAACACTGTAAAGATTTCCATTAAAAAGCGAAATGCATCACTCCTCTGCATGGTCGCCGTGGAAAATACCAGAGTCCACGCAAAACTTAATGAAAAGCTACATGCACAGCCGTTGACGCTCCAGTGCACTCGCATAGAACACGCTCCAGTTATCGAGTGCCGAACTCTAGGAACGATGGCATAAGGAAAATATTTCTAACCCATTTCCCAATAGCGCCCTTTCCTCCGCAAAGGAATACACTTTCAAGACAAGGTCAAAACTGACATCCTGCTCAAAGAGCACGGCGTTTCTCTCAAGTTATTTTTTCTTCATTGTGATGAACAGGGAAACAAAAAGGACACGAAATGACGACGTTTTCCAAGTATTTAACCCAACTTGGCCTCATCAGAACAAGAAGGCAAAGGAAAAGGAGATATCTCGACATTTCCTGATACGCGATTCAAGTTGAAGAAACACAGCTGGTTTTGGCGGTGCTCGCGTGAAACGGTTCAGTTGGCAGAAACTTCCTACGAAATGCAAAGGAAAGCTTCGAGAACTCTATCCTTGCTCTTTCGGCTGAATCAATAGCAGCTCAAGTACAGCTTCTTCAATCTGTTGGACTCTCATTCAAGCGCTCCTATTGATCCCGGAAGGAATTAAAGAGCTCCCCTCTGCGAGTTTCAGCGCTCGCAGAACTTGGAAACGAGTAAGCGCCAACGCATAGCTCTGTTTTCCCGTTTCGCCCACGTCCGTGTTCTGTTCTTGTCACAGCGGTGACGTTAACAGCGTGCGTTTGTTTTCTTGCCTGCATTCTTAATCGAGCGTGCGATACAGCATCTCGGGACGTCTCTTCGGGCATAAATATTTTCGAGATTAATCATCGTGAATAATTTTCAGTAAAAAGAAAGCTATCATTAGCCCCAAGGTTTTCAGCTCAACTACCTCCTAGCTTGCAACTAATGTTTCATTCGCTGTTAAGTTTGACGGAAGCAAAGCCGCTTAGTCAGTGGTGAACGACACATCACTGTCTTTGCTTTTCTTCTTTCCGTGCTGTAAAATACTAGACATATTCTCGTTTTATCTTGTGAACCACTGCACTGAATATAGTTTAGTGATTACACTAATTTCTGTTTCGCATATCAGCGCAAATTACTTAGCTAGTTTTTGCCTTCAGAAGACCTCTATTGCAAGCCCTTTCCAAGGCTTTAATGCAAGCTTGCAACCGAAATTGGGGCGTACCGATCTCTGGATTATTCAGCTGCGGTCATAAATGCCGTTAAGGGCGTGGCGCCTGAAAATAGCTCTCATGCTGTGGACAAGAAATCGGACAATTCTAAGTTCAGCTGATGAAGAGTCAAAGGTGAGGTACGCGCTTGGGCTGATAAGGCCCAGCCTGGAAACGGCCTTGTTACAAACACTGAATTTCAGGAACACGGAAGAGTGGCTGATTACGAAATTCCTTGCTGGATAGGGAATTGCATGCTATTGAACGACTGCGCCGGTCGGGAATGCGTTATAGGTGTACCTCACCTGTCTTCTTGTTCCGTCTTCCCAGGCGACCGACGAGTTTGGTAATTTAACAGCACGCTGTATTGGGCAAGTTGGAAGTAGTTCATCTGGAAGACCAGCGAAAATCAGACAAATAACTAAAGAAACAGCGCCCGTGTAGACTTCTATTTCGTTCGTCCTTTGTCTGTTTTGAGCTGGTCTCCAAGATCGACTTTCGTAAAGCCCAAATCCCAAATTACAGTGAGCTTGGCTTCTTGGTTTGCGAGATCACCCCGTAGTCCTATCTGTTCTGCAAGAAGCTCATGGCGTTAGGCTATGCTTATTCAATGTCTTTCTTTCTCCCCGTAGGTCGACTAATCTTTCTAAACTTTCTTGTTAGCGACGCTGCAGTTGGTAGTCAGGGCTCAGTTGACGAAGAGCACTGTGAATCCGTCTCGCCATCATCCTAAGGCATAATATCGCTCAGCTTCTCTCTGTTTATTTCAGGGCTATCAGAAAGGGTCAGGATTCCCATCAGATACAATGGGGTTGCGGTCAGCGCTAAGCACCGGTGCGGTGGCAGGGTCGACAGCTGGATTCTAGAGTCGCTTCCAGTGACTATACTCAATTCACTCTAAAAACCACCAAAATCTGCGAGTGGCGATACGCCCTGAACACATGCCTGTCACTTTTCGCTACGTTAGGAATCCGCCGAGTGCCTCGTGTCACAAAAAACAGTTTCCGTCTGAAAATAAACCGGTTTCGGAAATATGTACCTCAATTCACAAGCTCCACAAGCCGGTTCTGCGGGTCACATTTTTTCGTGAATAATTAGTGCAAAGACAGGACGCAAGAAATAGCGTACACAAAGTGTAAGTCAGACACACAGACTCCCGTGGCATCCTGACTAGAAATATACATGGTCTGTTCTGAAAGTAGTACGACTGATTTTTTTAAACAAAATTTATTCAAGAGAATACTACAAACGATTACCATTTTTCAAGGTAGCACCCTTCCGCACCTACACGCTGCTGCCTATGAGTTTTACATTTTTTGTACGCCTCCAGGAACGCCTGGACCGGAATGCTGTTTAGCTCCCTCGTCACGGCCTATTGAACCACCTCTACCGATCCGTGATGTTTCCCCTCGAGCGTCGATTTCATTCTCGGGAATAGAAAAAAGTCTGGCGGGGCCAAGTCGAGGCTGTAGGGGGGCTGAGGCAGCATTGCCGCCTTGTGCCGGGCAAAAAATCGGGGTCCTGATTCACATGATGAAGAAGATCCTTCCGGTTGGCCTTTTCCTCCTCTGACAACACTCCCGGCACCAACTTCGCGCAGGCTTTCCTCGTGGATAAGTTTTCTGTCACGATCTCAAAAACTTGGGTTTGAGGAATGCTGAAGTCATCAGCAATTCTCTGATACTCATTTTACGATCACTGTTAAGTAAATATTTCACTCGCTACACATTTTCGGTGGTCTTGCTGGTCGAAGAGCGTCTGGAGCGGTTGCCTTCCTCCACTCTTTCCTTACCTTCTCGGAACAGCTTGTGCCACTCAAGAAACACCTGATCTACCCATGGAAGCGTCACCGTAGGCCTCCTTAATCATGTTGTGAGTCTCTTTGCCCGTTTTACTAAGATTTACTCAAAATTTGATCGCGTATCGTTGATCGAGCAAACGCTCGACTATTCTGCGTGACGAGACGTTTCGACAGGGGTTCACAGTACAAGCGACCTCCTCTCTTCAGCGGCCGAGAGCCTACTGCCGATTTTCCCCAGCTTTCCCAATATCCCCCTTCAACGATCCTGCACGCGCAGACCAGCTCTCTTCCGCCCTTTCGCCCAGGAAAAAACCAGTCCTACTACTTTCAGAACAGACCCTGTATATAGGCAGAGCAATCATATGACTTTTGTGAGAACTTTCTCAGAGAAACGAAAGCATAGCGCATATTTCGGTGCGCATCAGTATGACGTCACAGAATGCAATGCCGGTGTCTTCGTTGCGCCTTGTAGCTCCACTGTTTTTTTCTAAACATCTGCCAAGTGGCTGTCAATGCACTTTCCACAGTCGTGCTGCATGTTTCCTTTGCCGACAGCCCTAATGGGACGAAGCAGCGTTGATGCCCCAGGCTACTTCACGAATCAACGTAGTAGCACGTAGAGTTACTTGGTTTGCAGAAGGCAGCTAAAGCAGGGGACACCTTGTAGAAATGTAGCACGTGCTATATTTCTTCTCTCTTTTCGCCTGGGACGGACGAAACCTTTTAGAATTGCAGTGGCTCTAGCCACGCTCCCTGGCGGCAGGATCGAACACAGCTCAATTACTTTCTCCAGCCTCTCCGAGAAAACATTGTTTCGCCCTGGCTAACCCTTATTCTCCACGCTACCGGAGTAGCAAATGTCATCAGGGAGCACACGTGTCGCGTCCCATTTCACTCTCCCTGCACGGCCTCCGAAATGCGTTGACGCAACGGCTCCGACCCACGGTGTGGCTTCCTACGCCTGCTGCCTACTTTAGAAGGCAGCGCCACACCTCACTACGTAATCCGTTCGACCGCAATCTGCCGACACCTTTCTAGCTGCTGCGTAAGACATGAAACCTCAGAAAAAGAAAAGCGGTTTTATTTTCAGTATTCTCTTGAAGCATTTGCTGCCTTTTTCATTCTTGCTTTGCTTTTTAATAGAACATGGATTCTGGAACTATTGTTCTCTTTGTTGTTGATTTCTTCGTTTTTGTTGGGGAAGTGGGATGGGTGGTTCCAAAAATAGAAAAATTTAGGGGCGATGAATTGAATCGATGCGTAGAAAACGGGAAAGCACTCGCCTTTAATCATTGAGTCATTCATAGTCACCATTAATCTCCTGAGTCATTCTTAGTCCCCTTTAATTTTACTGAGTTAATTTTAGTCATCTTTAACTTACTGATCCATTCTTAGATACCTTTAATTTTGCTGAGTCATTCTTATTCATATTTAATTTTGCTAAGACACTCTTAATCACCTTTATTTACTGAGCTATGGTTAGTCATAATGTTAAGAGTAATTTCTGGCTTTACTCAATAACACCACACGCATCTAAATCCACCTCGATTTGTTGTCGCCTCTAACTCGCTGTGTCATGTTAGTCATAAAGTCATGAACAATTGTTGGCTTAGTCATCATTAGCATACTTATCTACCACTACTCATCTATCGTTACTCATACCAGAACTTCTGTCTAGTTAAAAGTGGCGCTGTGACCGTTCATGCGCTGTGGGTAGGCGCAAGAAGGCTAGGAAGTGCACACTTCGTAATTGGATTGGCTATTGTTTGGTTCAAAACGAGGATTCAGACTTCACAACACGGCTTTTCTCGAGGCTAATTCTCAAGAAATGCTCTGATAATTTTCATACGAGGTGAACGCCCAGCGTTCACTTCGGTGAAATTTGGTAAACGAGAGAAAAGTGCACCAATAAAACAATTTCATCCTCTGCCAGTGGAGAGCATCGCGGCGCAGCTGTGATTCCGGAACAGAATTCATGTTTTCATCTCAGCAGTAGCCAAGTTAAATACGAAGTGTCCACTTCCTGAGCATTCCCTTGGAGGATGAGGTGTGGCGCTCTATAACACACTCCGCCAACATCGTAGTGAAATTATGGACCGACTTAACTCTTTCCAGCTAACTAGTTCGTTTCGTCTAGCGTGATTGTCGCTACGCAAAAGGAAGTTGACGGTAGCGGGACTGATTACCGCTAAGAATGACCTGCACAGTGTGCCACTCTTCAAAATTCTGACATTTATGTCGTCAAAAGATTGGAAAGAAAGCGTGAGAGTTAATATGCAGCGAAACAACATAATCGCCGGCACTCTGCGAACCGTGCGGAAATAAGCTGCTATCATCTCGTATGCAACCTTGTGTAGGGGTTAATTGTACAGACGGATAGTATGACGCAGGAAAGGCCTGCAGTTTCTCAATGTTTCGTCCATTAACAGCACAGCGCCAAAGCCGCTATTTATCCAAGAACATTGACTCCGAAAGCTTATAATGCGCAAAAAGGTTCACACAAGTTTGTTTTATACTCCTCTCATGAATTTTCAGCATGTGCATGATATTATTCTTACTTTGCTACGAAGATCGTCTGGCGAAAGCATAACCAGTATTTTAAGGTTCGCGCTGCGTGGAAGTACACAACAGTAGTGAGTATTTGTGCCTAGTGCTTTTGTTTCTTTCTCTCTCTCCACATTCTTCCTTTCATAGCATTCATTCTGCCAAGCAGTTCAAAGTCAGCCTCATGTGATTCAAGCCAGTTGCGCTATCAGATGTAATGTGCAAGAGAAGCGATAGTAGCTGTGAGCATGCAAGGGAGGCGTTGACCGTTATCTCTCAGAAAATGTGTTCCGCCTCCAGCGCTTGCGATGCCCGCCGTCGGCAACCGACCTTGTCTAGAGTGCTACGTTATTCTTTCTAGCTGGCACGCCTTGCAGTGTAAAGGTCGCAAGAAGCAAATTCCGGGTCACCGGGAATGTAGCCTGATATACTTTCAAAGCTTGCTGAAAGAAATATTTCATATGGATTACAACGGTAATCCATTCCCTTGCTAGAATTTTAGACAAATCTGGCCAGGTGGACGTTATCTTTTTAGACTTCAGGAAAGCCTTTGACCTTGTTTCACACTGTAAGCTTATTGAAAAACTTAAAATGATTAACCTTCCTCCTTTCATTATTAACTGGGTTGCTGCGTATGTCACTGATCGTAGACAGTTTGTTAATATTGATACGTACTACTCCCATGAACTTCCAGTTACTTCCGGCGTCCCTCAGGGCAGTGTGCTAGGACCATTGTTGTTTTTAATATATATTAATGACATTGTGAGCGTTATTACCGAACCCGTCCAAATACGATTGTTTGCAGACGACTGCGTGCTGTTCAGGGAAGTGTCAAGCGAGGATGACCAGATAACTCTTAATAATAATCTACAAAATATTCTTTCCTGGTGTCATTGTTGGGATATGCAATTGAACGCTGACAAAACAGTGTATATGAAAATAACCAAGAAACTTAATAACCTTTCTTTTCCCTATGCCCTCGGGACAGAACCACTAACCGAAGTCAGCGAGTATAAATATCTTGGCGTCACACTAACAAACAGCCTAAACTGGAACACTCACATAACTAACGTATGTGACACAGCTTTTCGGAAACTTTGCCTTCTCCGTCATAAATTGAAGCATGCCCCCGCCGAAACTAAACTTTTAGCTTATACATCATTAATAAGACCAAAACTTGAATATGCATGCGTAGTATGGGACCCTTATACCAAAACTAACATTGACGCTGTCGAAAGAATCCAGCGTAAGGCAGTCAGGTTTATTTTTTCGAAGTACCGTACAACTGATTCCCCGACAGCACTAATGAAACAACATGGTATACCGACACTGGAACTGAGAAGAAAAATTCAGCGCTTAAAATTTATGTTCCTTCTTAAAAATAACCTTCTTGCTCTAACTCCTGATCCGTACATAACACCACTTACTGCACGCCGAACACGACATCGACACGATGACTCTCTAACGCCATACAGCACCAGAACTAATGTTTTTAAATATTCTTTTTTTCCTCGCACGATAACAGATTGGAACAACTTACCTCTGCCTCTTCTAACCAGTGTTGATTCAATTGAAACCTTGAATTGCTCTTGAATATTTTTCTTGTCTGCTTTTTGGTTGCCCAAACTGATCGTGTTTTTGCCTTACTGCAAGTTTCACATTTCATTTCATTCATTGGCTTACTTCTGTTTGTTTATGTTTCACTTTCCCAAATGAAGAGCTCGGTTTGCATTTCGTTTAGTCCTTGTTTTGCTCATGTTCTATTGCCCATAGAACAAGTGTTTTGAAATTATTATTTGCTATCTTCGTTCTATACGCTGATGTCATTTGTATGCCCCTCCTGCCTGGGCCGTAAAGGCCTGCAGTATTGAATAAATAAATAAAGCAGTGCCAGAGGTGCAGTGATGCTGATAACCTCTGCGCTAGGGGCTTTGGCCGCTATGAAGCAATTCGTAGTGTAGACACTAGAAATGAATTCACCTGACACGCTCTTTGATGAGGACGTGGGAAAGCGTTGTCACCTAACCTTTGAAATTTGCATCGAGGTACACTTAAAAAGCGATTTCACGTACAAATATGCTTTGCATTTTGCATAATTCAGTTCATGGTTGCGTCATGTCCGCTAGATCTTGAGGCGTTGGCAGTTTAAGTGCTTCCACAAAAAAAAATAAAAAACAAAAAGAATAAAAAACTGCATCCGCTTTTTCCTATATAACGTCCTTCAAAGCGACACGCACGCCAAGATAGCAGGCTCACACACGCAACCATACACGCAACCAAGCCCTTTTCGCCGCTTGAGACGAAGTCTGCATCACAACGACTACGACTGGATTTTCTTTTTTTGGTGTCGTCCGTAGGAGGAGCCTGTCAGAAGTTGCCCGTGTTTGCTTTGTAATTCGCACGGTGGTTTGCTCAACCTCGACGCCTGCAGCACATATGCTCTCCACCGTGGCATCAAGTGACGTGATCCTCATTCCTGCTGCAAGAAGGGACGCGAGAAGACCGGGGTCAACCACTGCTTGTAATGAAAAGTGTCACGCAACCAAAACAATTAACGAGTAACTCTAATGCACAAACACTAAAACAGCTAGAGAGATGCTCGTCGCCGACTTAGATGCCCCAAGGGTAAAACCACGTTCCTTTTAAAGTCACGAGTGGTACATGGCACTGCTCAGCAGGTCACTAAGTGTGCTCTGCTTTCTATCTTTTTTTTCACTCGTAAAGGCTGTCGAGTTTTCAAAAATGGAATCGCTGGCGTAACAAATGCCACGCAAGAAACACTTTTTCTGAGTAAGGAACTGAAAAGTACGTGAGTGCTAATGAACCTATTCACCTAGAGACAATAAAGCAGTGCGTAATACATCGCCGAACGGAGCACTTATCTGTGAATTATAAGTGATTGCGCAAACAACCAGATGCCTCATATGTCACCGGATGCAGCTTCATTGCGAAATTAACAGTAACAGCTGCAGAAGCCGCGAGTTTCATCTCACAAACGTGCTTCCTGTTCCAAACGTTCTTATCGCAGTCAAGCAAAAGCGCGACATCATTGCTTTCCGCATTGCACTGTGTAGAATCCTGTGGAAAATTTGTGCGCTTTCAATCGAATCCGACATCCCTGCTATTGGAAGTCGGCGAATTTAGAGGGATACGTTTTTTTTCCCTTGCGTAGCATTCAGCGTGCCAATAATGTAGCTCAGAAGGTTGACATTCTCTACGGCGGCTCCGAGGCTATGGCGTTCGGCAGCAGAGCCGAAGGTTGCGGGTTCGATCCCAACCACGGCTGTCACTTTGCGACGCAGGCAAAATGCAGACATGTCCGCGTGCTGAGTGATGTGAGTGCACGTTAAAACAATTCCTGGTTGTCATGTACTAGCGACTGCTGCTACGCTACTGCTCTGTAGAAAATTCTAAGGCGCTCACAACATCACGTTTCCTTTGTGTTATTTTCGTTCTTCTCTAAAAAGCAGGAAATGCAATCCATGATCTTTGGCAATCTACGAGCGCTACGTTCACTTGAAACATTGGAATTTGCCGTTGACTGAATCCTCGAAAAATACCTTCAACAGGTTCGAAACGTTGGAAGGTTGTTTGAGAGTAATAACAGCGCTTTTCCATTTCAATCTCATCTCGTTTTTCGTTTGGCAAAACTAAAATAAATTAATAGTAGCCATATTTCTGACGTTATACGCCAGCACATAAGACACGAGGCGGCTTCCGTGGGCGGAACAAAGAGGGCTGCTTGTTCGCGCTTCCGCTTCTTTCTAATCCTGCACTACGCGGGTTAATAAAACGGTCGTCCTCAAAGCTCCGACTCTGTGCGCCCGAATCTCGAGATTCTCCAGAAAGTTGAGCTGTCAGCCCGAGAAGTGCGTGGGGCGTACGACTGAGATCCAACTGGCAAGAAATCTGCATGTGATTACTCCGCTATGACTTCCCCGGACGCTACAAAAGGATGCCCTACATTCTTCAAATGTCTTGTCTCCGGATGAGGACAAAACTTTTCCGAACACGAAGACAAGTAAGAAGTGCGAAACAAAAATTGGGCCACTTAAGAAAATCCGCAGGGCTGGCGAGAGCCTCGTGCAAGTCAGGAAGAGAATGAGCTGAATTAATAACGGAGACTTTCGGCGCAAAGAAAAAAAAATAAGTAGAAACAACACACACAATTTCGTTGAACGTGTTTCTCTCTCCTTTGTTCTCCTCTCTTTTGTATGTATGCAAATTGAGAGGAAAACGCTCCTCAGTTAGGGTGGTTTCCGTCCTCAAAACTTGTTTTAACAAGTGTGAATTATTCAGGAACTGCGTGGAAGAAGATTTGTATAGCCCACTAAGCAGAATCTGCTTGTTTGAAGGATGTTAGCTTAAACGTTAGGCAAGGTTAAATGATCCAGTAGATTCCGGCGAAATCGGTCTTACACGCACGCGGTTGGCAAAATACATTATAAATCGTTTTTTATTTTGCGGCCTTTATTAGCAGCAAGTGTACAATAGAAGCTTTCGTAAATTCAAACATAACTAAATATTTTACCCCATACAGAATTGTGGTATTAAAAGCGTCGTCTGTTGTTCTTTTTACCTTTCTGTTGTTTTTTTCTTCTTGCGCTAAATAGAGGGACTTGAGAGTTGAAGTATTTTGTAATATATTTAATATGCTAACTTAAAGAGTCACTGTCGAGCATAAACATTGGTTTCGGGAAGGGCTCGAGAAGGGCTCTCAAGTAGCGAAAATATCCGTATCTCACATCTACGAAATTTTTATTGTTTTTCTTCAACATTCACTGTTGCGCGTCATCAATGGTGCCTCATTTTTTAGTAATCCCAAGTCACATGAACTGTACACCACTGGGATGCAGCATACTTCAAGGACATAACTTAACCCTAGAAAAAAAAATGGCTGATGATTTAGCATTGCTAAGCACGAAATATTGTGCGAAAGCACAGTTTTTTTTTGCAGGTGGACACCACTGCCACGTACCTCATAACGCGATTGATGTGTCCACTGACCCAAGGGGCCACTTCAGAGCATCGTCAAATTTTTCATCGTCCATGCCAATTTACCCAACGACTTCGACAGAGAAGGCTCCTGGGGGTAGAACCAAGACGTCTCTGAAGATGCCCCCAAACCGCAGGAAAAAGCATTAGTGTAAATAAAGTTTTCCCTTCCTTCCTTCCTTCCTTCCAATATGCGCCGGTGGCCTACACTCCAGTACCGCCTTTCTGCAGGAGTGTTGTCAACGCCGACGCGTATTGGTTTAGTGCTGTGTTTCTGCCACAACTCTGTCGACGCCAAAGCATGCAGCGCACATCTCTCTGTCACTATCGCCACACAGCTCAAAGTGGGAATATTGGTTTTATAGCAATATCAGGTGATGAAGAAGTCGATGTGCTATGCACAGCGCTAGAGTGTATTGCAGTTTGTCACGAGGCGTGATCGGCTACGGCGGCAGTTTCAACCGGAACGGCAACCACTCCTAGTACTGTGCTCTTCATCGCCCTTTTCCAATGAATCGTTGTACGTGTGTCGAATCATGATGTAGTAGCGATGTGCCCTGTGTTGCGTCTGTGGTCGTGCTTGGTTGTTTGTGTGTGTCGTATTAGTAATGCGAAAGCATTTCTAGGCTATGTGGCGGGGTCGTGTCACCAAAACGTGACCACAGAACGTGTCGGCAAAATGCGCCCGCAGCAGTTGTAACGTTCTCGAAGAAGTAGCATTAAACGAGTGGTTGTAATCGAAAATGGATGATGTGAGGATGCTACGCAAAAAAAAAGATAAGTCAATAGAATGAATATTTGATTAATTAGAGCCAAAAATACTGAAAAATGTCGAAATAGCGCAGACGGGAAAACATCTGTGGACGGCAAAATAGTACAAAAATGGACAAAGGAGTGAAAATAAAGCTTGAAATGAATTGAAATGTATTTGATGAATGAAAATTAATCGAACTAAAAAGTTTCATTGACATAGATTAATTAATTAATCCTCAGTAAAAACCATTCGACGGTTGAATAGGTTGGACGGGGATAGAGTAAGAGGACGGGAAAGCCGCCAGGGCGCCAAAATTTAAAAACCAAAATGGTTGACTGAGATAAAAGAAGGTATAATCAGAGTAAATAAATCAATTTTGAATTAAAGCACAAGATAATTACGCTAATTCAGTAGTTAAATTAACAAGCAAAAAAGAAAATGATAGCGGCAAAAAGAGGCGACGAGTCCCAAGGAGGCGTCAATGCTTTCACATTCATTGTGTTGATTTGCGATTATTTTCTTCATCGTTTGTATAAAGTTCATGTATATATAGTCGGATACAACTTAAGTCTGCAGTGAAGCTCCGCCCACATTCAGCCTCCGCGCACAGAATTCCTCCTCGACAAAAAAGTAGTCCGCTGGTTAAATGTTTCTTGTTACGTAAACAAGAAGCTTATCACAAGAAAAAAATTATGAGCTCTAGGATTTTGACACGTGGATTGTTTGATATAGTCAAGCATTAAAAGGCTGGTTTCGTTTACAGTTGCGGTTGGCCAGCGGAGTAATACAGGACGCCGCGGACCGCGGCCCAGTGTTAGCGACTGCTGTTTTTTTAAGTTGTATCCTACTATAGAACATTGTATCACTGAAATAAATACCACGCCTATAAAAAACGGCCATAGCCTAGTGCTCTCGTGCAGTGGCCAGCGAACCTGATCCGATCGCCCTGCGGCATTTTCGAATCCCGGTTACGGCAATATATTATTTATTTATTTGCTTATCTTTTTACTTAAGGTTTACCCAGGGTCATCGTCAAGGTGACCTTGAGCTGGTTTGTCCTTGTGAATTAGAGCTAAAGTGAAGTGAAGGTGAAGGAGTGAAGTGGGTTGAAGTAGTGCTAGATCACTACTTCACACCCCTCTCAGCGCATGAAGCACTACGAGTGTTATTTCGTTCTCTGCAAACTAGTCTATTCCTTCCAGTGATTTACCAGCATTAAGCGGATGTATGTTGATGTTCGTGAAAGCTGTTACCCATGGGCCGAAATGCGTCGTCGGTCATGATCTTCGCCCCTTGGCTATTGGAGAGTGACGTCACCAGACAGAAGCCTTCTCATTGGCCGGAGGGAAGTGACGCCAACAGACCGAAAGTGACCTACTTCCGGTAAAAGCATCAACAGCTGCTACTGCTACGACACTGCCAACACATACTGGAATTAGGTGTCCCTATTATTTTTTTTCTTCTGTACCTGAGGCTCCCCAAACTCAATCTTCAACGATCAACACGTGAGTACGAAGGAAGCGGCTTTATTGGCAACAACTTGATGGTTTTATTGGTGATATTGGTGATTTTATTCGTGGTGTTATTGCGACCACTTTTTCATCTTTATAAACGTAGCCTTAAGCTTAGCAAATGTCGCTGGCAGCTCTGCAAATCATAATAAATGCTGAAAAATCACGCAAATGGGATGCAAAAGAGTGGGTCAGGGTCTTGGGCTCATTCTAAACGTGCCACTTTTTATTATGCGAACACCAATACAGTGGGCTAGTTATGCTGAAATACTCGGTTGCTACAATTAACGACTAGGTTAACTGCTATAACAAGTTCACTACACCAACATAACACCCAGGCGATTTTCATTGTTTTTGTTATTACAAACGAAAAATTGGCTGACACTTTTTCAATTTGTAAAAACTTGAACGCGTGCCTAGTTTCCTCCTTCGTGCGATTGGCCAAATTATCCGAAGAAGCTACGTTTCTATTGCATCTTGGCGGATGAAGTAGTTGCTGTCGCCGTTTAGGATAATCTTACTAAACGCGACTGTGGAAGTAGCGTGTTCAGCCTGGGACTCCTCTTTTGTTTTTAAGAATGTTAGCTCTTACTATTTACGCTTATCAAGGGCACGTCTGTCTGCAAGAAAAGTCAAATTGACTAAAACAGTAACCACGTGACCACATAATATAACATAGCAACAGTGGGCGCGTAGCGCCTCAGTTGACACCTGTACTTTCGATCCGTTATACACCTATGTGCCCCAATCCTCCGGGACCATTTGCGTGAAATTTGGGGGCCATTCGTTTGGCGCAGAATATTTCATGTGGTGTCAAATGACTTGTATATTCCTGAGGATGAAATTACAAATTGAAGTGAAGCCCATACTATATGTGGGATTTGCAACGACATCCTTTCCGCCCCCAAACCGTTCATTCCGAGAACCTTCAGACGGACATTACGGCCGAACTGCTTGTCGCAGGGGGTTCCAGACGGTGCCGAACGATTCGTCGTGTTGTGATGCACGCGTTTATTAATTTATTAACCTATATAACGAGGAAATATACCGGATATAGCGAAGGCAGCTGTAAACCGCAATTATAGTGCAAAATCAATGAAGTAGTTGGCGCTGCTTGTTTTTTAGAGGTGTTTCCGGAAAGGAAGCATCCACGAATGTTTGGATTTGGTCTTCTCCACGTTTGCTGAGCACATTGATGTAAACACTTGAAGTTCCCGTAGATAACGCTCTTAAGTCGAACACTGAGGCTGTGTTGACGGTGAATTTTTTTTCCTTCCGCATAGCCTGAGGCGGACAATCAAATTGAAGGCCGTGCGTGGAATACGAAATTGAAGCTTCTACGTACGTGATTGATTCCTTCAGGATTTCGTGTGACCGCATTGTGAAACATCTGGCAAGATCCGACGCGTTCCATCTGCTGGGACAGACGCGTTTCGAGTCGTAAACTTAGCCGCTGAAAGCGGGTTCAATCAGGACACCACTCTTTCCTTGCCTTATACGGCGCCAGAATTTGAAAATGTCTGCTTCGTATTCCAGTCGTTATATTCCTCTCTATCTTGAATAGAACACTTTCAGATTCCAAACCTGAGATGCGTGACGCACCTTATCACGGGCCATTCACGTCGCCTAAAGTATGCCGTCATTCCTTCACGGGAAGAGCGCACTTTCAGGAGCAACTTTTTGCGCCTTCTTCCTATGGGTTTTTTTTTTTTTGTCAATTAGTTTTCATTCGCAAATCAGTTCTGTTAGCGGCTTTGCCGTTGCATCTTGTAATGTCGCGTTAACATAGACGCCATAAAAGTTCTGAGAACTCATCATTTTTTATTTCAGGTCTGTTTTGTTTATGCTGTCCTGTTATTAGCATTCCTGCCAAGTTACCGCATGGTCTGTGAACCTAAACCTTTGAACTTGCATCCAAACAGAACAAGCTTTAAGAGGTTAAACTCTCAACAGTACCTACCTCCCAACCAGTACCAATAGATGCCTCTTATCGGTGTCACTGTGTTAACGTATGCCACAATGTAACCGTTTTGTCTTTTCGAAAAGATTAATGGGAATTACTTTGCAGGAGGTAGCGCAAATGTGCAATGTTTGTGCGTTGGAGCATAATTCTTTCTGAGAAGGCACAAGCCTCTGAGAGATTTTGTTTTCCTTATCTGTGCAGCAACGCTTTCATTCTGTACGTGGAGTTCTGAAACATATCCACTGTTTTCAGTTGTGCAGGCATGCTGGCATCTATGGTCGTCATTGACTCTGGATATCTGGGTTATCTTCTTTCTTTGCAATATGATTTGCGTACTTTGATGAATGCATATACCTGTCAAAAAGGGCGTCTTACACCGCACCGAAATTTCTCTCAGTCCTGAAGCATTACATCGATCTCAACTTAATCTCGGCTCATGGGCTGTTTTTAATTTGCCTCCATCAAATTGAGACGCCAGCCATACGACCGCATTACGACTTACCCCCGTATTCAAGAATATTCCTTATCCTAACACCGAAGTCACACTTTCGAAAGTAGCGCTTAGGTACAAGTATAAGATAAGATAAGACAGGTAGTCGTAACGCAAAAGCCCCCGTGTACTGAAATTCCGGTGCACGCTAAAATATCAGAGGTAATCGAAATTAAGGTCACCACTACCGCGTCTGCCTTACAGGCCACGTTGTTGTTTTGACACGTGCTGCCCGATTAAATCATTAAACCAGTTGTTAAAGATTTGCGATAGGATTTACATTTTTTGAGTGAACGGCAACACCTGAGAAGAATCTATTTATCGCAGCTCCCAAAATGGCATCGATAACTCCATCAACATCCACAAAGTTAGATCCGTAATATTTGATGCGCAGGCGGCCAATCAAGAGGCGAGAATGGCGGCCTGTCAGCGACTGTCACACAACACGTTCTAAAGGACAAGAAAGCTCTGGCGCGGAATGTCTGTCCCCAGGAATCTTTTCAAAGGCGACGCGTCTGCCTCTCCACGCCCCTTAAATTTTCTCTTTATATTCTCTCACGCATGACAGCGAACAAAAGCAATGAGTTAACAGATTGCACACTTGTGTTGTTTACACGTGTCTACTAGATGGGCGGTATCGCCGTGGTCTGCTGCCTTAGTGAAAGTAAACACCTCGTTTTCACAAGAATCCCATTTTCACCTTCGACGTCTCCGCGATCCTTATTTGCTCAGCAATCATCGCATGACGTTGGTACACGAAATACTCTTTTTACCGAACGCTGTTATCGTTATGTGAATACTGAGTGGTGTTTGGAAATCACGATATCACTAAAAAATATACGTGAGAATGGTGACACGACAACGTACTTCAGTCCATGTCATAGCAAGCAAAGTGTACATGTGTTCCATGCTCAGCGATCTGATCCCTTTTTCGTGGCATTGACTCTGGAATCATGTTCGGTACTGCCCCGACATATTTCTGGCCTTGGTTTTGAAAGGAACTAAAGGCGAAACGTGACAAAAAAAAAAAAAGCCCTGCTTGAAACTTATCGCAATCGGATAGAGCCGATCGGATGCCTTACTTCTCCTTCACGCAGAAGATCGACCTCTGGTCGACGCTCTCGTGTGCACTGGGCTGGAATGCTCAATCCTATCAGCCGATGACGTTGATGCCGTCATTATCCGGCGTATTCGAAGCGTATATTCGTGTTGCGGCACCGTTGCTACCTCAAGGCGGAGAGTGAATGACCTCCTTTCTTGCTTTTCATAGCCACCGAATGAATAAAGCGGGAGCACGCTATGCAGTGGACTCATGGCGATGAATTTTAATGGCGCAAGGGGAGATTTGCTAAAAAAACGCCGGGACACAAGGTGCTTTTTGCTGCACAAGGTGGGGTCAGACATCCATTTTCCAAGTACCTTGATCAGCCCGGAGAAGCTGGGCACCAGGTAAGGGGAAAGCTTGCATCCATTGTTTGACCATGGGATACCCGGCGACCCTGGGGATTGCGCAGTAAACTCTCACTTGACTTAACTACAGTTTTACGATTATTTCAGAATAACCAACATATACTTAGTCATCTCAGTTTTTCTATCTCTTCCATGTAAAATTATTGCAGCTTAACGCCTTTCACAGTAATGGATGTTTAAGTTGAATACAAACCCGAGCCGAACCTAAGTGGGTTTTTATGACCGTATTAAGGAAGCTTTGCACTCCGCTGCGCTGCGGCGACCTTCGAAGGTGCACAAGTTCAGGAGGCCGCACCAGCAGCGCGACATTACTGATACTCGAAGGACCAATCTGGAGTTTTGTTGCGAAAGCAATACTACGCGAGTCGCCGAGCCATTTCGCAGAGCTGACGAAAGGCCATACTGCGCATGCGCGAGGAGCAGTGACGTCACACAGCGCACAGCTGGCGCGCCGGCGCCGTCGCTGCGTGAGTGGCTCAGAGGTGCCGCCGCCGCGCTCGCCAGTTGCGCGCACGCAGCAGCGGTGCATAGCTAGCGTTCCTGGGCCGCCGCCGCTGCCGCGCGCTCTCCATCGCCTCTCTCTCTCCTCGTTGCTTTGGCAATCCTCCAGGTTTAACCAGAGCTAAACCACTGCCAATTTTTTTAACAAGAGGCAAATTGCTTATTGCACTTTTTCGCTTCTTATTCATTTATTGTAGGCCATTTAACGTTTGGCGATAAGTATTCACGGATGCCGATGCATCAGCTGTCGAAAATTGGCATGAATTCGAAAGAAGACTTCTCGTTAATGCCGGAAATGCTTGTAATTCATCGCCCTAAAACAAGTGGATTTTGCCCAGGGATATCCCAACATCAGTCATCTTATCAGTAAAGAAAGAGAAAGCGAAAATCGAAGAAGAAAATTAGTTAAACCACGTCCGCAAACGTCTTTACATAGAATATGTAAAGACGTTTTTCTAGTTTCTGTTACTTATGGAAATTTTGTACCATTGCCAAGTGCCACTTTGTTTTGTTCTCTTTTTTTTTTTGGGGGGGGGGGGGGGGGGCAGGCCTCTGTCAGGCGCTACTAGGCGCCTTTAGCTTGCTCTCCCTTGTTTGCAGTCTCTGTACTGGCCAAACGAAACCAATAAATGAAATGAAATCAAATATATAGTTTTAAAGATAATTATCTGAAATTAGTTAATAATCTTACTAGTTAACATTACCCATCTGTATTATTATGTCCCCCTGACATTGGTGTTATGAAGCAGAAGCAGTGTTCATGCCACAAAAATGCTATCTTTAAAAATTAGTGGCTGGTTTCCCTCAAACACTTGGCATGTAAGGCCACATGGACATTAGTTACCGGTCTTATAACCGCCGAAGACAAGTCTAATATGCTACGAAGGGCCGTCGGTGCCCTCACACACCGTCAATATAACGACGACGACGACTAGCTGAAAAGAGCGATTCAAGTGAGGCGATTTAGTCTCCCATCTCAACCTCTAACGCTGGCAGAAGCACTAGGGCAATCTGCGAGCAATAGTCGACCCATCCTCTGACGTGGGCACAGCCGAGCAGCCTACACAGGCTAGCACTCTGCAACCACACGCGATAATAGAATGCGGGCTAAAAACAACCATTTGTACGCTCACTCTGAAGCGGTAGCGAGCTCGCGATAATTTTTATAGCGGCCAAACGAGGCACAACAACGCTTTGCGGGCGCAATGGTCGCTTCTTTCTCGTCACACAGAAACTAAACGGAGGCCTACTTGGATTCGTTCACTCATCTTCTCGAAAAAAATAAGTTGCGACAAACCAGTTGAGTCTGCTGCGCGAATCCTAAAGGGAGGGGCCGTGAATCGTTTTCGGTGTGCAAGTCGATCGGCCATGCCAGCGTCTAACGTGAACATTGGGAAATAATGCGTAGTACAGACAAGCACGTCAAAGGAAAGATTGCACAGATTACGCTGAATGGTGCGCTTACTTCCCTGCGTGCAACTTGAGAGTGTGGGTGGCACATCCCGTGTCGGTGTTACCGAGCAACTTTTCGGAACGGCGCTTATCTCTTGGCACTTTAGGAGCGCGTTCTCCCAAATTTTTTTCTTCTGCAGTGTGTTGCAAAGCGTCTACGCGTTCTATTGTGAGAGTTACAAGTAAGGCACGGAACTGTAGTCAAGGCCCAAAATTATCGTTAAGTGGCCCTTGTTTCGCCATTGAGGCTATGGGCCCGAGTATTTCTGCAGACTGTTTCGAAAAATTAATAACAACAAAAAGTGGGCCATAGGCTGCGCAGGCACCATTGAATGTCGCCTGTCACTCTAGACGTGCACAAGGTGGGAGGAGTTAGTACCGAATGCTTTCATATTAGAGTATGGGGTACTCTTATATCTAACTACACAAAACTACGTGCTCCCAGTAATAACGAGCACATAAAATATCAGTATATAGTATTTTGCGATACCAACACTACTTCCAGTCCTAACATCACTTCCGCCTATTGTTTCGCTGACTTTCGCTTCTTATCTAGTTGCCCATAACTGCAGAGATTCAGGCCTACTCCATCAGGCGAAGAATACTTGAGAAATAGGACGGGGCTTTCTGAGTGCATTTGGCGGGAGAAACAAAAAAGGAAGGCCTAGGAATTACCTCTCCTTGCACCTTACCGACAGCTTCATGTTGCAGCTGAGACATGCCCAGACCACTGCGGGCAGGCTATGCTTAAAACGGGAATTGGTTTGATTACAAAAGCAATCCTTGGCTAGCATTCGAATCAGCTTCACACAACATAATTTGGATAACCAGCTTTACGGAGTCTCTTCTACTAATGAAGTAGCCATTAAATTTCTGCGACGACGATATGGCTGGATAAACCAAAAGGCTGCAATAAGCTCTATCAAGCACGATAGAAAAAAAAAAGTGCAGAGAGTCAGGGGCATGTGTTCAGCAAAACAATTCCATGCTTCATTTATTTCGTTCAAGATGCAGCATACTCTACTGACGAATAAGTTTTGTAATAATTAAGAAGCAGGCAGAGAACACGAATTACTATAAGTTAGGTCCGCAGTCACTACTCGCACACACATCGTCCCACTTGATGTCTTCGAGGCTGGCGACTTCTCAATAAAACTTGTGTGCTGCCTGATACGCTGCTTTACTTCCAGCGGTGCCCACGCGACGCTTCGTACTTTGACACTCCCGACAAGACGGACTGATAGCCAGGCACGCAGACTGCTGTCATCCCGGCAACGTCTGGGGCAATCTGTTCCGCAATTATGCTGTGTTGCGGCAGGCAGTCACAACTCGAATAGCAGAAGAGCTTCACTCGAGCTTTCTTGCGGCAGATTCCATCACAGTGTTCTCGAAGAGCTCTGACGCTTTCGCGCTCATTTTGGCGTAGGTGCTCTCCAAGGTGGTATTGCTCTTGAGGAAGTACGGGCGGATCAGGCCGTTGTAGATGCGCACAGCGCCGTTGTTACGCACGGGTGCGAAGCAGTATACGAGGAAAAGCACCTTGGCGAGCCAGTAGAAGGGAAAGATGCTCAGGATGCCGTCGGCGAAGAAGTCCACGATCGTGAAGCAGGCGTACACGACCCAGTAGGTGAGCCAGCGGGTGTCGTCGTTCTTGTCGGCCGACTCAATGGCGCGCGTGGAAGCGTACGCCGGGTAGACGAGACCAACCACGTTGCTGAGGAACTCGGCGAAGTAGCCGAAGATCATGTAGATGGCGAAGAACGCTCCAAAGCCTAGCACGAAGTAGGCGCGTGGCACGCCTGTTTTGTCCTGCGCTAGGTTGAGGACGCACTTTACGCGGTCCGGTAGAGCGGCGGCTACGGCCTCGGCCTTCTCGACGGCACCCTTGAGCACGGCAGCCATGTTGTCTTTTCACGGAGGGCGGTTCGAGTCGAACACTGCGACGGAGTGGACGTTGGCTGGCTGCCTCCGCTGCACTCGCCGAGGAAATGTACAGCGCTGGGGCAGGGTCTGAACCGTATCCGGCTACGGATATTGACGCTCTGACAAGCGCGTGCGCGCTCTGAGATAAGAGTCACAACTATAGGTGGCCTTCGTGATAGGCATTCGCAGCTTATCTTGTAGCCGGGCACGAGTACGAGAGAGATAAGTGACAACGCCTCTTTGCAGTCGAGGCGACGAAGTTCATTAACCGCCTCGCATTGTTCACCTATTGCTCGGTAAGCTGCCATGCTCCAGTGTACTTCGACCTGTGTATGCGTTTCGGCACGATAACGTGTGGTGATTCAAACCTCGTGCTTTACACTTTGCACCGGGATGGGTGCTTTGAAACTAGCTATAGATTACAGTGCAATTTCAGAAAAAAGCGCAATAAAGTTAATTCTGAGGACACTGTGGTGAAGAAAAAGACTGATTTCTACTTATATGTGACTGTTCATAAAAGTTTTATCAAGAGCCTTGGTATGCACTGTGCAATTTAGATACGATCACATCCCAGTCGCTATGAAAGAAACCATTCGAAAGATGCTGTGACTAACATGGTTAAAGCTAATGTTGTTCGGAGCCGCCCCTGTGGCTCAGTGGTTCTGGTGCTCGGCTGCTGACCCAAAAGACGCGGGTTCGTTCCCGGCCGCGGCGGTCGAATTCCGATGAAAGCGAAATTATAGAGGGCCATGTACTGTGCGATGTCAGTGCACGTTAAAGAACCCCAGGTGGTCGGAATTTCCAGGGCCCTTCACTACGGCGTCTCTCATTGCCTGAGTCGCTTTGGGACGTTAAACCCTATAAACCAAACCAAACGAAATGTTATTCGGTGTGCTGTATAATTTAATCTGGACTCTAGCTATTTGACTACAATTTCAGAAGCTTTTGTTCTCTTCTTTATTTGATTCCTTTATTGATTTGATTATTTGAGAGGGGATTTTCATCACCTCTTCCTGCTTTCCGAGCCTTCCTTCTTGCAAGGTCCTTGCTATTATTGACGGGCAATTAGTAAACTTGGCTACGTCCCACTCCGGCTCGCGGCCTCTTATTGAATGTGTTAGACCCGCAGAAGGAATACGTCAGTAATTTCTTCTTAGTGACGCTGTAATCCGACGACCTCATACGCCTGCGCTGATTTCATGTTTTTCGTTCTTGCGTAGCTCAAGACATGTTCGGCTCAGATCGTGCCAGACTGGGAAAGGCCGGAAGGTGTTCGGACAGACAAGAGATCGCTGTCGCATTCCTGCCAGCCAAACAATCCGACGCGCCGCACGGCACACAAACCCGAAATAACGAACGAATCGCCCAAGTTCCAGCCTAGGTCATCTCTTTGGTCCCTCTCGCGCTTCTCCGCCCCCAGTCATTTCACTTCGCCGGTGCCCATCAGTAGTCGGACATGTATTGATCAAATATCTCGTAAATTAACGTTCCTTCCATCTCCCCGCCTCCATTGGGTGCGCCGCTGCGAACCAAACACGAGCCGGATGACCGATCCCTGTTCGCCGTGTGATGCGCCTTATCGAATTCTTGGGGTCTCATAGACGGCGGCGGCGGCCTGTACCTCACGCGTGTTTCGGGCCTCGTGCTTCGAAGGAACGAAGGGAGGGTGCGGGAGGTGGTGTTTGTTGGTTGCTGCCGCTGATGTCGAAGAACGTGTTCGGCGGCGAGGCCTTTTCCCCGAGCGCCCACGGCGCGTCGACCTCCTTCCACTCTCTACCACCGGCAGGGCCAAGAAAGTGTTCCGAGAAATAGGCTCTTCCGCAATATCTCGCTCCAGTGAATGAAATAGCTTGTCCCTTGTAGCGGCGGAGATGCCTTCCTTCAGGTTTGCTTCTTGATATTTTTGTACCACGTCCTTATTGGAGCCACCAAGGCGCCCTGCGCACGGATTCCTCGTCATATATCCTCCCTCCAACATTTTGGTGCCGACCCCCGCGAAGGCAGTGTTATACGACGGTTCACGCGCTACTCGGAAAGCGTGTTGACGAGACCGTCATCTGGCGATCGCTTGGGTGTTCTTGACATGACGCTGTAACACGACCGGACGGTGTGCCCCCCGGTGGATCCACAGCTTGTCAGGTTAATTAATATGTGTGACGGCTAGGAATGCAAGAAATTTGGGTGCAGGAGCAACTGTCTATGATAGTCTAGCCGCATCAAGAACACTAGAAGCGTCTTTGACGTCCATGAAACAATTATCGAGAAAAGATCTCATCAAACCGTTGTGCAGCGAGGCTCAAGCGAAAAGGTATAGAAAGTGGCAAAGGTGTGCCCCCGTATCACCAAACAAGGTGCAAAGAAAAATGGTTGTGGCAAGAAGCACGTTAAGCCCTTTGTGAAATGCGCCGTCGGAGTCTTCTACGAGATGCCACTAACTTGTGGGAAAAAGTACGTAGGCCAAACTGGACGGCGCGTGGAGGATCTTGCACGGGAACATGACCTACAGTTATCGGCGCCGGAGGGTGCTAATTTGGCTAAACATTGCCTGACTTGCAAGGACTGTGGGTAACTGCTGAATGAGATCAGAATTCTGGGCAGGAGCCGTAACACTACCGCATGTGCACTGATGAAAGTCTGTCATAAAGAAAAAACGTGACTTAATCAGCGGCTCTTTTTTTGAGCTGAATAATTGTGACGTAGCCTTTCTTGATAAGATGCTGCGAAAATCGGCCTTGCGTCTGCAAAATGTAAGGTGCGTGGTGTTTTGGCTGCGCATGCCAGGGACTGTTTCTTGCTCCCCTCAAATAATGCCGAGTTCTAAGAATAAAATTACTTGCCAGTTAGCACTCGTCCCGTACCCTGTCTTGTGTGCGGGTTTTTCGCGCAACTTTACTATAATGACAACTAGGTTGTCAGCGGACGTCCATGTCGTTCTACGTTCGTTTCATTGCTCGTGTATCTTGATGCACAGCTTTTATCACTCAGCGGCGCTCCCAACGACAGAGTCACTCTTATCGCAAGATGATGCTTTCTGCGCCCTTCGAGTGATGTCATCGGAAGTTTCATAGAACGCGTTTGCTCCTGTTTAATGGCGACCCAGGTTGTTGTGCTGAAATCACCCATCGATAAATGAAACTGATAAGAAGCCCCACTTAATGAAAATAGCAAAAAATAGTGACATGAAAAGAGCAGCATATGCACTGATTCACCCTTTGTTGTGTTGGAAAGTCGGACTTATAGGTCTCACTTAAAGAATAAAATTCAACTCGTCTTCGACCTGCGCTGGCAGCGCATTCGTTTCAAATCAGTATGTTAAGGTGGGTTCAGATGAGCAGACCGGATCATGGACGATCCGCGTGGACAGCCTACCACGTGACGCAAACGTCACTTCTCTAAGTGACATTGAGCGTGCTGCGCCTAATACGACTCAGCGCAGGACGCTCAAGGTCACTTAGAGGAGTGACGTTTGTGTCATGTGTTAGGCTGTCCGCGCGGATCGTCGAGATTCAGTTTAGTTTAGGGGTTTAACGCCCCGAAGTGACTTGGGCAACGAGGGACGCCGTAGTGGAAGGCTCCGGATACTTCCGACCCCCTGGGGTTCTTTAAAGTGCACTGACACCGTACAGTACATAGACGTCTATCATTTTGCCACCGCGACCGGAATCGAACCAGCGTCTTTCGGGTAAGCACCCCAGCACCAAAACCATTGAGCCACCACGAGCTACCGCGATGCGGTCCATTCGGCTGAACCTACCTTTAAGTTCTACGATGCATGGGGAGTGACGGGAACTGTACAAGCCTTTCTTTCTGTCGATAGGCAGAACCATAGCAAATCATGTCCTAACTTTTCATCCTATCTTACACATATTGGTTCTCGGTGCACCTTTTAATCGCACGTACGACAAAATAAAATGCCTTCTCAATTAAATATGTGCTTCTAGCATTCAGGCATGATCAAAAGTATCTAGGCGCACCTGACAGGGGTACCGCGGGATTAATTTTTTTTTTTTACTTTGAGCATCCTTAATCTAGTTATTGCGATATTTCCCTAGATTGCATGAGATAGCAAGTAAGAAGAAATATTGCACTACATATCAGGATAAATGTCTTCAATTCATTTGCTTTTTTTTTTTAGAAGAATCACCAGCTGATAATATGTCTATATTTTATATTCGTCTTTCTCAAGCAGTAGCATTTATAAATAATTTTCGCAAAGCAACCGTGAAAATGAATACAGATAGAGTCCTCCCCGAAAGGGCTTGATGCAAGCCCTCGTTTTAGCCCGGTGTTTAGCCTAGAAAGCACGGCTTACAGAGGAACACATCACTGCACTCTCACCGTCGATACCGCAAGACCGAAAAGAACGACCCCATGCGTTGGCGCAGTGCGCTAACCACCGACAGAAAACGAGCACGCCATGATCGTGGCGTTTATGTTCGCGGAGTTGAGCCGGGAATTTTTTCTCAGTGGGCGAAAACCGCGCAGCACAGAGAATAAACAAAGTACAAAGACACAGCTCTGCCTCATCGATTGGCAACCAAACAAGAATCGCCCGGCGCGAGAGTTGGATCTATGATTACGCCTATTTTTTGGCTCACGCTATTCGAGCGCACACAAGCGGGCTCATCTCTCGCTAGGCAGCCGTTGATGCCGATGAAGAAAGAGAGTGGGTGAAGAAGAGAAGGAGAGTTCCACGAAAGGCCCCGAGTTCATGAACTTGCCGATGTGTGTATGTTTATGCCCCTCTCTGCGTTGTTTTCTTTGGTTTTCGTTGCCCGTTCGCTTTACGTAAGGAAGCTCATCATACCGCGCCTCCTGTATTCCCTCGCTTTCCCGAAATAACCGGGCGGTGTGCGGGATTCTGGCAGCTCTCGGGCACGTATAGGCGTACTTTGCGCCCCGGGAGATGACCCTATTCTGTGCGGCACCATGCCTCCAACAGGCTTTGAAAAGACCTACTTTAGGCTGCGTCTCTGTGTACGACATACGGACTATGCGCGATGGGAGCCATCCCGCGAGTGAAAGCAAAGGTAAGAAGCATGCAGGGTGTGCAGGGTGGAAGCCCAACCCCGTCGTCTTTCTCTAAGCCGATTTCTTGGAAGCGTGCGCTCAACCCTCTACGTGCGCACGTGTCATCCGTGGAGCTCTACCTTTCCTCGTGTCGTCACACTCAAATATGAGCTCAGGTGGTAGAAAGAGTGACTACAGGGGCGTCGGCTCGGCTGTCAGAGATTCCTACTGCTCGCCCGATATTGCCATCGGCGACTCGTTTTTCACCAGCACAACGAGCTGCTCTTGGACGTTTGCTCGGTTCATATAAATGCGCGCCGAATTTATCTGGTACGCAGATTTACTCCGGTATTGCACTGAGCTTTCTTTTGCCGGCAGCATGACCGCTTCTATATCTTTCTGTCACATAAGTTCAAATTGATGCAGCACGCGGGAGAGTAAGCTTCTCGTGCCGCGTCTCCTGCTAGTCTTCTCTGTCGATATACTCCACGCTTGTAATTCTTGAGTGCAAGTTTATTTTGTATGCTTTAGCGGCACTAAATTCTATTTATTGTTGCGAAATCAACACTACGCGAGTCGCCGAGCAATTTCGCGGAGCTAACGGAAGGCCATACTACGCATGCGCGAGGAGCAGTGACGTCACATGGTGCACAGCTGGCGCGCCGTCGCCATCGCTGCGCGGGTGAATCAGATGTGCCGCCGCCGCGCTCACCAGTTGCATATGCGCAGTAGCGGCGCAAAGGTAGCGTGCCGGGGCCGCCGCCGCTGCCGCGCGCTCTCCATCGCCTCTTTTGTGGTCCACGGAGCGCCGCAGATCCCAGGCAGTAAGAGACGGGACTGCGTTCATTTCGAGGAAAGGAAAGCTGTCTTACCAACTCTGTGGTTTAGTGGACACCTCAATAACACTTCAAGCTGATTCCGGCGTTCATTGATGCGCTCTGACATAGACAGCGTTGTAGACTGCGTTGATTTGGAGGAAAGGAAAGGCGCCTTACCAACTCTGTGGTTTAGTGGACACCTCAATAGCACTTTAAGCTGATTCCGGCGTTCCGTGCAGCACTCAGGCTTTCTCCTTTCACTACTTTAGTCGCTAAAGTTGCTTGTAATTTGCTTTCGCAACCTTCCGGGCTTAACCAAGCTAAGCCTCTGCCAATTTTTTTATTCAGTTTTTAACGGAACCCTGGATATATAACGGCTGCGATGTAGTGGATCACAGATTAGCTGACACCTCTTCGGGTTCTTGAACATGAGCAGCAGTTTTCGTACGCCGACATTAACTGAGGCTTCGGAAGGGCCACCGTTTACATTCCGTCATTTCTTTTATTTTTCTTACTTTCCTTTTCTCTGCAAGTAATGAGAATGGCCATTGATTGGTACTGTAGAAGGTTCAATACTGTGTCTTCATTGGTTTGTGGTGTTAAAAGCTTAAGATCGAGGTATTGCAACTAATGATTGGCATCCTGTATACTTGTTTTAAGTGGGTCCATGCTTTACAGAGAGTCCTGGATGCTACCCATAATTTACATAAAGACAGCCAATGCGCCACCACACAGGTCATGCTGATAACAGAAAGAAGAAATTAGTTGGCTTGTTTGCGGTTGGTCGAGTGGGAAGGTAGAGTTTGTGGCTGAGTCAGCGAGGAGAAAAAGACAACAATGGACTAATACTGTTCCCACTTCGAGTTATTGATCAATTCTCTCTTGCCCTAGTCTATGCTAGCCGTCCCGGTTAATTCAGCTAGTAGAGCGACTGCTCCGGTGAAGCGGTTGTCTCGGGTTCAAACCCCGGACCACGACGACTTTTTCTTCAACTCCGAAGTTTCTGTGTAAGTTTCCTTTGCAGCCGTACGGCTGCGCTCGAGTGGATGCCAATGAGTAAGTACTCCCTTATTACAAAAGACAGCAATCTTCAATGACAGCATGCTAGACAACAGACCGTAGGGAAGAAACTAGATGGAACAAGCGCTGACTACAAATGAGCTTTTTTACAGGAAAAGTAGGAATTGGACGTTTTAATCATTTCGATGACAATCTTCAAAATGCTACAGGCTTCGCGAGCGGCAACACACAATGGCAAAATGACAAAAGGAACACAGAAATACTTACTACCTATATTTGTTTCTTTCAACGGTGTGTGCAGTGCACTGCGAACTCTGTAGAGTGTTTTGTAAGCAACTATACACAAAAAGCAATGCCTTACTGTTGAATCCACCTGCCAACGCCAATGCGTGCAGGATCGCACTGGTCCAGTGGGAGGGAGACAAAGCACTTGAACCGTTTTCCTTTCGGCACCCGCGTCTTACCAACACAGTCTACGGAGGCATCTCCAGTGGGCCGTCTTACGATGGGTTGGGACATCATAGTCCTATAGCAGATGCGGATCGAGGCCACCCACGCACGCTCCAGGTAATGGTTGGTATCAAAATAGCTTTCCTTCTTTCTTTCTCCTGCTTTGCCACCTCTTCAATCATTTCCTAGAGGTGTGATGCAAGTGCCCACACGGAGTTTACTCTCATAGTTTCCACCGCCACCAATACACCCCACCTTCACATACTATACGGCTAGATGCACCTACGCAAATACTCTGTTTTGCAATAGTTCGCAGAAAAATTATTTTTCCATGAATGTGGCCCATTTTATAACAAAGCTTACGTGTTCATTCTGCTGTGGAGAGCTTCTTCTAACTTGTAATTCGGATACCTTCAGACGCAGCCGCGCGGTGACATAACCTTCACCGTTTTCAAGGACCTCCAGTCAGTCCGTTGTTTAAGCCCATTTTATAGGACGGCATATATCTCCCGAGACACACGTATTCCCGGCAGCAATTTCAAGCGTCCGTCTTTTCAATATTTGCTCGCCATTTTTGTGTGTGTGTGTGTGTGTGTGTGTGTGTGTGTGTGTGTGTGTGTGTGTGTGTGTGTGTGTGTGTGTGTGTGTGTGTGTGTGTGTGTGTGTGTGTGTGTGTGTGTGTGTGTGTGTGTGTGTGTGTGTGTGTGTGTGTGTGTGTGTGTGTGTGTGTGTGTGTGTGTGTGTGTGTGTGTGTGTGTGTGTGTGTGTGTGTGTGTGTGTGTGTGTGTGTGTGTGTGTGTGTGTGTGTGTGTGTGTGTGTGTGTGTGTGTGTGTGTGTGTGTGTGTGTGTGTGTGTGTGTGTGTGTGTGTGTGTGTGTGTGTGTGTGTGTGTGTGTGTGTGTGTGTGTGTGTGTGTGTGTGTGTGTGTGTGTGTGTGTGTGTGTGTGTGTGTGTGTGTGTGTGTGTGTGTGTGTGTGTGTGTGTGTGTGTGTGTGTGTGTGTGTGTGTGTGTGTGTGTGTGTGTGTGTGTGTGTGTGTGTGTGTGTGTGTGTGTGTGTGTGTGTGTGTGTGTGTGTGTGTGTGTGTGTGTGTGTGTGTGTGTGTGTGTGTGTGTGTGTGTGTGTGTGTGTGTGTGTGTGTGTGTGTGTGTGTGTGTGTGTGTGTGTGTGTGTGTGTGTGTGTGTGTGTGTGTGTGTGTGTGTGTGTGTGTGTGTGTGTGTGTGTGTGTGTGTGTGTGTGTGTGTGTGTGTGTGTGTGTGTGTGTGTGTGTGTGTGTGTGTGTGTGTGTGTGTGTGTGTGTGTGTGTGTGTGTGTGTGTGTGTGTGTGTGTGTGTGTGTGTGTGTGTGTGTGTGTGTGTGTGTGTGTGTGTGTGTGTGTGTGTGTGTGTGTGTGTGTGTGTGTGTGTGTGTGTGTGTGTGTGTGTGTGTGTGTGTGTGTGTGTGTGTGTGTGTGTGTGTGTGTGTGTGTGTGTGTGTGTGTGTGTGTGTGTGTGTGTGTGTGTGTGTGTGTGTGTGTGTGTGTGTGTGTGTGTGTGTGTGTGTGTGTGTGTGTGTGTGTGTGTGTGTGTGTGTGTGTGTGTGTGTGTGTGTGTGTGTGTGTGTGTGTGTGTGTGTGTGTGTGTGTGTGTGTGTGTGTGTGTGTGTGTGTGTGTGTGTGTGTGTGTGTGTGTGTGTGTGTGTGTGTGTGTGTGTGTGTGTGTGTGTGTGTGTGTGTGTGTGTGTGTGTGTGTGTGTGTGTGTGTGTGTGTGTGTGTGTGTGTGTGTGTGTGTGTGTGTGTGTGTGTGTGTGTGTGTGTGTGTGTGTGTGTGTGTGTGTGTGTGTGTGTGTGTGTGTGTGTGTGTGTGTGTGTGTGTGTGTGTGTGTGTGTGTGTGTGTGTGTGTGTGTGTGTGTGTGTGTGTGTGTGTGTGTGTGTGTGTGTGTGTGTGTGTGTGTGTGTGTGTGTGTGTGTGTGTGTGTGTGTGTGTGTGTGTGTGTGTGTGTGTGTGTGTGTGTGTGTGTGTGTGTGTGTGTGTGTGTGTGTGTGTGTGTGTGTGTGTGTGTGTGGTGGTGGTGGTGGTGAAAACTTTTAATTTCTGAAATAGAGTTTGGGAGCCACAGAGTGGCCACGCTACATGGTCGGCGTCCCTAGTCCGTGACACCGCATGACAATGCCCCGTCTCTAGCCCGTTTCACCAGAGCCCTTTGGGACTCAAGCGAGGAGCAGTTGAGAAGGGCAGTCTCCCATGCCTCTCTGGAAGGGGTAGGGGAAGGGGGGAGGTGGGGATTTTGAGTACATGCCCACACCATGTGGAAGATATCACAGGTCTCCCCACAGTGTGGGCATCGCCCATCCGTGTTAGGATCGTAATGCTTTAAGATTGCAGGACAGAGTAGAGTACCTGTCTGCAGGCGCCTTAAAGTTCGCTCCTCCGTCTTACTCAGCCCCTTTGCAGGGGCCGGGAAAAGGCGGTGGATGTCGCTATAATGCGTTATAATTTCCTTGAATCGCAGCAGCGGCTGGTTAGTCTCCGAGCCAGAAGAGCTGGGATGAGGAGCCCGGTGAGTAAGCGCTCGGGCAGCCGCGTCAGCGGCCTCATTACCTCGTAAGCCCTGGTG